>NC_081410.1:142946681-143258348 GCF_030272615.1 Cryptomeria japonica
AGGATCCATGAGGGAGAACCTCATCCAAGAGAAACATAATGGAAGTTTGAGTGGACACTTTGGGATTAATAAGACCCTAGAATTAGTACAAAGGTACTACTATTGGCCAAAGTTGCCAAGAGATGTGAAGAGGTATGTAGAGCAATGTGGTGTGTGTCAAAGAGCAAAAGGAGGATCAAGCAATGTTGGTCTCTATCAACCATTGTCGGTCCCTAACAGACCTTGGGAATGTATAAGCATGGACTTTGTAGTAGGACTTCTCAAGACTAAAACAGGTATGGACAACATCTATGTGGTAGTAGATAGATTTTCCAAGGTGAGTCATTTCATTCCATGTAAGACTACACATGATGCCAGCTATGTTGCACATCTCTTCTTCAAAGAGATTGTTAGAATTCATGGACTCCCTTTAAGCATTGTTTCAGACAGGGACAACAAGTTCATGGGCCATTTTTGGCAAACATTATGGAGGAGACTAGGAACTAACTTGTCATTTAGCTTAGCTTACCATCCACAAATAGATGGTCAAACTGAAGTCATCAATAGGGTGTTAGGCAATTTGTTGAGGTGTCTAACTAAGGAGTATGGGCAGACATGGGATCTAGTCATTCCACAAGCAGAGTATGCATATAATGATATTGTGAATAGGATCACTGGTAGAAGTAACTTTGAGGTTGTCTCTGGTAGACATCCAAGAGGAGTATGTGAGTTGAGAGACCTTGGTACTTTGGAGATGAAGAGTGGTCAAGCAGAGGACTTCACTCAAACCATCAAGGAAGTCCAAGAGAAAGTTAAGAAGGCCATCCTTCAATCCACTCAAAAACTGAAAGCAAAAATGGATGAGAAAAGGAGAGAAGTTCAGTTCAAGGTGGGTGACTATGTGATGGTCCATTTGAGCAAAGCTAGAATGCAAAGTGGTAAGCCTACCAAACTGCAGATGAAGAGGTTAGGACCTTGTAAAATTCTGGCAAAATATGGTGACAACACCTATAAGGTTGGTCTTCCTTCAGATTTAGCTATATCACCAGTCTTTAATGTTGCTGATCTGGTTATGTACAAGGGTGAGATAGCAGGGTAGACTGAGAACCAAGCCAAGGTACTACAAGACCTGGATGTGAATACCTTACCTCAAGTGAAGAAGCCTATGGTAGAGGAGATCTTGGAGTCAAGGGTGAAGAAGTCTACTAGAACCCAAGTCTAGATGGAGCACTTAGTGAAATGGGGTAGATCAACCAATATTTGAAGCTACTTGGGTGGAGCAGAGCAAGTTCAAGACACTTGGCATAGACCCGGCTCTCATCTCTTCTTCTATTTCTTAGTTGTGTGCAGAGGGGGAGTATGGTGTAGGAGCACCCTTCCAAGCTCTCCCTCCTTCTTTTTTTGTTGATGTTATGCTTCTTTCGAAGCCTTTTGTATATAAAATAATGAGCCATGTGCTCATAGGTCCTAGTTAGGGTCCTAGTTGAGGTCTTAAGAGTTATAAGTCAAGATTGAGGATTTCTTAGAAATTGAGGGTATGTGTGCCTTGGAGGTGTTTAGGGGTCCTTTATAGCATGGTGGTGTCCTTAGGTTGGCCCAATGTGGGTCTAGGAGTCAAGAAAAGCAACATTGGGAAAGTTGCTCAAAAGTTGAAAAAGTTGCATGACAACTTTTAAAAGTTGTCAAGCAACTTTTCCACTAGGAGGCCAAAATCCTTAGGTTGGCATGGACAACCCTAAATTTGGCACACCAACTAAGGTATGGGTAGTATAAGATGTTACAAACCCTAAGTTAAAGGGTTGGATGTTAGACATTGTATGGCCCAAGGAAGAAAAGCTTGACTGTGACTGTTTTTGGGGTTACCAGTCAGTTTGAATGAAGCTAGCGAGAAAGTTAATGGATTGATTTGCATGTAAAAATGTGTGGAGTGTATTCTATGGTGTAAATAATTTCATTTTGAGAAATTAGATTAGGTTTTTATTTGTAGGTTGTGTGTGTTTGTAAATATCTTGAAAATTGTCTTCTCACTGTCCAGATTTGGACTGGTTTGTGCAAATGGACTCATAACTCCATTCCCCATTGTGGAATCACCATGAAACCATGGTAAATGAGAGTAGAGACCTTGTATCATAGTTATATGCAAGAAAGGCCCTTGAAAATGCAAGGAATCCATTTGAAGACCCATTCATAGGCGAGATTGGACATTGCCCAGTTAGGAATGGTTGTGGTGTAGAGGTCTTGAAGAGCAAGGTTGGCCAGAGGAGAGTGCACCCTTTGGAGGAGGTGTAGAGGAGTGTGTGAAGAACCACTAGTGTAAAGGAGAAGTCACCACCAATCCAGACAAGGTGGCTAAAACACAAAACATTCACTGTGACCCAGGCAGACCAGAAAAACCCTCACAAAACCCTTAAAAACCCCAAAATTCGCCCTAGGCACTGTACTGCCACTTGGAGGCCCAAAACCAAAGAAATAATTGCTCCCTTTCCAAATTAATGGTAGTCCATTTTGGGAGTTTGGGTTTTTTGTGCATCATTTTTGAGAGGGATCCCTAAAAGACCGGTTAGGAGGCCTAATTGGTCCTAATCCTTGTAGCCCTATTTTGTAGGCAAAACACAAAATAGTGAAATCGGTAGAAGGGATGAAGGTTGTAACTTATTGGGGGCACATGGATGGATGTAAAACATGGTTTAAGACATTTCCTAACCTCTCTAATACCTTGGAAGGTGTAGAACAAGCCTAGCCCTTATTAGCCATAGTAAGGGGTTTTTGAGTCTCAAGAGTAGGAGAGACCCTAGGAGAAGCATTGCAACTCATTGGTGGGTGGAATTGGGAAAGATCAGGGGATTCCTCAATAAAAGGAAGTCCTAGAGAACCTAGGGTGTTTAGATAACACTAGGTGATCCAAGGAAAGGATCCAAGAGCATAGACTAGGCTAGTCTATCCCAAGCACCATCCCATCATGTAGTAACTATACCAGGAGATCCAAACCCTTTTATGTATTGTAATAATTTGAGTGATAAGACTGAATCCATCATTCCTAGTAATCGTGAAGCACCTCCTTCCCAAGCATACATTGATCATGAATCCTTAAAAGAATCCACTTCCAAATCCAACGAAGCTGAGATTAGAATAAAAGTAAAAGACCATGGAGTAGGGGAGTATTCTATGAGTCATGCTCTCTGCATTGGAAAGCTACCTTTATCCCCTCACACTTATGTAAAACCACAAATGACTGAGACCACATCAGACACCACTACTATAGTCTGTAAACCTACTATTTTTAGAAAATGGGGAGCCTTGTATGACGAAATGGAAGAAGAGGACCTCTTGAGATGGCTATACAAAGATGAAGATATAGAGAAAGAACAAATTGCTGAACCTGAAGTCAAAATACCAACTGAGCAATATGGAAAGGGATTGAAAATAATGAAAAGATATGGCTATGATGGTCACAATCCTCTTGGTTTACACAAACAAGGTATACTTGGACCAATCAAACCTGATGGTGGACATAAGGTTCCCGGTCTAGGGTATGATACACAGAACGATAAGACCTTGAGTACTAAGGGTAACTCATGTGAGGTAGGGGAGTCTTCCAATGAAACATAGACTGATGAGGAAGGTACCATTGATGACTCTAACGCTTTTATTGATATATATGAATATGATTTTATTTGTACCCTTGAGCCTATTCATAACCTTGAACCTAATCACGATCCTTTACCTCTTGTTCACTCGCAACTTATTGATTGGGACCACGAGGGAGACCCCCAGTTAGATGTTTTTCAAAATGATGAGGCAATCATAAACTTTCTTGGAGCACAAAGTGATTTACCCCTTGGAGATCATAGGGTTGGATTCACCATGGATCTCAACTGTGCGACTTACTTTGGAGAAGGTGTGAAGCCTTTCAGTCACAAAATTATGGAAAATATCAATAGGTCTTCTAGTGAAAACCGCTTTGCAGCACTATTAGACCCCAAAAAAGTAAAAATAAAGGACGTATCCAAAGGTGAAAACCTCTCTAAGGTGCCTGAGGATGGAAGGCTTGACATGTTTCCCCTAGCATTATACTATGAAAGTCATCTATGTTAGTGGAGAAGACAGTACCAACTAACTTGGGCACAAAAGAACAACCAAAGATTATACATCTAGCAGAATCATTGACCCCTGAAGAGAGAGTAGAACATATCCAGTTTTACAAGGAAAGACAGGTTAATTTTGCATGGTCCTATGCAGGTATGCCTGGAATTGACCATGATTTAGTTATGCATCACTTGTCTTTACCACAGGGGGCAGAACCTGTCAAACAAAAATTGAGAAAAATGCATCCTCATGTGGCACTATTGGTAAAGGCAGAATTGAAAAAGTTGCTAGATGTTGGATTTATAAGACCTGTTGACTATGCTAAATGGATTTCAAACTTGGTACCAGTTTCCAAACTTGATGGGAGTGTCCGTGTTTGCACAGATTTCATGGATTTAAATAAAGCTTGTCCTAAAGATGACTTCCCACTTCCAAATATTGACATGATAGTGGATTCGACAACATGACACGATATGTTATCCCTCATGGATGGGTTCTTGAGCTATAATCAGATCAAAATTGCTCCTGAAGACCAGATCAAAACAACATTCACTTGTCCTTGGGGAACTTTTTGTTGGAATGTCACGCCCTTCGGATTGAAGAATGTTGGAGCTACTTATCAACGTGCAATGACCACTATCTTTGATGACATGATGCATATATATCTGGAAGATTATGTAGATGACTTGCTTGGAAAATCTTACACCAGAGAGGGACATTTAGAAATCATGGATAAAATCTTTACAAGGTTGGAAAAATATAAAGTTTGATTGAATCCAAAGAAATGTGTCTTTGGGGTAACCTTCGGGAAACTCCTTGGATACATTGTATCATCTAAGGGAATTGAAGCTGATCCTAAAAAAGTAAAAACCATACTTGAGATACCACCACCAAGGAATATCCGTCAGTTGAGATCTTTACAAGGGAAACTCCAATCTATCCATCACTTTATAGCACAACTGGCAGATAAGTGTCAACCATTTCAACACCTGCTACATAAAAATGTTTCATTCAACTGGGATGACAAATGTGAACAAGGTTTTCAACAGATCAAAGGATACTTAATGTCACCACTAGTGTTAGTACCTCCTACAGATGACAAGCCTCTACTACTATATATATCTACAACTACTACAACACTGGGGGCACTTTTGGCTCAACATGACTCTAAAGGAAAAGAACGTGCAATATATTACATCAGTCGTACCCTAGTGGGATATGAGCTTAAGTATAGTACTATTGAGAGAGCGTGTCTTGCTGTAGTTTTTGCCTCACAGAAACTGCAACATTACATGCTTACACACCAAACAAAGCTCATTGCAAAAATTGATCCACTTAAATATCTTCTGAGTAAAGCAGCTCTTATAGGACGACTGGCTAAATGGGTCATGATTCTTAGCGAGTTTGACATTGAGTATGTAGAAAGAAAATCAATCAAAGGACAAGCTATAGCCGATCAATTCGTTGATGCTCCTGTCACAGATGATCATCCACTTGTTACAGAGTTACCTGATGAGCCAATCTTTAACATGGAATCTTCAAACCTTTGGACTTTATATTTTGATGATTCCTTCACACATGGTGGCTCTCTTCATCACACTGCAAGGGGATTGCATACCAAAGGCTTATAAAATACAATTTCCTTGTACCAACAATATTGCAGAATATGAAGCATTACTTTCTGGGCTTTGTATGGCTATACAATGGAAAATCTTATATTTGCATGTTCTTGGTGATTCCCAATTAGTGATAAGATAGGTTAATGATGATTATAAGACAAAGGATGAAAAAATTATGCCATACAAGAGAATGGTGTATGATTTCAAGGCTTACTTTACCATAATCATATTTGAGAAAATTCCTCGGGACAACAACAGAGCAACTGATGCAATGGCTACAATCGCCTCCCTTGTAATAATGCCAAGTAATATCGAATACTGTGAGTTCTTGGTTGAACCACTCTTGGAACTGACCTACAATGTATCACAATCTGAAATGATATGTCTCATCATTGGTCCTAATTCCCAGTGGTATGGAGATATTTATGCCTACTTACATGATAATATCTTACCTCTTGATCTATCCAACAAAGCCTGAAAAACTTTTATTTGTTGAGCCACCCGTTATGCTATTTTAGCTGACACCCTATATCGTCAAGGTCTTGATGGTACCTTACTTAGATGTCTTGAGAGTGACAAAGCCAACACTACCTTGCGAAAGGTGCACGAAGGTATATGTGGGGCGCATTCGAGCAGTCCTACCTTGGCTAAGAAACTCTTGTGTACTGGCTATTACTAGCCTACTATGGAGAAGGATGCTTATCAGTTTGTTAAAAAATGCAAGCAATGTCAAATACATGGAGACTTGATACATGCACCAACACAGGAATTGCAACTGCTTATTACATCTTGGCCTTTTTGTCAGTGGGGACTCGACCTAGTGGGCAAAATCCATCCACCCTCATCTAATGGGCACAAATTCATCATCACTGCTATTGAATATTTCATAAAATGGATTGAATCCACTCCTTATGCATATCACTGGAAAATAAATTGCCACATTTATTTTGAATTACATCATATGTCGATATGGTGTCCCCCTTTCCATCATTACTAATAACGGTCGTCCCTTCAAGAACCAAGATGTCCATGAGCTTTGCGAGAAATTTCATATCCAGCACCATTTCTCTACACCGTACTATCCTCAAGGTAATGGCCACGCTAAGGCCTCTAACAAAAACATCCTTAAAATCCTCAAAAAGACAGTCAATGAAGCTGGTCATGATTGACATATCCAATTGAACCCTGCCTTGTGGGTTTACCGCACAAGTGTCCACACTCCCACAAGTGCCACTCCATACTCCCTTGTTTATGGTTCTAAAGCTATATTGCCCATTGAGGTTGAGATACCTTCCCTACAGGTCTCTTTGCGTAACCTGATTAGTGATGAAGACTACAGAGTCTCCCACTTGCATGACTTAGAATTACAGGATGAAAGAAGACAAATTACTTTTCATCACCTCAGAGCATATCAATAATGCATGTGTAGAAGTTACAACCACAGAGTCAGATCTCACACATTTGAGGTTGGTGATTTTGTCCTTAAAGAAAATCCAAAGAACCAATAAGACAGAGAGAAAAGGGGCAAGTTTGAACCTAATTGGCTTGGTCCATATTTTATCACTATTGTGTATGGATCAAGAGCATATCAACTAGAATCTCCCGAGGGTGAACCGCTTGAAGATCCAATCAATAGCATTCACCTTCGTAGATTCTATGCTTGAGTATTTCAAAAAAAAAAAATCTTTAAAAGATCCTGAAAAAATACAAAAAAAAAAAAAGAGTAAAGAAAAATAAGTTCGTCCATTGGTGAAAACTTGGCAAACAGGCGCCTTGGGCAAGTACCATGGTGAAAACCGGGCAACTGGCGCCATGTGTAAAGATTTGGCTCCTCTTTCCTTTAGTACTCTACTTGATCAAATGCCTTATCCATATCTGCTCTCCCATTCCATGATAGCCTCCCCCCCCACCCCCACCATAGCTTGTGGATTGTTTGCATACCCTGCGTGCAATGCTTCTCATGCATACTACGCTAGTCTTATCCCTCATTGGGGCATCTTCTTAACATTAGGAATGGGTTGGGATAGTTGGCATCTCACGGTTGGAGGTACTATCTTCTAAAATATCCTGAAACAAATCTTAAAAATCATAAAATATCCTGAAAAAATCTTAAAAATCATAAAATATCCTAAAAAAATCTTTAAAATTATTAAATCTCCTAAAAAAATCTTAAAAATCATAAAATGTCCTTAAAAAATCTTAAAAATCATAAAATCTCCTGAAAAAAAAAAAAACCTAAAAATTAAAACATTCATAAAACCCTAAAAATCATAAAACTCCAAAACAATGCAATAAACATTGCGATGACACAAACACTTCAGGCAAGCATGCAGCTTTGGAACTTCAATGGACTCATGATGGGACAAGACTTAAATTGAGCAAATAGAACAACATCTGATCAACTTATACACCCGAACCCATCAACTATGAACAAAAAAATCATTCGACATGAAACATATTGTTTGCTTATTTTCTCTTTGATTATTTATGATTTTCCTTTTTGGTGACATGTCTTTTAGCTTTTCTAGGATGTCTCTGACTAGAAAGGCAAGGATGGGGCATGTTCACTTGTTTGCTTCTTGCGGGATGTTCCTTAGGAATATGATGACACGTCTTAGGACATGATCGCTTAAGATCATCGAGGACATATTGGTCTAATACACACTAAGGCCTTCTTTTACTGTCTGATATATTTTCTTTCTTGCAATTGGTGTGACTGATTCATTTGGATCTATTTCATATCCAAATGATTTTTTGCCTTTTTGCTATAATAAGCTCGATGATGATACAAGCACTTAAAAAGCACAAGAATTCTCATCGCTTTCATATCCTCTTTCTCATCATTCTTCATAATCATCACTTTTCTCTTCTCATCCTCCTTCTTATCTATCTTTTTCATCATTCCTTTCATCATCTTCTTCATTCTTCTTATTGCAGCAAGATCAATTAAACACTTTATCCAACTGATGCATGCCTTTGAATCTTTAATCTCTTTATCAACCACCTTTCTTCTTGCAATCTCAATGCCCTGGATTAATCAATCAATCATTGGATCACCTTATCTTGCACTGTCATCAATCCCTATCAGCTTAATCAGCTTATCAATTCGGCTATACTGTTCATTTTCGTCAATTGTTCAGTTACGCCTCATCAACTGTGCATTTCTATCAAATGTACGTCTCAATCTAATCACTTGCGCAATATCAATCATCCAAACTTTTCTCCCATGATCTATCGAGAGATCAATCTCCATCATTATGTTTGATCGTTCTCTCGAGGGGGCATAACCAATCAATCATCACCCTTACCAAGACACCTCTGGGGCATATATCAGTTGATCATTTTCTTTGAAACAACGCGACAGGTTGCATTGTCTCAAAGAGGGGCAAAATGTAGACATAAAAATTTCCATTAATTTGTCCTCATTTAATTTCAAATTTCTCCGAACATCGGGCGAGTCCTTATTATTACATTATTAATTCTCCATAATTCATTATTCATAATTTCCATCTTTTATTATATTATTATTAATATCTTATCATTTATCCATTAAATTTATTAAATAAAACATTTATCGTATTCATTTATACACCTTCATGCATTCACCTTATATACATTTTTCTATTTATTTAATAAAAACCCTTTAATATCCTCTCCTACCACTTACCATTTCCCATTTACCACTCTTCTTCCCTATACCACTCATCTTGCATTATCCCATATTCATCCCACAACATGAACTCGCCTGGAGAAAATCTATTTAAACAAGCCCCTCTCTCTTATTTGAGCACCTCATCTTTATGCGTCAAACTTATGTCAGTTCGCATTCTTCATCATCTTTGCATTTCGTTTTCTTTAGCTTCCTTTGCATTAATCCTCTTGAAATCTCAAAAAAAACATAGCTTCTTGTGTGTGCTTCTGAGAGCAATATTATCTACATAAGATCTTCGTTTAAGGAGTGCAATGGAGTAGATTGTGTAACATGCATGTGTGTTCTTAGTTTAGATTTTAATTTGCATGTGTGTTTTTGACAGGAAAAACTTCATTGTTGGATGTTGGAAGACTGAATCTTGTGTTCAATCCATTTCCTCCATCTACAGTTACTAACCTTTGTTTATAAATAAGGTATTTTTTTTATATAATTTGATAAGATTTTGATGTCATTTTATCATTATACTTAAAGGATTCAAAATCTATGAATGTGTATTCATCAACTTAAATCTAAATATTTTACCTATAGCAGGGTCATCATTTTCCTTACAAGCTTGTGGAGGAAGATTTTATTTGCAATAGTGTATGGTTCTAATATGAGATAGTCTAAGTAAAGTTTCCATGAGTAAATTATTTTTAAATATTACCTTTTATCATCCCCTATGTGCCTTTAAGTGATAAAGGTTGTAAAAAAAATTCCAAGTGTTGGGTGCATTTAGGTCATGTCCTTAGGTTTTTTAACATTGCCAAGCTTTTAGAATTTTATGGTTGTCCATCTTTGTATGTCATTCCAATAATATCCACCTCTCCCTCTTCCCTTATTGAGGCTATTTGAGTTCATCCTTGTAGCGTACCTTTTCCACCCAATCTTGACATCGTTGTCCTTTGCCTTTATGAATTTGTAAGTATGGTTCTTGGAATATTAGACCTTCCCATGAATAGCATACCTTTCAAAATTCCTTTCTTTTATCCTTTTCACTTTCATACTTTTGAAGTTTCCCTTACAATCATATCATTCATCTATGTCTCAAAACTTCAACCCAATACCAAAAAAAAAAGATGCAAATTAAAGAGTTTGGGACTTATATAATTCCCTTGATGCCATTTCATTGGCCTCCCCAAGCTCCAATTCCTAAATAATTACACTTAGTAGTTAATTTCTTATTAGCCCTAGATTTAAAACCTTCCAATCCTATCATGCCTTTTATTCATTCCTTGCAAAAATTTTGGAGTTCCTCTTTTTGAGCTACCCTTCACATGTCATTCCCATCTCTTGACTCTTGAATCATTATTTTTCACCAAGCGTGAACTATCAAAGTCAAAGTTGCAACCTTTCCTCTACTCAAATATTTCTTTCTTAGCATGATTTAATCCTAAACATCATTGTTTCCTTTATACATTTTTATTATCAAAGTCGTAATTTTTTCTCATCCCCTTACCTTGGTACTCTTTCTTATGGATCTCTAAAACTTTGTTAGCTAATAACTTCCCATACACATTGTGTTGGAGATAGAGGTATGAACATGCCTTTTTATTGGGACTCAATTTTTTGTGTATCATTTTTTCTTAAGTCCCTTCCATTTTTTGTGTCTTACTCATATTTGACCCATAGTTTATAACCAATCTAAGACACCCTGAATAGGTCCCCAAAGGGTCAAAAGATATAAATAGTCCATAAAAGTGTAATTCTAGATTGTTTATGATACTAGACTATGGAGTACATTTGGAGATTGCATGTTACAAGCCATAATTTTCTCTTTACACCCCATTCACCTCTTTATGTTATTCTCATGGACCTATAATCTCCATATGTACTTTTTACTCTTATATATGTAATGTGCTCCCTTAATCACAAATCCTAATGCCTTTTGATTTGGTGGATTGATTCCTCTCTTGTGCAATGTAAAAACTACATATTGTGTTTTCATTTTTAGGACTTTAAATATTACCTCAGTAGAGTTTCCCATCCCTACATACCCATGTATGTTGGAGTTATACACATGAAAAAGGTAAAATACAAGTATAACTATGGAATTGTCACACTCCCATGCAACTTGAAAGGTGTTTCCATACTTCCCAAGACCACAATCTCACAAAAAAAATTATTTGATTTAATTGGAACCTAGCTTTAGAGGTGCAAATTATGTATATTCCTTACATCTCTGCCATGTTTTCAAAAGTGAAAACCTAGCCCACTAATGTAAAGATAATAATTTAATGATTTATTATGAAATCAAATAGACCTTGGAGGCATCTAAGTCATATGAAATTACATTTGTACCCTTAAAGTATAGATTCATGCACTACACCTAATGGTTGTTGATGCAATACATATGGGTGATGTAAAAATATGATGGGATAAAGATCAATATCGTGCAAGCTTACAACTATATTTATCTTTCACTTTATTGAAGTTTTTTTCAAAACTATTATGCTAAAGATAACAATATTTAGCCTATAAATTATGCTAAATAAGAAAAAATAGTTTATATTAAAATATTTTTTTCTCATTTTGCACATATACCCATGCCACAGAGGAGTTAGATAACATAAATACAAATCTAAAATAAAGAGATAGGTCTTGGTTGCTTGGATTTGGGGGTTATCCTATTATAAATACACGTGTTTCCATTGATCAAGGTAGTTCTAAGGTGTTAACTATTATAATTGAACTTATCTTTTTCATGCCTACACATGCTACAAGTTAAGAACAACTCTAGAATGTAAGAGTCTCTTCATGACACAGTTGCTGCCATGATTTTATAAATGCATTCAATGGATAGGAATGTTTTATTTTTCTTGAGACCACACTTGTTAACACAGTGAATTGCACTAGATAGTTATTCCTCGTAGGATTAAACTAAATCAAAGTGTATTTTCTATAATTCTATTTAATACATCATTTGGATCTAAATCATGTTTGTTTATGGACTTTAAAAATATAATTTATTATGTGGGATTTTGGTTATATTTAGAAGTTATTTTGGATTGTCATAGATAGTAGATTATAATGCTCAAATATATATCTAGTTCTCATGTATTAACCTACATTTAGGTTTGTACATTAGACTATGTTTGAATTAGTTGCCCATATAATTGAGACATCAATCTACAGTAAATTTCCTATCATCCAACATTCTTAAATCATTAGATCATATGACTTTTCTACCTTTTTAGTGATATGTTTCCTTATCTATGTTCATAATTTAGTTTTACAACACAGCTTGAGTAATATCACACTTGAATCATGCATAGAGGATCTTTCTTATAGGTGTGTTGGCAACAAATGACTTTGAGTAATAACTCATAGGTGTGTTGGCAACAAATGACTTTGAGTAATAATTCACACTATATGATGTGAAATTCAATGTTTGATGAATATTAAAAATACATTTGTATGATCTCACAATAGTGTGTTCTACTTCTTAGCCTAGATGGACTGTTCTAAATAAAAAATTCAGTATGTTTTAATTTGTGTCATTTACAGTGTACAAATGATAAATAATTTAATAATGATATAAACCAATGAGTTGTGAACTATTTTATGTAAATTCAAGTTTTAAGTTTTTACATTTTTCTAAGAATTATTTCTATAATTTTTTTTTTCAATGTTTTTTTATTTTTAATTAAGTCGTATTTTTCCATACCACGTATATATTTTCTAGAATTAGATCATTAATTTCCATGTCTAGTGTAGATATATTTTTGGGTAAATTTTAATTGAATTTTTTATTTATTACTACATGCATGTATATACGAAACACAAACATCTATATGAAGTGTAATGCATTTTTGTAGAACTTTTCAACAATGTTTGTTATTTTTCCTAATGCCTTGAATAGAGGTCACTATTATTTTTGTAGTGGACCTATATTCATTATATAATTAAAAAATGAAATAAATATTAGAATTTTTTAATAGCTTTAAACTAAGCGCTATAGAATTATGCAATGAAATTTCTAGATAATTTTATTTGATCTCCCAAAAGGTGAAGAAAAATTCCTCTTTCTTTTTCTACATTTTGATATGTTCATAGGACAAATCAATAGATTTTTTGTTTAATCTTAGGGTTTATATAACCAAGGGGATTTGATCTTGACCCCTTTGTAAAAATCGTCTTAGATTGGATTCTTAAAAGATGAAACTATGATCATTTTTTCTAAAAGATATGCAATTTTAGAAAATAAATTAAGATGACCCACAAACAAAACTCACTATTATGGGATCACTCATTTGTATGGATTCATATTTAATATGCTTTAGGTATAATTAAGGGAATTCATTTAAAATAATACAAAATTATGTTTCATAGTTATGATGCATATGAATTTTTTCATTTTCATCTTCTTGGCATTAGGTCTCATATGTGTACTCAAAGTGCCATTAAACTATGATAGTCAAAGGCTTGGCTATATTATCCCTTATTTATCTATAATATTATATAAAGATCTCAAAGAAACATCCATTCAAATTAAGCAAAACCTTGAGATGAGAGGAGGCATGTCATTACAACATGACACTCAAAGGTCAAGTTGTATAATCCTTTATTTTTCTTAAATTATTGTGTTGAGATATTAGAGAAAAATATTTTTAAATTTAGTAGAGCCTAAAGAAGAAGAGGAGATGCTCTCTTCTATTCATAAACATCTAGTTGTCCATTATCTGAAAATGAGTCCTGTCTCTCTACTTTTGTTGTCTACTTTAAAAAAGTGGAGTTATAGTTTGGAGAGCCAACATGTCCCAAGCTTTATCAATATTTTTAAGTATAGAATTGATAAGAAAAATTGCAACATCTAAAAATATTTAGTTTAAGATTACCACTCAAGCATTCTTTTGCTTCACTTCTTTATGTTTAGTTATCTTATTTTCTTAATGTGTTCCAATCTTAGAATTTTAGATAATCCACTTGAGCAATATTTCATATTTTTCCAAACTACTAGAGTTTACAATGTTATTACTCAATATTTAATATTTAGAAAAGTAATGAAAGACTATTTTTTATGTATATGTAGATTCTATAAACACAAAGAAAATCTTTTATTCACTCAAACAAACATAAACTCATTTCTTCACTCAGACTTTGAAATGGATTACTTTTTTGCAAACAATGTCTCAAACAATACAAAACATAGCATTTTGTGAAGGTTGCAGCCTCAAGAGACAACTAGTAGAGTCTAAAATGAACAACAATTCATAGCATTAGTTGTGCATTGCACAACTCCTTTTAATGGCAAATAAAGTTGACAAAGAATTATTAGCTAATACAAGTTGACTATCTAAACATGCAAAATTGTGCATGAGAAACAACTAAATAGTAGATGACATGACAAAATTTTGAGTGAATGTTATGCATGACGGCGTACACCAGCATCACATACCAACAGTATAATTAAGTAAAAAACATATAATACGAAAAAAAATTAGAAGAAAAAAATCCTTTCTAATTTTATATATCTTTTAAAAAATTACACCAAAATTATATTTAAATTTAATCTAAAACTAAAATTAAATAATTTAAATATTATGCAATAAAAATTTAATATAATAAATTAAACTCGTCTTATTTTATTTTCTTCGTTTATTATGTTCTATTTTACTAATTTATATGTACCCTCTTCCCACAATTTTGAAACGGCTTAAATCACACACACTAAGCTTACACTTCTAGATGTAAAAGTGTTAAATACTCAAACATTTTTTAGACTTAATATATTGCTTAAGGTATGTGGTCACACTAAGAATATGCTTCTAGATTTAAAAGTGTTAAACACTTAAATTTGAATAATATTCTCTAAACTTAATATGTTGTTTAATGTGCATGATTTAAGACTGACTCACAATTTCAATAATTTACAAATGATTGAAATTATTTTTCTTAAACATATAATTATTCTATTTAACTCAATGTTTGTTTAGATCTTTATTTATTTATTCTTAGCTTTTGAATTCTTTCAATAGGTATAAAATCAGAGCTTAGCTTTCTTTCTTTCTGTGCTTAACATAAAGTTCTTTAACTTCTTCTCAACAGTTGGAATCAAGGGTCAATTAAAAGCAGTAAATGAGCTTCTCAACATGGAAAATATGGATGATTGCCCTTCAATGGCTGTTGTTATTTGGGGATTGGGTGGCATTGGAAAGACAACACTTGTATTATCTATAGAAATTTTAGAAGGTATAGAATCCTTTGATGAAGAAAAAGATAACAAAAATGCATTTCTAGAAGAAAGAGATTCCTTTCATGAAGAAAAAGATAACAAAAAAATTGCATTTAACAGATTTCTTCAGGGTTTGAATAAGTTGAAGCATCTGGAAGTGGTTAACTGTCAGTCGTTATGTGAGCTTCCTGACCAAGTATGTAGGTTACCGCAGTTGAATACACTCCGTATGATCAAGTGTCATAAATTAGAGTGTCTACCAGAATTCTTTGGCCAACTTACAAAACTAACACAGTTGAGTTTTAAAAGTTGTATAAGTTTGAACAAATTGCCTTTCACTATGGTCAGCTTACAATTTTAAGAGAGTTGGATTAAGTTGGTGTGAAAGTTTGAAAGAATTCTCTTCTACCTTTGGTCAATTTATAAGTTTAAGAGAGTTGAATGTAGGATGGTGTACAAATTTGAAAGAATCGTCTTTTACTTTTGGTCAATTTATGACACTAATAGACTTGAACATGTTGAGATGTGACAATTTGAAAGAATTGCCTTCCACGTTTCCCCAACTTACAAGTTTAAGAATATTGAACTTAAGTGGTTGTTTGCAAGAATTGCCTTCCACCTTTGGCCAACTTGTGACTTTAAAATATTTGAATATGTGGTGTTGTAGTTTCAAAGAATTGCCTTCGGCTTCAACCTTTGGCCATCTCACAACTCTAAGAGAGTTGGACTTACGTTATTTTTCAAAGTTTGGAAGAATTGCCTTCTACCTTTGGTCAACTTATAGCTCTAAGAATGTTGGACTTAAGTTCTTGTATAAGTTTGAAAGAATTGCCTTCCACCTTTGACCAATTGACAACTCTAAGAGAATTGAATTTGACTGAGTGCACAAGTTTGAAAGAGCTTCCTTCCACTTTCAACAATCTCAAGAATCTTGAATATCTATGTTTAATTAATTGTAATAATTTAGAATCAGGCATTTGTGAGATGGATGACAACATCCGAATTGTAAGGAAAAATGAGCATAATTGTATCAATTGTCAAGAGAACAAAAAATTGAAAATTATTTATTAGAAATGGATTTACACTAAAGTAATAGAAATTACCACACTTGAATGGATAGTGATTGTCCTTGTAGTAGAAATGTAGAATATTTGACATAAATGGGTTTTTGTTTTTAAATTATTTTTTTTTATTGAATATGAGGAATTTTTTTTTTTTTTGCTCTGTAATAATTTATATTTTATTAATATTCAAAGGTAGTCATACAAAACCATAATATTATCTTCCAACAAAGATCACAGATTACCCAAAAAAGACAACCCCCACACCTAGGACAAGTCATTACAAAATACTCCCATTTGCAAACGCCAATTGTGCCATCAAAAAAATAAAACAAACTACCCCAATCTACCTCTATCTTGCCAATCTAGGAAGTTAACAGAAAAGTGGATTACCACTACATACAAAATTAATCCAATTAACTGTAGGTTCATCAACTCACTATCTTCACTTGTGCCGCAGACCAGAATCTTCATCAGAATTTTCTCACTTATGTCTCCCTTCGCTTCCTCGGGCGTAGCACTCTCCTTGTAGTGTCCTCCGCTTCGGCTTTATGAATTTCTATAACATCATCGAATTCTTTGATTTCCACCATGAGTTTTCAATGGAATTAAATCTGCCTAGTTACCGCGCACATCCGCCGCCATGCCTTCGCACACATCAAATCCTACACCAGACTCTGCCCACTCCAGAAGCGAATCCATCCCTACCAGAAAATCCTCATGGACTATCATTTCCATGACCCGCCTCACTGTGTCTGTGGTCTCCCCCAACTCCAATCCCCACGCCATTATCAATGAGTAAATGTCCATTCTCATCTTATATCTATGCTTAACCAGGTTAAAAGCACTGTTTATGGTGAAAATGGATTAACAATATTGAAAGACTAGATGAATTCAACCACAACACCCTAGCCTAACAACAACAAAGATCCACCACAACATATGAAGATTACCTAAGACAATGCAAATCAAATGAAATCACAAAGATTATACCATCACATGTCCAATAGGGTTTGAATCTCCATTCTTCCTATCTCCATTGATCTTGCTTGATATATTTGCTCTCAGATTTTATGTGTGCACAAGAGCTCAACAAAGAATGGAAATGTGGTTGCAAGTAGGCTTGATTGCATATGCAAGTTCGAAAGCGTAGTCGGGGCTGAATGCATAGTGAGGTAGTCAGGGTTTGATAATGAAGGACGCATCTCTTTATATAGAAGACACTATAAGAAATGGAGGGATAAGATTGAGAGGTGTAAAAGAGGTCGGCTATGATTAGAGGGTAGGTAGAGAAAATAAGAAAATAATGATAGGGGTAGGTAGTGTAGGAATTAAGAGATGAATGACATGTGTCATAGGTAGAAAAGGTTAATGAATTAATTAAATAAATAAAGATTCATTTAATTAATAGAAGAAGTGGGATCAAATTAAATAAATAAGATATTTATTTAATTTAAGAAAAAAGATAATTTAAATAAATAAATGTATTTATTTAAATGAGAAATAAGGCAAGAAGAGGATAAATGAATTAATTAAATAAATAAAGATTTATTTAATTAATAGAAGAATTAGGCTAAAGTAATTAAATAAATACAATATTTATTTAATTAGACAAGACAATTTTAGGTGTCTACATTTTGCCCCTCTTTGAGACAATGCAACTTGTCGCGTTGTTTCAAAGAAGATAAGATGAACTGATACAATGTTGCCCCAAGATGGGAATGATATGCCCCCTCGAGAGATTGGATGAAAATGTCTGAAAAGATCGCAGACAATCTCTCGATAAGAAATAAAGACTAGAATGGACTGACCGGATAGAGTGACAGAGTCACGTGATAAAGAAGACTAACTCGGGAGACTAGGACTAGGGCTAGGGCGAGGGTAGTCTATAAGATATACCACGAGGGGAAAACATCCTCATTGTCATCCACACATCCAAGAGATCAGAGTGCAGACAGAGAATAGAGCAGCAACAGTCAGCAGCGATGGTATTGGTGCACAGATTCGATCACGTTCGTCGATTTCAGAGGCCAGCAGGTGCAGGAGAGCTGGTAAGTATCACAAAACCTCTTTGTACTTTGTCGCATTAATTTGTTGTCATAAATGCATGCTAGGTAGTGCAATAAATTCGCTTTAGGATAATGTCAAAAACGTGTAGGCGCGTCTGTGTTGGTGCCATGCGCGTCTATGTTGGCTAGGCGCATCTGCGTTTGTGCCAGGCGCGTCTATGTTGGGAAAAGCGTCTGTGCAAAATGTGAGCGCGTTTGCATTGTGCAAGCGCGTTTGTGAAATGTGGGCACATCTGTGCAGGACAGGCGCGTCTATGTAGAGCAGAGGGACGTTTGTGTATTTCAGGCATGTCTGTGCAGAGAAGGCATGTTTGTGCAGTCTGTAAGCGCGTTTATGTCATGAAGGTCGAATCGGCAGTTCTGTGATGAACATACGTTATCGATTGGATAAGTTGCTGAGAGGATACACTCAAGCAGGTCCTCTAGGGAAGACTAGGATAGTAGATAGGGTTAGGATTGACAATTCTGTGATAGAACATACGTTGCCAATTAGGAAACTACTCAAGAGGATACACTGAAGAAGAGGCCCTAGGATAGAATAGATCAAGGCACTTTATGATGAACAATGAGTACCAAGACAGAGTACTTTGTGATAAACAGTGAGTACCAATATGAGCAACACTTTGTGATGAATAGTGAGTGTCAAAATGAGCAGCACTTTGTGATGAACAGTGAGTGCAAATATGAGCAGCACTTTGTGATGAATAGGGAGTGCAAAACACGTAGTACTTTGTGATGAATAGGGAATACCACTAGGATAGAAGCAACACTTTGTGATGAACAGTGAGTGTCACTAGGATAGAAGCAACACTTTGTGATGAATAGTGAGTGTCACTTTGACTGACACAGTTGATTTGCTTGACTGCAGAGTACCTACCTATGCTGGAGTCACGGGAGAGATTCCCATCGACTCAAAGTTTACGACCAGAGCTGACTTTTGAGGATAGAGCAGCTATTGAGGTTATGGGTCTGCGATATATTCTGTATGTGCCTGAGTTTTGGGTGAACATGGGATTGCTAACTGCGCTGGCTGAGAGATGGCACTCAGAGACTTGTAGTTTTCATTTGTTGATGGGTGAGATGACAGTCACCTTGGAGGATGTATACAGGATACTGCGGATACCAATCGATGGGGAGTTGGTTCCTTACGATCGAGACGGAGATAGGGATGCACTGAGACGAGTGTTTCAGGATCCAGGACTGGAGATGAGGGCTGGACACATGGCATGGGACATGATGACCATGACAGGATTGGCACTACCAACAGGAGTGATCAATGGGTTCCTCTGTCCGGATAGGGCGACGCGAGGTTTGGCTGTGTAGCCATATGTATTTTGACTTCATTGTATCATGATAGTTATGAATATATATATGAGATGATTCATCTTTGCGGCAGCTATATGCATGTGTACCTATGTGATGAGATGTTTCATGATGTATGCCTCTATGCAGTATTTTATGATATGGAAGCAAATATGTACATGATGAAATGCCAATTTTTGTTCTTTTATGTTTTTAATATGTTATGCATATGTGAATGTAAATGTATGAAATGCCAAGATGTGATAATGCAGGTGCAACTACATGAGATGCAAATGTTTTTGGTGTGTCATTATACTCAGCCATGTGATAGCGGGCTACACAGACTCAAGAAGGATGATGGAGGTCAATCAAGAAAGGGGGATGGAAGATAGAAGATATGAAATGAAAGAGCTTCTTGTGCGTTATCATCATTGATCTTATTATGGCAAAATAGGTTATGACAATCGAGGCATATGTTTGACCCAAAAAGTCATTGTACCCGTTTGCATGGAGATAAGACAGTTACAAACAAGGAATGTCCCAGTTCATACTAGACTCACAGTGTCATCATATCCTTGGACAAGTCATAGCATTACTAAGAGACAATCCACAGACAGCAAAAGAAAATAGATGACGATACCCCATCCTCGCCTTTCTAGTCAAAGACATCCTGGAGATAGAATCTCTAGTCAGAGACATCCCGGAAAAGCTAAAAGATATGTCACCAAAAAGATAAAATCAAAAGAAAACCAAGACTCGACACCAACATCCACTGTAGTCCTCAAGTTTAGTGTCTCTTGTCACTTGTATAAGTCTTATTTGATTGTGGTCACAATGTTTACTTTCACAAAAAGGATAGATAGCACTGAACCATAATGTTGTCTGAGTCTGTTGAACAATTTGATTTGTTGAAGCCCATTGTTGTTGTTGTGTCTCACTGAAACTGACTGAATCCATGAAACTGATACTTTATTACGGAGAAGACGAAACTTTATTGCAGATCGGCGATGCAAGTGTTTCTTTATTGCGGATTGTGCGCGGATAGACTGAAGAAAACTGGAAGAATTTGTACTCCTCAGAATGTGTGATGCTCTTAGTTCCACACCCATTACTAGACGTAGGATTTGCCTTAGCCACAGATAGGAGTTGATTTATTATGGATGGAAAGGGATGAAAATGAAGGTTATTATGATTGGCTAACCAATCTTGGGTAGATCAATAACAAGCCATGATGGGAATGGGTAAGATTTATTATGAATGAATAGGTTGTGAGTGTGTGCAAAATGAAGGATGAAATGGAATCCTGAAGGAGGGAGGAGCAATGTCTCTACGCATGGCGCTGGTGACCTAGTTTTCACCATGGTACTTGCCTAGGGCACCACCGAAGTGGTTTTCACCGTTGGACAAAATGTTTTTTTGTTTTTTTATTTTTTATTTTTTTGTGTCAAAAGGCGCTTGTTTGCCAGGTTTTCACCAAGTAACGCTTTTTCTATTTTATGATTTTTTTTGTATTTTGAATTTTTTGTATTTTTGAATTAGGATACTCGGAAGAGCTATGTGTAAAACCTGTGAAGTTGCATATTGTTGATAGGATCCTCCAAAGGTTCACCCTCTGTGGTTGAGAGTTGATATGCACACCGGATCCATAGACTGTTGTAATGATGTAAGGACCAAGCCAATTTGGTTCGAACTTTCCCTTCTCTTTGTCTTGCTGATTTTTAGGATTTTCTTTGAGAACTAAGTCACCTACCTCAAGTGTGTGAGGCTTTATCTTGTGATTGTAGCTGCAATGTTCCTTGACTGAATTATGTGTAGCTTGAGTGATTATCTTCCTTGATGAAGGAACTGAGATAGAATTACTAGTGTGTGAACTACACATGCCCGTATGTGTGTCACTTGAAGAAGTTTGGGCATCCCTGATAACAAAGTCCTTCAAGGAAGCTCCATTAAAGGTCCATGATGTATCACTAGAAGGGGAAGGATGTGCGGAACAAGTGGATGAGGAATGAAGGCTTATGATTGCGAAAAGAAGTGAAAGTATCATGACATGTTGGAGACTTAGGATCAACAAGTATTCTTTTTGACTTGAAATTTTAGAACTTTTGCCCCCAGTTATTTTGGTATTAGGGAAGATTAACTCTTGTTCTTTTTATTTCATAGGATTTTTATCCTTGACTTTGACTTTTGTAGAGTCCAATAGCTTTTGATTTTGATTTGGACTGAAGGACTTCTCTTTATTTTTTACTTTTAGATGTTTCTTTTCAAAGCTTGATTTTTTATCCTCAATTAGTAAGGGCTTTTGTGATTCTTGTTGATCCAAGTCTGGAAGTGGAGTGGAAATGGAATGAGTGGATGAAATGGTAAAGCTATGCAAGTTCTCAAGAGGGCTGGCAGTACGCTCAATAGATTCTTTGTTGGAACCACTCTTAGGACTATTGGTATCAAGAGTTGCTTGCACCACTAGAGGATATTTGCATTCAGACTTAGTAGCCACAACACTAGGTGGTTCACACCCAATTCCTTGGTCTTGCATACTACTTATAGACTGTTCCTATTGACTGAATGTCTTAAGAGATAGTGGGAGTTGATAAACATGAAAGATATACTCACCACATCCCATGTCTTTAAACTTGAACTTTTCTTCGATCTCTTCTTGTTTTGATGTAAAATATTTCAAGGATTCTGGATCCACATATCTCGATGAAGGAATAGCCTCTCGATTGGCTGGAATTGTTATTTCTGATCTAGGTCGCAGATTTTTGCAATATATGAATGGATTTGGGTTAGCTTTGACGGTCACTTCAACTCCATTGTGTGGGAACTTGATACATCGATGATATGTAGATGGGACTGCACTCATCTCATGAATCCATGGGCATCCCAACAATATGTTTTATGTAAGCCCTAGATCAAGGACATGACAAACCACATCTTTTGTAACTGGTCCAACTCTAAGAGGTAAGGTGACTGTGCCTTTGGATGAACGCTCTTCATCATCATATGCCTTGATGGTAATTTTGTTTGTAGCATTCATAGCTTTTTCATAATATCCCAATTGTTTCATAGTGCTCAACGTACAAATGTTTAGACCTGCTCCTCCATCTATCAAGACTTGTTTTATTCAATTTTTGTGTACGGAGGCTTCAATGTGTAACGGTGCATTATGTGGCTGACTTACGGAGGCATCATCAGCTTCTGTGAATGTAAGGGAGTGTGGAATGGAAAGGTATCCCACCATGGCTTGAAACTGGTCCATGTTCAGATTAGTGGGGACAGTAGTGTCTCTCAAAGTTTTGTCAAGAATGGCCTTATGTGCAGGGGATATGCGTAAGATCTCAAGGATTGAAATGAGTGTGGGTGTCTTCCCTAACTGTTCTACAAGGTCATACTCAAGTTTGGTTGATGAGGAAGTAGTTTTTTTAGCTGGAGCACCTTGCAAAGTGAATTTACCTTGACGGGTTGTGACATTACATTCAGAGATAGGTTCGGAAGAAGATCCAATGCCTTTTAGGACAATCTTGGGTCTTTGGGTAGAATTCTCATGCGTTTTGTCCTTGATGATAATGGTAGAGACATAATTGTCCATCGAGATGTGATTAATAGTTGAATCATAGTTATAAGATTCTCTGGTATAGTTGGTCTGGTCATCTGTGGCTTTAGCTTTTCCCTTGTCATGCTTTGGGAATGGTTCCTTAAACATCTCATGTTCTTGGTTGGATGAGTGTCCTTCAATCTCAATGTCACCTCTATCAATGAGATCTTGTATGATGTTCTTCAGTCGATGGCAATTTCCTATCTTGTGGCCCTTGCTCTTATGAAATTCACAATATTCATCATCATTCCACCAATTTGGTTTAACCTTTGGCTCATATGGAGGCAAATCTGGAATTGTGATTATCTTGTTTGCCACTAGCTTTTTGAAAACTGACTCAAGTGGTTCTCCCAATGGAGTGTACTTCCTTCGTGACTTTGAAGTTGTTTGAGTATTCACTTGATTGTTTGTAGAGCTTGATCCTGAAAAAATGATTTTGGGTCGCACTGTATTGGCATCAACAACACCATCATTGACTGTGTTCTTGTTTTTGTTCCAAAATCTTGGCTTATCTTTTCCTTTAAAGTCATCTTTGTTTTCCTTTAATATCTTAATGACTCCTTGTTCAATTAGGACCTTTTATGTCGCTAAGCCTTTTTCAATGACGTCCTTGAAGGTGGACAAAAAAGCTTTCCTTAGATCATAGCCAATGTCTTTGTTAACATTTTGGGTGAACATCTCTACCATTTGTTTTTGTGGAATTTCACAAGAGCATCTACTAGCTAGATTCCTCCATCTTTGTAAAAATGATGAAAAAGACTCTCCATCCTTTTGCTTGGTGTTGCACAAAGTAGTAACTAATATATTTGTCTCTATGTTGTATGAGAAATGTTGGATAAATGCCTCTGCTAAATCACCCCAAGACTTAATACCAGGTGGAAGTTGGGAGAACCATTCCATAGCTTGATCACCTAGGCTTTGTGGAATAATCTCATCAAATACGTCTCTTCTAAAGCTACCTCAATGCAAGCTGTGAAAAATTGTCTTATGTGTGCCTTAGGATCCCCTTTTTCTCTATACTTATCAAAATTAGGTGTCACAAAATGTGTAGGAAAAGGAGGCATTGGAATGCTCTTGTCAAATGGATAAGGACATATGTCTCTCATTGTGTATGTTGGCTTCGGTGTATTTATGTCCTCCATTTTCTTTTGTAAGTCCCTGATTTGTTGCTCCAAATTGTTCTTAGGTGGAGATCGACTTCTTGGACCATACCCCATGCTTGAGGCACCAATTGGAGGAGGAGCATGTTGCATATATGGATGATATTGATCATACACATGTTCATATCGAGGAGGTATATAATGATGCTGCATATATGGACCACTTGGTATAGAGTCATGTTGAGGAACGACATATCTACTTTGTCCATGTATACCATACTCTATAGGAATGTCATGAGTTTGTTCTAGTGTGTTGCCCCCAAATTTGACGTGGGGTTTCCTTGTGTCCAAATTTTGAGCATGCCTTTGAATATCCAATTGCTTTGGTGGTTGATCCTTAGCATTGGTATGTGATTGAGCATATTTTTCTGCATAAGAGACTTCCATAATGGTCTGCGAAGGTGAGTATCATATGCTTGACCATAAGGGACCTCTGGTTTTTGAAACAAAGAGGATGGTGATTCAGGCACCATATGTGGTTCTCTATTGCCTCCACTATTAGGCCTCCTTTGATCCATGTTGGAGTGAGGTTGTTGCAAAGGTCGATTTTCCATTATTTGAGACATGTCAAAATCATGAGGGATCTTGGTTCCACTTTGTGCCATCACTTGTAGAAAATATTGTCTATCTCTCCTCATTATTTCCTCAACCAGTCAATTGAAATGAGGATTCAGAATGGTGTCTTCCACTTCTGCTGAATGTATGGAAAAGTTGTCCATATTGTCATTGTGTGTATCATTGTTGTTTGTAATGTCCATGTTCTCAACATTTGGAATGTTTCTATAGGCATCCATGCCAGGTAATGTAGTATGATCAGAATTGAAAAAGATATCATTGTCATACTCATAGGAACTCATGTTTGCGGATTCTTGAGCCTCTTTAGCTTCTCTTCTAGATTTTTGGGAATGGGTTTCAACCATGAACTAGGTCTTGACCAATATGCGTGAGACTAGATGAAAATGGAAAAGAGTATGGAAGACCAAGAGTTGGATGGAATGTAAATGAATCTGAGGTTTACTTGCAATGTCCAAAATGTAAGACCAAGTATGTATGTAGTAGAGTAGGTGTGACTTCCAAAGAGAGGATAGTTTCTCTTGATGAGGTAAGTTGACCTTGACTCTAAGTAAGACCAAATGAGACCCAAAGGTGATAGACCTTGATGAGGGACCACTTAGCAAAATGTTGTTGTATGTAGTGTGTTGACAAAGTATGATGAGGACAAGCAAGTGACCTTTTGACTCAAGTTTAGACAAATGTGAATGTAATGTAAGGTGTAAATCAATTATGGACTTTGTGAGACCAAAAGATAGGTTGAATGCTACATGAAAACCTGAAGAGATAGCTTAGGAAGCTCAAGAATTCTGAAACTAATTGCTCTTGTTTGTTGGACTCTAAATTTTTCCAATTTGTGAAGTTGTTTGTTGTGACCAAATCTAAATGTTTGACTATTTTTCGTGACAAGAGGACACAATGTTGATGAGGACTCAATGTTTGCAAGTGTTTAGACTCAAAATGACTCCAAGAAAAGTGTGTTGTTTGATGTAAGAATGTTTTGCATACACTTGAAGACACAAAAGACACAATGTTTTTGATGTTTGGTCTTGAATGTTTGATTGTTTAAAATAAGTCAAGCACAATTCTTATGGCTGGCCAAGACAATAGTTGTTGATCCCACATGGAGTTTCCCCTGAGGCTACGCTATTCAGAGTGGATACTTAGATGCTTGATCCCACTGGCTCCACCCTCGGCACTCAGTTCTCGGGGCAGCCAAGCATCAGTCCCCATGAAAACTCCCCATGGCGAACTTTGTATTTCTACTAAGAACCGTATGTGTGTGGGCCGCTACCAGAGGTCCGACCTCCTACCCCAACAACTAGATGGATTTTGGCTTCTAAAATAAAAAGGTGCTAGTAAGGGCATCCGCTCGTGTGGCTATACATGTGACACTTTCAGCTCTGTAAATACAGAAGGCTTCCAGCCGGTAGGGGTTATACCCTACAAATGATCAAATAAATTTGATCAAACGGGTTTATGGGGAGACATAGTGTTGGTATGAACTAATTAGCACACGTTATCCATAGTTTTCACCATGAATACAGTTGTTTATAGTGGTTCGGAAGAGGTGGGTTTTCCTCGCTACCACTTTGGTCATTTTCTCCTCACTAGTAGTCCTAATGACCACACGGGGAGACAGGTCCTCTAAAGATGAAACAAAAAGAGCCTATTTCTCAAGACACAAAAGACAATGGTTCAATTTTAGTGCACCAATTGAAGTGTTTGCTAGTCTATGAGAACAAGGCACACAATAAAGATCAAAAACCCTTGCCAAGGTCCTGCAACAAAGATTTTTTAGGAGTTTGGATTGTTTCAAATGATCACCCCTTCCTGCAAGCACACAAGTTAGGTAAATTTTAGATCCAAAAGACTTTGTGAAATAGGGGCCTTCAACAATGCTTTTTGTTAACCAATTCAAAGATCTGATTCATAATAAAAAAATAACACTTGTAAAATTTCAAGATATTTCCATAAATGTAAGAAAATCCAAAAAATTTGCTAATTTGCTCAAAAAATTAAATTTTTATGAAAACTCATAAAAAATTCATATAAAATGAAAAATCGATCCAAAAAATCTAATTTTTTTATTGGAGAGGCCTGATGATCTTCCAAACTTGCATAAAAAAATTTCTACAACAAATCCAAACAGTTTGTGAGATATGAGTAAAATAATGCAAAACCCTAATTTTCAAAGATCTAATTTTTTAGGAATGATTTTGCATCAAATTTAAAATAAAAAAGAATATATCCTATGTATAATTCTGATATATTTCCAAAAATGTAATAAAATCCAAAAAATTTGCTAATTTCCTCTCAAAATTAATTTTTTATGAAAACTCATAAAAAATTCACATAAAATAAAAATTTGATCCCAAAAATCTGAAATTTTTACTAAATCTTTTTGACACTTTTCTTGACTTTCACAAAAAATTTGATGCCAAAATTCAAAGCCATTTGTGAGATCAGATCAACATAAGGAAAAACCCTAATTTTTAAAGATCCAATTTTTAAGGAAATATTTTGCATCAAAATTAAAATCACAAAGAATAGATCCTCTGTATAATTATGAGATATTTCTAAAAATGTAAGAAAATCCAAAAAATTCACTCATTTACTCTCAAAATTAATTTTTTTATGAAAATTCATAAAAAATTCATAGAAAATTAAAATATGCTCCAATAGATCTGAATGCTTTTTTGAGAGCTCCTGATACTTTCTTAAACCTTCAAAAAAAATTTGGTGCAAAATTTCCAAGCCGTTTGTGAGATATGATCAAATCTCTCCAAGATCTTGATTTTGTGTCCAAAACCCTAGCTGCACAAGGTTATTCTCCAAATTGTTTTACAAAACAGCAATATAGGGTTAGAAAAATCTGCAAAAAACATAGATCTAACAAAAATCCATGTCCCATGGGGCGTGCTAAAATGTTTATGGTGAAAATGGAATAACAATATTGAAAGACTAAATGAATTCAACCACAAAACCCTAGCCTAACAACAACAAAGATTCACCATAACATATGAAGATTACCTAAGACAATGCAAATCAAATGAAATCACAAAGATTATACCATCACATGTCCAATAGGGTTTGAATCTCCATTGATCTTGCTTGATATATTTGCTCTCAGATTTTATGTGTGCACAATAGCTCAACAAAGAATGAAAATGTGGTTGCAAGTAGGCTTGATTGCATATGCAAGTTCGAAAGTGTAGTCGGGGTTGAATGCATAGTGAGGTAGTCAGGGTTTGATAATGAAGGAAGCGTCTCTTTATATAGAAGACACTATAAGAAATGGAGGGATAAGATTGAGAGGTGTAAAAGAGGTCGGCTATGATTATAGGGTAGGTAGAGAAAATAAGAAAATAATGAGAGGGGTAGGTAGTGTAGGAATTAAGAGATGAATGACATGTGTCATAGGTAGAAAAGGTTAATGAATTAATTAAATAAATAAAGATTCATTTAATTAATAGAAGAAGTGGGATCAAATTAAATAAATAAGATATTTATTTAATTTAAGAAAAATGATAATTTAAATAAATAAATGTATTTATTTAAATGAGAAATAAGGCTAGAAGAGGATAAATGAATTAATTAAATAAATAAAGATTTATTTAATTAATAGAAGAATTAGGCTAAAGTAATTAAATAAATGCAATATTTATTTAATTAGACAAGACAATTTTAGGTGTCTACAAGCACCATCCACAATGATGGCCACACATTGTGACAACAATTTATCTGAAAACACTAACATTCCCCCAAGCCTTTTAATTGTTAAGTCCACATAGAAAGGACACAACTACTTGCTTCTCAATGTGAAATTAGCCTCAATTTCTATTCCCTGTGCCACTTCACCATCGCACACTACTCTACTCAAATTCGCCCTTGTAAAGGCTCGAGCGACTTTCTTCACAATGAAGCCTCGATGGAAGATGGGACATTAACTTAAATGCATGTTATATCCACTCGACAACCAACATTAAAGCATCTCCCAGTTTTAAATGCCCACCACCACTTACCACCTTAACTCTTTCCTCTGTACTTATCCCATGTCCTATAATAATATATTACATAATCCTTACTCCTCTTCGAATAAAGCATGTCGAACATCTTCAATTTTTAAATCTCCAAACGTATTAAAGGACAAAGCCCATTTAGAAATGACATCAGCTTCCACATTTCCTGCTCGCCTTACATGACTTACTTGGTAATCATCAAAAAAATTAAGTTCTTCAATAATACTATTAATCCAATTTTGCAAGTGCCATGCCTCAATACTTCCCTTTATTATAGCTTGAATGACAATCAAAGAATCTCCCTCTAGATGTAATATCTTGACACCCAACTTCTTACCAATCCTGACAGCTAACAATGTCGTTGATGCTTCTGCTATATATTATGTGTACCTTCATTAAGCTTTTGAGCACCTAGAGCTACCACCTCACCCTTCCAATCCCATACAATGAGCCCTGCCCTAGATGGTCTAGGATTACCTTTAGAAGTACTATCAAAATTAATTTTCTACCACCCCTCCAAAGATCTCTCCCACACCTCACTAGAAAGACATACATTGTTGGTTTAAACCCAACTTTTCCCCTTAATAGGCCTAAAGCAAATGCCATGCCATTAAGATTGTGCTCATCAATCTGCTACGATAAAGGAGATCCTTGGATTAAAAAACCAGGATGCTATTGTACTTATTGTTTCCTCTATAGCATGGTTGATTCTCAATTTTAACCTTTCCAAAGATTTTGTCTTATCCATGAAAATACGCCTATTTGTCTCTTTCCACAACTCCCAAATGACTAAAGAAGGAAAAACCTTCCAGATACAAGAAAAAGTTGATTTTCGCCACATCAATGGCCAACTCTTAAAAACATGTTTCAATGTTGCTGGCATTCTAGACTCTACCACCCCAATAAACCCCTTAGCATTTCCCAACAAAAGGGCAATTTTGCAATTTACTAATAGGTGGTTTGTTGTTTCTTCAACTTCTCCATACAAATAAAACACTTCGATGCTCTGCAAAATCCCAAATGTTTCCTTTTGTCACCCATAAGAATGTGCCCTCAAAATGCCAATCATGCAAATGCTCCTGCTTTAGGAAGAACTTCTCCCAAAACAGGTCCACTGGCCAATTTTCCCCAACACCTATCTCCAAAAATTGCTAACCCAATTTCATTAAGTACTTACCATTGACAACCCCACACCACACCACTTTATCATCATTGTTCACCCTCTGAATATTTTTGGAACTAAAAGTCCCCTGCATAAGAACTTTCAAAGGATCTGGAATCTCTAAATCCTGAACAGATTTCCACTTCCACATACCACCTAAGCGTCCACCCTCTAGAGAAAGTGAATCACAGACCTTATCCCCCTAATATTGTAAGAACCACTCCCTTAATTCCTCATATTCAGGATTATCCTTTAAGACTGGGTAGCCATTCCAGGAGTCATCCCAAAATTTGGCTTTCATACCAAAACCGACCTCCCAAGTAATATGTTCAACAATGATTTATCGGCAAGAAATGATAAAATTCCAAATTGAAGAACCCTTTGGGGGATTACTAATTGTGAAGATCCTGCAACAATCCATAGAGTCCAAACATTTTTCTTTTAGAATCTTTACCTACAGGTGAGAAGGTTAAGAATAAATACTCCATACCAGTTTTGCCCCTAGGCTTTATTAATTAGGTTCCAATCCCTAAGACCCGCAACCCCTTTATTCTTCGCCAAATATATTTTGTCCCATGCCAACAAGGGTATTTTATCTTGATCATTTTCCCCATTCTAGAAGAAACTTTGCATCCTTTTCTCTATAGTCTTAACAATCTTCCTAGGAATTCTAAGGCACATCATTGAAAAAATTAGAATTGTTGATACCACTAATTTTAGCATCAAAATCCTTCCTACCGAATTCAACCATTTTCTCTTCCAACCATCCATTCTTCATAGACATCTCTCAACTAAATCCTTCCACACAGCTGATTTACTAGCAACCCCCAAAAGTGGGATACCTAAATACTTCCTAGGTAAAGTGCCATGTTTCATACCCAAGATGGAGCAAATTTCCCTTTGTTTTTTACTACTAGTATTAAAAAAGAAAACCTCAAATTTTCTCCAGTTTATGCAATGTACAAAAGCTTTGCTATATCTATCCAGCACATCCCTCATTATTCTTGCCTCCCTAAAATAAGCCTCTCCCAATAATAAGGTGTCATTCGCAAACTACAAATTTGATATATTATCTAAACCTTCTGCCACCTTTACACCCCTCCAACTCCCATCTCTCCTTTTTTTGAAATCAATCTTCCAAGGACTTCGACCATAACGATAAAGAGGAATGGAGATATGGGATCACCCTGTCTCAAACCTTTCTTAGTCTCAAAAAAACCTTGTGGACTCCCATTAACTAAGACCAAGAATCAAGGAATCTTAATACAACTTTCCACCCGATTCACCCATTCCGAACAAAAGAATATGAGGAAATTTATGTGAGTAAATTTGTAATTAATATTTTTAAATTGGATGTAAAAGTAATTTAAGATAAAATAAATTTGTAATTCATCTTAAAGGTAAAATAATTTTAAAAATATATATTTTAGATTAATTAAAATGTGTATTATTAATTATCATATTAATATAAATATTTTAAATAAAATATTGAGTTATTTTATTTGTTCAAAAGTTATTATATTTTATTTAATATACATATATAATTTAGTTAATAAATATTTCATTTTTTTTTTAAACTTATTTTATTTTACGTGTAATATTAATTATGTAATGCCCCTCCTCTAGTAACCTTGGACTACATGTTAACATGTTGCTAATATGACCTTTGGATGTAATTTCATGTATTGTTATGTTTGATCATTGCCATGAAAGTACCTTAGGTGTTAGTGTTGATTTCTTAGACACGGTGAGGTTTGTGTTACTTGTATGGGTTGGTTTGGTTATCTTGAACATAATTAAGCGATGAACCATAGGTTGGTTATGACATGATGGTGTTTATGGTATTTAAAACTGAATTGCAAAGATAAAATTACATTCACATGGAAAAGTTCAGGATGGAGCTATGGTGACAAATTTATAATAATAGTATACGAATTTGTCAAGTTTGTAAATTTATGAATTACAAGGTGAAATTGTAAATTAATGTTATAGTTGTTAGACAAGGATAATTGATTAGAGATATTTAGCTCATCTACATAAATTTGTTTATTTTTTCTTCACTTATGTATCATGTGTACCACATACTGATATCTATGTGCCAAGTGTGTTGGAGAAGTGCTAATGAAAATTCGGGGACTCATAGCTAACCTAAATTGTATAATATGAATGTAGTTGGTATTAATTCCTTTGGAAGAATCAAGGTCACCTATATATTTTCAATAGTGTGTTATATGGTGTTAAATGCATAATGTTGTAATGGTATATATTATTGTAAAGTGGGTCTAATGTGCCTTGACATGTAAAATTATTTTGGATGTAACAAAATTTTATCATTTGAAAGTTGTTTATAGAGGTCCTTTCTTAGTCAGTTTTGTAGGGGATTTAAGTAGTTATAAAATCAAGTGATTTAAATTTAACCCTTAAAGGTTAGGTATAGGGATAAGGTGTATTTTGAACTATAAAAAGGTTTTTAAAACTATTTTTAGGCACCCTAACTCTTCCATTTATAAAAAGTAATGAAAATAGAAAGTGGTTAAAACACAAGATGGTACTTCTCCTCAACCTCAATGTGGTTATGATTTGGTTAAGATGACATGAGATCTCAGGATAACTCACCTAATTTAGGGATCCATATGGAGACATTTCTTACTTTGGAATATCCAAGTAGAGACACTTGGGGACCCTCAAGGGAGATAGGTGTCTCATTTTGGAGAATTCTAAGATTTTGGTATATTGGCTTTGGAGATGACACTTGTTGTGATCACTTGTTAGATGAGAAATGTTTCCTTTCAATTTAGGCTCTTTATTTGAGAGGAGAGGGTACTTTTTGCTTCATTTTTTTGGAGTCTTTATTGAGAAGAGGGATAAGGAGGGAATTGAACATAATACTTGGAGAACTTGAGAATTATTCATCCCAACAAAGGAAATTAGTTAGTGTAGTCACACAAATCTGTCTAGCTTAATTAAATGAATATTTGTTATTTATTTGATTCAAAATACACTAGCCATGAGTTAATTAATTAATATTTAATTAATCCATCTTCAAACATTCTCCTATTAATTAAATAAATTATTCAATTTATTTTAATTAATTCATTAAACCAAGTTCACAAATCAATTAAATAATTAAAATCTATTTATTTAATTAAATCCCCCTATTCCTCTTTTAAATAAATTAAATTAAACATTTATTTAAATCATTATCCCCCCCCCACCTTGCATTTTCCTAAAAAATGCAACTTGCACACATTTATTAAAATAAATTAATTTATTTTAATTAAAAATCCTATTTTCCCTCACCCACCAAATCCAATTGCATTCCTAAAACCCCTTCTAGATTCTTCTAACCCCTTCCTATATTAGCCTAATCCATCCCCTAATTATTGTCACATTCCTAAGCAACATGGAGTCACTTCTCAAAGACTTCAAAGTCTTTGAAAAGCATTTAATGCTTTGTGTGTTCAACAATTTAACCTCCAAAGTCTTCCAAAACCACTAATGGCTCTTACATGACCATTAATGGCTCTTACATAACCATTTGTGGTTATTTCAACTTGTCTCCCCAAGCATTTATTGCTTTGACCATGTTTATCCCTTTTGCCTTTGCACAAGAGTTTATCCATTGGATAAAAGCTTTATTCTTTAAATAAAGAGTTTTATTCATTCAACTAACCTTGACCTTAACTCCCAAGGTCATGTCAAGCATTTAATGCTTATTCCCTCTCCTCTCAACCTATCTCACAGTGACACATGTCATCTTGGGATTGGGTTGAAAGCCCTCACATGGATTTGAAATCATTCAATCCTGACCCTTGTTGAGATTGCTCAATCTCAACCATCCATTGCTCCATTTTTCCTATAAATAGAGCCCATTTCTTCATAATCAGATCCTAAAAACTTGTATGCATTTAACCTATAGGCATTTTAGAGAGCATTTAGCATAGCAATCTAATATCTTGTTATTTTGGTTAAAATCAATCATTTTTAATAGCATCGAGTATTTTAGCTTTTCATTTTACATTTGGAGCAAATATTCAAATCTCAATCCTCCATAAGCATCCATAGTGCAAAAAGCTGCTGAGAGCTACACTATTTTGGAACTTGGAGAGGAGAGGAACAAAGGAGAAGGAGCCAAGAGCATGTTAGGAGGCATTTGGAGATGCCTCATCATATTTGCTTCTTTAGTTAAATATTCTTTCATGTTCTTAGTATCTCTTTTGATATGTCTGTTTAGATTAGCTTTTGGTTAACTAACACTAATGATCTCTTGTGTCTTGTGTCGTTTGTCATTTGCTAACCTTGTCTTTTTTTTCCTTTTAGCGCGTTTTTGTTAAATAGCGCGTCTGTTCAAACACAGACTAGCGCTATTGTAACAGAACATTGTAAAAAAGACCTTGTAACCAAAAAAGTGAAAAATTTTAGGCTTGTGGAAGCCCCCCTTAGGTATGGATTTTACTAACTGGTTATTGTTTGTGCAGGTTTAAAAACTCACCTCTTTAAAATCGAAAACTTTATTTTGGTGTTTTAAGAATTGAACAAACAAACTTTCCCTTGCTTTCCAGTTAGGATCACTTTTTTTTTTTTTGGTGCATTAAAACTGAACAAAACAAAATTTGTTTTCTTGCAAGTTAGGAAACACACTTTATTTGGTGCTTAAAATCAACACTTCAATTTTCTTGCATCAAACTAAAGAATTTACAATCCACACTTCAATTTTTGGTGCACATAAAATACATAATCAACTTGTTTAAAACTTTTGCAAAGCGATTTTCCTTCATGTATACATGCTTCAATTTCAGTTGACCAGGATTTTCAAAATTCTAGTTTACTCAAACCTTTGCATTTGAAGTTAAAAAGAACACCATGAATGTTGGAGCAACATCTCCAAATAGTTAAGATCACATTGCAATGGCAAGTTAAAAAGAACAAGTGTTTTCGTGCTTGGCACACTTGTGCAAAAAGTTGGTCGAGTGGTCCTACTTCTAACACACACTATCCTCTCCCTTGGCTTTCGTAGTCCTAGGTGCAAGAGAAAAGTGTTAATAACACTCAAAAAAATTTATCTTTTTAAGAGGGGCCTGCCAAGAGACACATCACTCTTGGGAATGACCTCGCGCGGTAAATCCTTCGAGCTGCTATAGAAATCAGGTGAGAGCGAAAGTTGTAGCCTTGGGTATAGTTGTTCCTATAGTGTAACTGGCCGAAAGGACAAATGGGCCCCACCACTGGTTACAAGGCTCTTAAGTGAGTCACTGCAGAATGAACTTATGTCGAAAAACATCGAACATGACTAAACACCTTTGAGTAGTAGCCCACCCGTTCTATTGATTGAGGATATTTGCGATATAATTTAGTGCAAGAGCATAGCTGGTTTTGCTCCCAAGATACTCACCCTACATATTTCCTTGAGTAGAAACATAGATTTTTGAAAAGTCACTTGTGGCTTGATAAAAGTGGTGACTCCCCCATCATAGGGATCATCTATTTGTTATGCTCGTGCAAGACTTAGTATATCACATCCTTACCTGCCACAGCGGGATTCATAAGGTATGTAGTACCAAAGTCGAAGAAATATCAAGATGTGGGCTAAATTTATCACAACTGGCCATTTGACCTTAGGGATAAAAAGTGTTTGAAGTGTTTTTGTTTTAGTCAAAGACCAAGTGCAAATTGAGTCGACTTCAGGCTTTGGAAATACACCTTAAAATACATCTAAAAGGAAGGGTCATATAAAAGTCCAAGGATTGGGTTGATCTAGACCCATACCCATTTGTGCCTTTTAGGCAACATTCTTGTGTTTGTGTGCTTGCTTTGTTTTCTTGTCAAAGAAACATCAAAAAAATCAATTCGAAAACAAAGTATTCATCCAACCAAACATTTTTCAAAACAATCAAAAATATCAAAAACAAAGTGCAAACAACAAAGAATCAAACTTTATGACCATTCATCACATCTTGCGAAAGAAGAAACGTCGTCAGAATATCAACTTGAAAAGAATACCATTGAGCTCAAAGGCTTTGATCAAAAGGAGGAAATTCTTCTATCTAAATAGACAAATCTTTGTCTCCCATAGAGTTTTTCTATGTCACATGCATCTCTACCTTCAAGGAAAAACAAATGAATTTGATTTAGAGTCATTAAACCGCAGAGCTTTCATGCAATATAGAGCTTTGAGTTATCACAAAAACCAAGGAGGTGCGATTAATCCCAACTTTTTCCCAAACATTTGTATCACATACAACATAGGTCGAGAAATACCACCAACACCCAAAAGGGAAGAGGTAGATTTTGTTCCATTTGTGACACAAAGCTTTTATTAAAGTTAAAAACATTTTCATCCATTATCTCACTCATACATCATCACTTCATCATCAATCCGTTCGAACTCTCAAAACATTAAGAGGTTCTTGTCCCGAGTTCTCTTTTTGGATATTGCTTGAATCAAACACATCACATCACTTTTTAGATTGTTTCTACATCTAGGATAATCTCATCCTAAGAGGCACATCTATGCAGGTTAAAACTAGTTCATGAGTGAATCCTCTCATTACTAGGTAGTTAAATCTGTAACATATCTCAGATTTCTCTACACCTTATCACATCCAACCTTATCAAAAGAAAACAAGCAATTCAAAGAAGGAATTTCGGTTACATCCACCTTTAAGTGTTAGAGATCCATACGCAAAACACTTCACCAACCATTAATCTTTCATTTCATCAACAACTCATCATCATTTTCACACAACTTCAACAAAAGCTTGTAAACAAAATGGCCCAAACCCCGTCACAGTCAAGGCAATGAGAAATAGAAATTGAGGAAGAAGAAGAGGAAAATCTCAATGAATTTCAAGAAGCACTTGAAGGAAATGCAAATGATGAAAACCCAAGTACTCCCACTCCTACAACAATAGAAAGGGCCCAGCATAACCCTCTCTTTAACAGACTTTTTGATGAAATACTCAAGAGAAATGCGGATGCTCACTTTTTAAAGCTCGCTCAAGAAGGAGCAAAACTCCCCTCTGGCTTTGATCTTGCCCAATTAAGACAAGCATCAGAACGACAAAGTCACCATGAAGAGGAAAGAGGTAGAGATCCCATCAGATTTAACATTCCTCGAGGTAACCCACCACCTCCTCCTCCAAATGAAATGGAGATGTTGTGGCAACAAGTCAAGAAACTCGCCCAACAACTTAATAGTAGTGTCAAAACTAACCAATTCTCACTCAATGACATCTGTCCCTATCCTTTTGATAGGAATCTTTATATGCCACCCTTTCCATGAGGATTTGAAACACCCAAATTTGAAAAATAAAGAGGAAAGGGAGATCCTCATGATCATGTCAGAGAATTTCATTCCGCTTGCCTCGAAGTGGCATATGAAGACACATACCTAATGCGCCTTTTTCCCCAAAGCTTGGGTGGAACAACCACATCATGGTTTTCCCGACTATCAGGTGGCATTAGAACATTTGAGGAACTCATCCAGAAGTTCCTAGCTCATTACTCTCATAACATTGAACGCGACATCACCATGGCTGATCTGTGCAACACTAAACAAAAACTAGGTGAACTATTCTCAGTATTCCTATAATGAAAGTGTCAAATGTCTAGCAGACGTTCTCTTCAGTTACCTGCATGAGAACTAGTGGAAATATTCATTTCCAACTTAAACGAAGAAATGAAATTTCACCTGGATGTCAAAGACACAGACTCTTTTAATGATATGATCACCAAGGGTTTGAAATTTGAATGGGCCCTCATCAAGAAAGGACTTTTCAAAATCTATAATGAACCAAAGGATAGTCCTCGCCCACGCTTCAATAGTGATAAACCAAGCTTTTGGAACAAAAATAAGAATATCGTCAATGATGGGGTTGTGGATGCCAGGACTATAAAAACTGCACAACCTGTCGTTCGGTTTGCAGGACAGAATCCTCCACCTCAGAATAACACAAATATTCCTTCCAATCAAGGTCGCATCACATCTCACGATGAACCTAGACCTCGTCAGCAAAAGCAAAAATGAACATACACTCCCTTAGGGGAACCCATTGAAACAGTATTGTGACAACTCCTTTCTCAAAATTTGGTCACTCTACCTAAAACATCAAACTATGAGCCTCAGGTCAAACCTGCATGGTGGAGAGATACTGAACACTGTGATTTCCACCAAGGGAGAGGACACAAGACAAGTAATTGTCACCGATTGAAAGACCTTATTCAGGATCTTATTGACCGAGGTGAAATTGAAATCAAAGGACATGACCCAAAAACAACAAACAATGATCATCTGATGTTCAAAAATCCACTTCCATCCCAAGATCAAAGGGGTCCTTCCACTTCCAGGTGAGGCACTGATACCACGGATTATACGCAGGCTACATATAATTACACTGTAAATCACCTGTATGATGCCAATGAACAAGTTGCAACTATAACCATCAAAAATCCCAACTCCAATTGTAATGTTTTTACACATCACGGCAAGGTTACCATAAAGGCAGCTCCACAAGGCACCACCTCCATACCAAAGGAGTACAATCTTGTGGAACAATTAGACAAAACACCTGCGCTTATATCCATTTTAGAGCTATTACGCCTATCGCCATCTCATAAAATAATCTTGGATCAAGCACTCCAAGAGGCGTCAGTCCCTACAAACCTGAATACAGACCAATTTCAAGCCATGGTTGGAAGTCTAAAGTCATCACCTTGTCTCACTTTTTCCGAAAGTGACAACTCTTCCTTCCAACAACCTCATAACGCTTCGCTACACATTGAAGGCTTTATCAACCAGCATAGGATCAAGCGAGTCTTGATCGATAATGGAGCAGGCTTAAATATTTGTACACTACAGTTGGTCATAGCATTGGGATATGCCATAGAATCAGTGGATCCTCGCAAGAAGATCACAATCAAAGCCTATGACAGTGCAGAGTGTTCATCCAAAGGAGCGGTGGTACTACCAATCCGAGTGGGCCCTGTGGTAAAGCACATCATCTGTCAGGTTTTGGACCTTCTTTTTCCATACAACCTATTGTTAGGAAGACCTTGGATACAAGCCATGCAAGCCGTTCCATCTACCTACCATCAATGTATCAAGTTCCCACATAACGGTGTAGAGATCACAATCCTGGGCGATGCAAATCCCTTTGCGTATTGCCATAATATCAACCATCAACCAAAGATTACCATTCCTAATAATAGAGAAGCCATATCCTCCACATCCTATATAAGTCCCACCTCTCTTGCCAGTTCGAACACCACTATACCAAAGCAAGAAAAGCTTAAAATGAAAATAGTAGAGGAAGGTCCTGGGGAATACAACTTGAGTCAACTCTTTTGTGTGGGACAAATACCCACTTGTCCTAGAACACATGGTAAACCACAGCAATTACTCCAGCAACCACTAATCACGCCAGCATGTGCTTTGATGCCTTTCATCCTTGGAAAGAGTCAAGAAGAAGAAACCCAAGATGAGGACTTAGCAGAATGGATCTATAAAGATCCCATCACCATTGATATACTACAAGTTAAGCTTCCTACGGATCAGTATGGCAAAGGTCTCCTCATTATGCAAAGAATGGGGTATGATGGTTAGAGTGCTTTGGGATATTGCAAACAAGGACGACATGAACCTCTACTGTCAGAATTAAAGCCCAAAGGTAATACAGGCCTAGGCTTTGAAAAAGAGATCTTTCTTAAACTCAAATTCAAAGGAAAACCCCACAAACCATTATATCAGCCTATTGCAAAGAGGACACCTTTCATTATCAAAGCAGCATCAAACACCATCACAAATGCCCCACTGAGGCTCCAAATCCCAACACCACCATCTACAATGCCAATCATCCCACCAAGAGAACCAGTAATCCCATTGGCATCAGCAATAACATCAATAGCACCATTAGCAGTAGCAACTGTATCAGAACCCACAGCAGCATCTATGACACCAGTAGTTCCAGTAGAAGCAACTGAGTCAATACTACCGATACTCCCTGTATTGAATTCCTTAATCCCCATCGACCTTCCTACAGCACCGCTCATTTCATCTACAAAGGTACATCAACCAATCACACCTGCAGTATTTAACTAAAAGGACATCCCAGTATGGTATAGTAATCGGATGCTAGAAAGTGACTTAGAGACTGACTCACATGAGTGGGAATTTGATTTTGTCCAGCTTAATACTTCAGATGAGGAAGACACATCACTACCTCCACCACGTAAAGGCATCCCTATTTATGGAGAAGCACAGATAAAGACTTCTTGGGTTCCTGAGCTGGAAACATCTTCCACAGACCCTACGTCTCATCCTACGCCTGATTCTGATAGGGAGAGTACCATCAATGACCTTCACCACAATGTCTTAACCCTCTCCGATACATCTAAAGCACTTAACCTAATCGATGAAGTAATGCCCATTATTCACCCTGAACTCATCGAAGGGAACCAACCAAATCCCCCATGTCTTGACTTCTTCCAAAATGATGAGGCCATCATTGAATTTTTGGAATTACGGGATAACCTACCAAGCGGGGATCACAAAGCTGGATTCGCCATAGAACTAAATAGCGCAGCATACTTCAGGGCAGATGCCAAACCTTTCAGCTACAAAAATATAACAATAAAACATGGATCTTCTAGTGAAAACCACACCGTGGCACTATTTGATCCAATAAAAGTAAAAAGAAAGAGCATATCCAACGGTGAAAACCTCTCCGAGGCGCTTGAGGATGAAGGGTTTGACATTCTCCCTGCTAGTACACAACAGGAATGATCAACGATTCTCATTGAGGAAACCAAAGAATACAATGTGGGGACTCCTGAAAATCCTCATCTCATACATCTAGCATCTCTTCTCACTCCAAAAGAACAGCCTAAATTTATAGAGTTCTTTCAAAAGCGTCAAATCAACTTTGCATGGTCATATGCAGACATGCCTGGGCTTGATCTTGATTTAGTCATGCATCACCTCACCGTAGCAGACGGAGCCAAACCTGTCAAGAAGAAGCTTTGTAAGATGCATCCTCAGATTGCAATGCTAGTCAAAATAGAACTCAAGAAACTCCTAGATGTTGGTTTCATTAGACCAATTGATTATGCAGAATGGATCTCCAACATTGTGCCTGTCGGCAAACCAAAAGGGGGCATCCGCATTTGTACTGACTTCAGAGATCTGAATAAGGCCTGTCCTAAGGATGACTTCCCCCTACCAAATATCAACATCATAGTGGATCTGATAGCAGGACATGCCATGCTTTCACTCATGGATGGCTTTTCAAGATACAATCAGATAAAGATCGCACCAGAAGATCAACATAAGATAGCCTTCACATGTCCATGGGGCACATATTGCTGGAATGTAATGCCTTTCGGTCTAAAGAATGTAGGAGCGACCTATCAATGAGCAATGACCACCATCTTCCATGGCATGATGCATACTATGATGGAAGATTATGTTGATGACTTACTAGCAAAATCACTCACCAAAGAAGGACATCTCAACATATTAGATAAAATTTGATAAACTAGAACAATACCATGTTCGACTCAACCCAAAGAAATGTGTCTTTGGAGTAACCTCCGGGAAGCTTCTAGGATACATTGTCTCAAGCAAAGGTATTGAGGTCGACCCAGCAAAGGTAAAAGCAATCATGGACATGCCACCACCAAAGAATATCAGTCAGCTAAGGACATTACAAGGACGGCTTCAATCCATCTGAAGATTCATTGCACAATTGGCTGATAAGTGTCACCCATTCACACACCTGCTACACAAGAACATCCGCTTTCAATGGGATGCCAGATGCCAGCAAGCATTCCAGATGCTTAAAGACTATCTCATGAATACACCATTGTTGATCCCACCAGATCCAAGTAGACCGTTATTACTCTATATCTCAGCAACAAGTATAGTATTGGGTGTACTACTGGCATAGCATAACGCAAAAGGGAAAGAGTGTGTTGTTTACTACATTTCTCGAACATTGGTTGGCTATGAACTCAATTACACACCTATTGAGCAAGCTTGCCTAGTAGTAATCTTAGCAGCCACTAAACTGAGACACTATCTATTAACACATAAAGTACAACTAATTGCAAAGATTGATCCACTCAACTATTTACTCAGCAAAGCAGCATTGACAGGCCGCTTGGCCAAATGGGTGATGATTCTAAGTGAATTTGACATCGAGTATGTGGACCATAAGGCTATCAAAGGTCAAGTTATTGCAGATCAGTTGGCCGATGCACCCCTCATAAGCGATCATCCTCTCATTTCCAATTTTCTAGATGAGGAGATATTCATGATCACAACAGCACAACCATGGAAACTATACTTTGATGGTTAGTATACTAGGCATGGCTTGGGGGTAGGCATTCTGTTTATCACACCTCAAGGTGATAGTATCCTGAAGTCTTACAGGCTCACATTTCCATGCACCAACAACATAGCAGAGTATGAGGCCTTGATCACAGGACTCAGGCTAGCCGTACAATGGAAATTACAAGAACTACAAGTATATGGCGACTCACAACTGGTCATTCGACAAGCAACAGATGAATATCATACCAAGGATGATAAACTCATGCCATATAAGCAAATGGTGGATACTTTAAAAGCATCATTTACTACAATTACCTTTGAGCAGATACCAAGAGATTAGAATTGAGTTGTTGACGCCATGGCTACCATCGCATCTCTCCTAGATCTTCCACAGAATTCAACATGCTATGAGTTCTTGGTAGAACAGATTTGGATCCCCACTTATGATATCCCCGAATCTAAGATGATATGTCACCTTGTCGGTTCTGAATCCCCATGGTATGGTGAGTTCTACACCTATCTCCGCGATCACACCCTTCCTCCCAACCAATCAAATAACCAACGTAAAACCTTCATTCGCCAAACTGCTCGACATACCATTATTGCTGAAACCCTATACTGACGCAGTCTTGATGGTACTCTCCTTCGATGTCTAGAACAAGATGAGATAACAAAGGCCTTAGAAGAGATACACGAAGGAATTTGTGGGACTCACTCAAGTGGTCCATCACTAGCCAAGAAACTCCTGTGCAATGGATACTATTGGCCATCTATGAAAAAAGACTCCTACTACTTTGTCAGGAAGTGCAAAAAATGCCAAATTCATGGAGACCTAATACATGCACCAGCACAAGAATTGCAACCAATCACAACACCATGGCCTTTTTGTCAATGGGGCCTTGACCTTGTGGGTAAAATCCATCCCTCTTCATCCAATGGCCACAAATTCATTATTACCACCACCGAATATTTCAGAAAGTGGATCAAAGTTGTTCTACTTACCCAAGTCACCGACAAGCAGATCACCTCATTCATCCTCAATTACATCATCTGCCGATATGGTGTACCCATGTCCATCATCATAGATAATTGACTTCCTTTCAAAAATCAAGATGTCCGTGAGCTCTATGAGAAGTTTCATATCCAACACCACTTTTCCACTCCCTATTACCCACAAGGCAATGGTTAGGCCAAAGCATCAAATAAAAACATATTGCGGATCCTAAAGAAGACAGTCAATGATGTCGGTCGTGATTGGCATGTTCAACTGAATCTAACACTATGGGCATATTGAACTAGCATTCGAACCCCTACAGGCGCAACTCCTTACTCACTAATCTATGGAGTAGAAGCTATCTTACCTATTGAGGTCGAGATACCATCTCTACGAGTTTCCTTACACAATCTCATTGATGACGAAGCCTATAGAGTATCCCATCTTTAGGACTTAGAGTTACTTAATGAGAAGTGACAAGCTGCATACAACCACCTCAAAGCCTATCAGCAGTGCATGAGCAGAAGCTACAATCATCGAGTTAGACCTCATACATTTGAGGTAGGTGATCTTGTTCTTCGAGAAAATCCTCGTAACCAACCAAACAGAGAACATCAAGGAAAGTTTGAATCAAATTGGTTGGGCCCATATGTTGTCACTACTGTATTTGGGTCCGAGGCATATTAGTTGGCTACTTCAGAAGGAGAACCACTAGCAGATCCGATCAACAGCATGCACCTCAAACGGTTTTTCACATAAGCTGCACAGAGCATCAGGCTCCCATATATATTGGCAAAAATACCAAAAACATCTAGATAAATGACCTAAAGAAACTACAAAAACATCAAAATAGTAAAGAAAAATCATGCATCCAAATGGTGAACAAACACTCCGGTGGCACCTTGGGTAAGTGCGATGGTGAAAACCTGGCAAACAGGCGCCACTCGTAAAGGCTATGGCTCCATTATCTTTCAGGATCATTATGATCACACTCATTACATACACATATTCATCCATCCAAACCATGGCTTGTTATTTGATCTGTAATCAAAGAACATACTTCATGTGTCTTGCATCCCGCTTTTTCATAGTCATGTCTAACTTGGGGGCAATGCCCTTAAATCTAGTTGATGGAAGTGGATTCTACATTACTTGTGATTCATTGGGTTCAACATTCAAAACTGTCTCACAAAATCCAAAAACATTCAAAACTGTCTCAAAAAATCCAAAAACATTCAAAACTGTCTCACAAAATCCAAAAACAACGAAAAACATCAAGAAACAAACAAAAAACATGACACCACATTGTACATACGTTCTTCAAAGCAAATACTAAACAAACATTGAACAAAATACTCACACAATGATCACTTCTCAAAAATTGACCAAAAAAATCGACATCAACAATCAAACTGTCTTCAACAAGGATGCATCCTTCCTTACCAAAACAAAAACAAAATGACGTTTTCTTTGACAAGAAAATTGTGTTCAGCTATCAAATACTTGGTTGATTTGTGAGTAATTCATTCGTTTATCTGTATCAAGTTCCTATAGCATTGTTTGTATCTTCAGCGCATTATTCCGATGAAGTTCTGGGGCATGTCCTAATGGTGTCTACGTGGGAAGTTCACTGAGCTACGTGATCATAGGCAAAATGCAGTCATAGATCATTATGGCTTGCTGACTATAGCGTATACCTCGACCATATGAGCATGAACCATTACCAAGGATCCATATTTTTTATTCTTTATGTATATACTGTTTGTTTGCATGAACAATGCTCCTTCTTTGGTTCCTCCTCCTCCAATTTGGATAAAGGTTTTATCTCTTATTACGGTATGCACTTGTCTTAGGATATGATCAGCCTAAGATCAAGGAGGACGATCCAAGTCATGCATGAATGGAGATGATCCTTGTTTGTTCCGCAAACAATACTCTAGTCGACTTGACCCTTATATCAAGTCATTTGTATTAACTTGCTATATAAAATCCATGTAAAAAATACTCAGGTCATCTTGAATCATTATGTCAAGATGCTTGTATTCTCTTCCAACATTTTAAAAAGCTCAATGATGAAAATAGAGCACTATGGATCGTCATTTCATCTCATCTATTTATATATTGCATTCCGTTGCATATCACCCATCCATTCACTCATTCATATGTAGGATTTATATGCAAATGTGAAAATTAAGTCGGTCTTGGATACAATCACAACCGAGTACTCTGATACATCATCAATGCATCATGCAAAGTCTCAAAAACCTTGCATTCCTCATGGTCATATCATCATTACATTTAGTTGCCTTTTGCTTTAAGTACATTCATGTCATTTTTAATTAACATTGCATATAGTTCATTTAATTTATCGCCATTAGTCTTCATTAAATCATTTGCATCATTGCATCATTCATTCATATGATCAAATTATCCTTGATTGTATTAAACCATTTACTATACATTCATTTAGTATCAGTTATCCATTATCATTTTATCATCCTTTATCATCCTTTATCATTTCATACATTCCCTTATCTATTCATTAATTGAAATGTGCATTCATTCATCCATTATTAAGTATCTTATTATGCTCATTTTTAGGATTCATTTTTACATTGCATTCATTATCCTTTTTAAATTGCATTAAGGTACAGTTATTAAACCATAAGTTGTAGTATCATCACATTATCATTTTTACTTAATCATATTAAGGCATTTAGAATCATAAAACCATTTGTTTCCAAACATTGGTTCATACCATTTTATATATCCATTATACATATGCATTCATTTAGACATTATCATATAAACATTTGTACTTTACATTTTGTTTATCCATATTACATTCATCTAAAAACATCTAGATACATATCCATACATAAACTCATTCATTCAAACATTGCATTAACATCATTTCATATCATTATCTCATCATTATATCAAAATAGGAAACACCAAAATCCTATTCATAAATCATCATAAGCATACATCATCATCATGACATTACATACATCAAGCATTACATCAAAATAAAACGTGCACACATGTATAAACCTTCATTCATATGTCAATATCCAACATCATAAATCATCATAAAAACATGCATATAGGTGTAAAGCGGAAAATCGCGATCGAACCCTAGTTGCACTCCCCTCTACCAACTCCAAGGAGAGAGAAGGGAGGTTCGCTAGGGTTGATGGTTTTCACTTAAGGGAGATACTTTACATTCAAAAGAGGGGATGAAACTCACAAGATCCAATCCCACACAATGCAAGATTGGATGCTAAATGAGTTTCAAGGGTTAAGAAAGCAAGGCTACCCTCTTTTGTAAAGAATGTGCATAGAGGAATTAAGCTAGGAATGCATAGAAAGTGATAAAGATTCGCTTATAAACTGAGTTAGGGATATAGGATGAAGCTGCAGACCTGGAATTAGCAGTAAAATGTCGATACGGCGCTATCCTGCGAATTTGAGCAAAAGTTGTCGGGACGATGGCGCCCAGCGCCACGGTCCTCCGAAAAATCCGCGAAACGAAGGGGGATCTGTTCGTCTCTGCACAAGGATTCCAGATCTTCAATTTCAGCCACGTACCTGCAACCTACACACAGAAAAGTGAAGACGATTGGGGGGTTAGGGATTAGGGGTTTGCCTTTAGGTCAAACCCCGGTTTTGGAATTAACCAAGAAATGAGCAAGTGCTGTAAATGTAAATGTCTGTAATGTAAAACAAGTACTAATACCTTGTTGTAAGGATGTTTGTATCCTTATGTGCGAAGGTATAGTTGTTGTATGTTGTATGTTGTAGCATGTAGTATGTGATCTCCTCTTCAATGGTTGAATCCTTGTCTTGAATGCAACACTTAGCCTTGAATGGAGACTTAGAAGGAATGCTTGAATGCTTGAATGCTTGAATGCTTGAGTATAGTTTCCACGCCTTTTCCATCTTATCATCTTATGTCCAAATGAAAGAGGAAAATGTAGTTTATATACTTGCCAATTAGGGTTAAAAGACTGATTTTCCCGACCTTAGGCCGACCAGGGAATGTAATTTCCAATTTGCAAACAAAAAGACCCGAGACCCCTTAGGAGACCGGGCCCAAAATAGGCTCAGGGACCAGGGCGCTGGGCGCCATGGTCCTGGGGGACCAGGGTACTGGGCACTCTGGTCCCACCTCCCGAGACAGCAGGGTGCAAGGAGGTTCAGGCCAGGGTGCTTGAAAAATGCAGTTTTTAGTGTCGTGAACAAGTTTCAGGGTCTCCATTCAGGTTGCGTGTTGCGTCGCCATCGTGAAGACCGAAATGCAGTCGAAATTGCAAGTGTCACAATTTTAGGATGCTACATTTAGCCCCCACTTTAGCGGGAGTATGTATGCTCATACTTCTGGTAAAGTACAAGGAACAATCATTGAAAGACTTTCACCACGTCAAGGAGGCAAGACACACCAAGCCCCTAGTGGACTAAGGATCTTACAACTTCGATTGACAAAGTAAAAGGGAAGATCACGAGGGAGAACCATGACTGTCAGTAGTAAGGTTCCCTCACTATGAGTCATGCAAGAGAAATACCGAAAATTTTCAAGGCAAAGCTAAGTTCACCAAGAAATTTTCAAGTATCTTGAAAGGGATAGACAAGGTGTATGCCCCCCTACGTTAAAGCGATCGCACACGCCTCAACGGGGGTGATTGTTTTAACGTAGGGTGATTGTTTTAACGTAGTGATACACATAAGAGATGAGAAAGGAAAGGAGCATGTTATCGCAAAGATTTAGCCCCCAAGTGTGAGATAAACCCAAGGATAATAGACACAAAACACAAAGCACAAGGTGACTTCGCTTTCCTCGAGGTCAGTATGCTGTATGATAAGTCATGTATATATATCATATGTATGTATGCATAATTGTTCTTCATTCCCCAATCAAGGAAGGTCACCTAGAAGAAGGGAACACATGTGTCTTTTGAGTCAACATGAGAGAGACCAAAAGAGATCTCAATGCTTTGCATCGTCCTCAAGTAGACAACACTAAGGACAACAAATAGAAGAATGAGAATAACATATAGAAGAATTAACAAAAGAGAGGGGGAGAGAATCTGCTATGCTAATGTAACTAGTCTAGCACGTCATCTACCCCCCGATCTTGCTGATCAATGTTTCGGGAAGGCAGGGAACACGCTAGAGGAGGAACATCCAACACAGCAGATGGAGCTATCACAAGATCCAAACAAGGGCTATGTTCATGTTCCGAGCCACATTGTTCTTGTCTAGGAGCTAGGATAAGTGCTTTAGAAAATTCATTAGATAAATGGTTATCAACATCAACAAGTTCATATTCACTATCAGAAGCAAGAGGAGTAGCATTTTCATCATGAATAACATTTTCATCAAGATCATCATCAAGATTTATAAAAATAGGATCTTTAACTCGCACAGGATCAAGACCATCATGTATCTTGTGTTTAGGAGATTTAGGCTCAATGTCCGGCTGAGGAGAAAATGGAATAATGCTTGTTGAAGGTGTTTTTGGAGATTGTAAAGTTTGAAAAGCAGCTGCTTGAGCCCTAAGACGACGCTTTCGTCGGCGTTCACATGCAGAATGATTACGTCTAGTCTTAGTAGGAAGTGGAGAAGATTGAGGAGGAGGAATGTTCTCATCCTTATCACTTGGGTGTTTAGGTTGTGGTCTCTTAGGCTGGATAATAGGAGAAGAAGAAGGTCTCTTCTCTCTATAAAAGGACGGAGGAGGAACTGCTCCATATAAAGGAGGAATTTTTGGTTTAGGAAGAAGACCAAGTCCATCATGACGAGGAGGTATAGGTCTACTCTTAGAAGGTTTATTAGGCATAGACATAGTCACATCCATGGGGATGGGTTGGGAATCTTCTTGAGGAAAGACATTAGTTTTATCTTTCAAAGGAAGAACTTCCGTCTCAAGAATGATAGGAATGTCAAGTTTAGGTGTTCTAGGTTCACTTAGAGATAGGATCATATCTGTTTTCCACTTTTGATAAGATTTGAAAAGATGATCACTTCGCGGAGGAAGAGATTGGAATTGTTTAGGCCAAAAATAATCTATAGGAACACTAGAGGTTCTTTCAGCTGGTTTAAAGAGACTATGATTGATAGTAACAACTTCACCATTATGGGGAAATTTTAAACACTTATGAATAGGAGAAGCAATAGCTTTCATGGAAGATAGCCAAGGATAGCCAAGCTTCACACAAAATTGTTCGGATGAAGGAATAATAGCAAAGTTCACATCAAGAGATTTGTTATGGACCTCAATAGGCAATGTAATAGAACCAATTGCAGGAGAAGAAAATGCATCAAATAGTTTCACAATCACATCTGTTTTGTCATAGATTACTTGATTCAATTGCAAAGTAAAAAGAAATTCTTCAGTAATAACATTAACCATGCACGAAGGATCAATAAGCACTCCACGACAAGGTGTATTCTTGACTTTTGCAACTATGTATAAAGGACCATCAGGTGCCCTAATGGTTTCACTAGAATCAAATGTGATGGAAGGTTCTTTAGGATTTTCTTGCTGCTCTACAAAGTTAATCACATTCGGAGTCATAGACACAAGACCATCAGATGAGAGAGAGGAATCATTAGCCTCAATCGCATTAGAGGTATGGGAAGGTAATGGATCAGTAAAAATCTGAAGATTTTGGTTAGGAGGAGCTACAGATGTGTTGCCTTTATCATTCACTCCAGAAACAGAGATAGTATTATTATCAATCAAATCTTGAATTTTACCCTTTAAAGAAAAACATTTTTCAGTATCATGCCCAGGCTGATGATGAAACTGACAAAAAGCTTTGTTATCAAAATAAGGTCAAGTAATCTTTGCAGGATCAATTTGTCGTACAGGAGGAAGAGTAAGCACATTTTGTTCCAATAACTTATTCATAATGCTATGCAATGATTCATTCAAAGGAGTATACTTTCTTTCTTTCTTGAAAAATTTAGAAATAGGAGGCACACCTGATGCTGCATTCACATTGTTGTTGATGATGTTTTCATTGAATTTGATGGAATCTCTGTTCGGTTTAAACTTCCCAAATGGTTGTTGACTGCTATCACCTTTATCACTCGGAGCCATAGGATGTGATTGTTCCATTTGACTCACAGTCAGTTGATAATTGTGAAGAGTTGCACACAACTGTTGGAAAGAAGTAAACTCAGAAAACAGAAGTTTGTCTCGAATATCTTTTTGTAAATTAGAAATAAAGATTCTTTGAATATCATTGTCAGGCACTGGAAAAGAAATTTGAGCATACAAATGCTTATATCTACCAATGAAATCAGTCACTTTTTCTTTAACACCTTGTTTACAATGCATTAAATCAATCAAAGTAACTTTAGGACTTATATTGTTTTGAAATTGTTGAATGAAAGCATTTGCAAGTTGTTCGAAAGAAGTAATAGAATAAGAAGGCAACGAGCAATACCATTGTAGGGCTTTGTCTCTTAATGTTCTAGTAAACAGTTTTGCAAGCAACCTTTGGTCATAAGCAAAATCGGTACATATTGTTTGAAAAGTCTTAACATGTGTTAGAGGATCTCCTTTACCGTTATAAAGTTCCAAATGCGGGATTTCAACATGTTTAGGAGGGATAGCTCGAACAATGTCAAGAGAAAGTGGGCTCGCAACATCAAATGTGGGCACACTAAACTTAGATTGATTCATAGAGGCAATTTGTTGCTGTAAAGAAGAGACAGTTTGTGCAAGATTGTTAATGGTCGCTTCAGTCGAAGAATTCATATTAGGTGTGTTAGATTAAGATGGAGGTGTTATGTTATTGAAAGAAGGTAGAGAATAAGGTGGTGGGACTCTATGATAGTCAATCATAGGGGATGATTGGACAAGAGGAACACTACAAGGAGGAATGGAATGGTTGAATGAATTGCCCCCTTGCGTCATGTTCATTGGTGGAGATGTAGTAGGAACACTCATTGAAGGAATGAATGAAGAAGTCGGATTAAATGAAGGAATAGGGTTAATTGAAGAAGAGGGAGGATTGCCCCCATGACTAGTGATCACAGGGGGAATGTCTTGTATAGAAGTAGCCATTATGTTTGATGTAAAGGTAGGTATGCTAGCAATAGGAGTTGTCAAGGGAACAGAATGATTGACTTGAGTGGGAGGTTGTGTATAACCTAAAGATTCAGCACAACTCTTCATAGGCATCACATTTGAATTCACAATGTGTGAAATACCACGCAAAATATCAATTCCATTCTTATCGCTTTGAATCATACGTTTTAGACCCTCAATTAAAGGAAGAGCTTGACTATCGGGATACTCATGAGACATCCATTAGTGAAAATCGTCAAATTGATTATCCAATTTCGAAAGTTGTTCTACAGAAACCTCATGGAGAGCTTCTTCATCATTAGGAGGATTAGAGGAATTACCCATGTCCTCGTTAAAAAGACTACTCAAATTAGGTTCCATCTCCTCAGTAGTTAAACCTCGGAAAGACTTAATTCTACGACTTCATCTAACGGGAATAGTGTAAGTAGGGCTTATTGTTGTAAAACTCATGCACTAGAAAGAGAGAGAAGATTTTGAATTTAGAGGTAGCAATTTTCAGTAAAGTCAGCCAATCTTCTAGATTTAAGCTGTTAAATGCAATCACGACAGTCTCCCGAAATTTCGAAAAAAATGTCCGGGACCGTGGCGCTCGGAGTGCACACGGTCCTTGCAACTTTTTTCGAAATTTGCAGGGATGAAAGGTATGATGATTTTAAAGCTAATCTGAAAAAATTGAGTGATTTTACGATCTGTAGATAGGCCAAATTAATGTTGCAAATTCAAAATTGAACCCTATCAAGATTGTCGAAAAATGCAAAATTTGAATATTTGAAAAAGAGAGGGAAACTGAAATTTTGAATTTTATGATTTTAGAGGGAATGTCAAAAGCAATGCAAGTTTTGAAATTTAAAAATTGACTCAATTTCATGCAAAATTCAATTTTGAAAGCGGAAATTAAAGTTGTTGTAATTAAGCATTTAATTTCAAAAGTCACAAATTGCAAGAATTTGAATAAAGCACTGAAATTTTGAATGAATGCAAACACACTTTTCAGATTTAGGACAGTAAGAAAACAATTTTGACACAAAATTTCAATTTCAATGATTTTTGAATGATTAGAAGCCCTAAACCAAGCAATCACAAGACCAACTTTGACTGTAATTTTGAAAGTGTTATAATTAATAAAATCAGCCAAAATTCTGGATTTTAGCAGGAAAATACAGTAAGATCTCGCTCCCGAAATTTCGGAAAAAATGTCGGGGACGATGGCGCTCGGAGTGCACACGGTCCTCCCAACTTTTTTCCAAATTTTCAGGGATGAAAGATATTGTGATTTTATTGCGGAATCCAAAGTTACAGCTGATTTGGAGATGTTTTGATTGGTCAAATTGTCGGACAAAGGTTGAATCAAGAGGGTTTCAAAAATTAGGGTTTTGACACTTAACCACTTAATTTTCAAAATTAAAGCACAAATATGAATTGATAATTTGTAATAGAAGGGCAGATCTGAAACAAACATTAACAATTAAGCATTTCACAAGTTCAATTACTAAAAAGAAATTTAGGGTTTTTATGCAATCACCTCTAAAATTTTGCAAAAGATCAAACATGGAAATATAATCAAGGAATCAATTTTCAGATCTAATCATGAATAATCAGAAAGGATGTTCACGTCGGGTTCACCAAAATGTAAAGCGGAAAATCACGATCGAACCCTAGTTGCACTCCCCTCTACCAACTCCGAGGAGAGAGAAGGGAGGTTCGCTAGGGTTGATGGTTTTCACTTAAGGGAGATACTTTACATTCAAAAGAGGGGATGAAACTCACAAGATCCAATCCCACACAATGCAAGATTGGATGCTAAATGAGTTTCAAGGGTTAAGAAAGCAAGGCTACCCTCTTTTGTAAAGAATGTGCATAGAGGAATTAAGCTAGGAATGCATAGAAAGTGATAAAGATTCGCTTATAAACTGAGTTAGGGATATAGGATGAAGCTGCGGACCTGGAATTAGCAGTAAAATGTCGATACGGCGCTGTCTTGCGAATTTGAGCAAAAGTTGTCGGGACGATGGCGCCCGGCGCCACGGTCCTCCAAAAAATCCGCGAAACGAAGGGGGATCTGTTCGTCTCTGCACAAGGATTCCAGATCTTCAATTTCAGCCGCGTACCTGCAACCTACACACAGAAAAGCGAAGACGATTGGGGGGTTAGGGATTAGGGGTTTGCCTTTAGGTCAAACCCCGGTTTTGGAATTAACCAAGAAATGAGCAAGTGTTGTAAATGTAAATGTCTGTAATGTAAAACAAGTACTAATACCTTGTTGTAAGGATGTTTGTATCCTTATGTGCGAAGGTATAGTTGTTGTATGTTGTATGTTGTAGCATGTAGTATGTGATCTCCTCTTCAATGGTTGAATCCTTGTCTTGAATGCAACACTCAGCCTTGAATGGAGACTTAGAAGGAATGCTTGAATGCTTGAATGCTTGAATGCTTGAGTATAGTTTCCATGCCTTTTCCGTCTTATCATCTTATGTCCAAATGAAAGAGGAAAATGTAGTTTATATACTTGCCAATTAGGGTTAAAAGACTGATTTTCCCGACCTTAGGCCGACCAGGGAATGTAATTTCCAATTTGCAAACAAAAAGACCCGAGACCCCTTAGGAGACCGGGCCCAAAATAGGCCCAGGGACCAGGGCGCTGGGCACCATGGTCCTGGGGGACCAGGGCGCTGGGCGCTCTGGTCCCACCTCCTGGGACAGCAGGGTGCAAGGAGGTTCAGGCCAGGGTGCTTGAAAAATGCAGTTTTTAGTGTCGTGAACAAGTTTCAGGGTCTCCATTCAGGTTGTGTGTTGCGTCGCCATCGTGAAGACCGAAATGCAGTCAAAATTGCAAGTGTCACAATTTTAGGACGCTACAATAGGAATCATCTCATCAATGCATACATGTACATGTATCCATCTAAGCAATAAACTCATAAACTCATCATCCTACATAAACATCCATACATATCAAATGCATATCATCAAAATATGGGATCTCCTCATATATATCATCTCATGTATCAGAGTACAATGAAGTCTACAAAATTAGCTACCAAGAGCCATCCAAGATACAGTCCAAAAATAAACAATGATACAATACATATATGCAAAAATGCTCTCTTAGATGCCACTCTGACCAGATGTTGTACCACCATCGCCACCTGCTCCCCCACTGGTCCCCGCACCATCCGATCTATCTCTTCATGGAGGCCCCATCAAACCCCCACTTACTCCTGCATCCCCTGATCTATCCCTCCGTAGAGGACCCATCACACCCCCACTGCTTTGCATCCTGTGTGATCGCTCTGATTTGGCCTGCCGCATTTGTGAATAGCTAAGTGCTCGCTGACTAGTTGGCACCACCTGCTCATATAACCCCTGCCAGTAGTTTATCTCAGCCTGTGCTCACCGGATCTCCCTCATCACCTCCCCTGTAGGCCCCTGTGCTCCTACTCCAACCCGGACTCTCTCCTACAGCTCTGCTAATCTCTCCACCGCACTACAGCCAACTCTGACTCCCGTGCAAATAGCTGCACTTCCCTAGCCGCCACCTCCGCCTCCAAATCCTCTACATGGGTCTGCAAATGTGCTATCATATGATCCCTAAGATCTCCAATGGCTCCCTCCCCGGTATCCATAGCAGCCTCACCTGTATCACCCTCTCTAGTAGCTCTCTCCCCTCTGTCCATTGGGATCTCCCTCTCCATACCTCTACCACCTAGTCTAACTCCTCCCTGCATCAGCGGTCCCTATGATATCCGTAGTGGCAGTCCACCTCTCCCTCTCCCTTGAATCCAAATCCCCAACCCACCACCTCCTCCACCACCTCCTCCTCCATCTCCACCATCTCCTCTCCCTCCTCCACCTGCCATCAGTCCTCAACCTCCTGCCCTCCTCCGTCTCCGTCCCCTCTCATCCTCAAAATCGGGCATCGGCTCTGCTAGATCGGATATCCGTAGAATCAAATGTGTTGCCCAATACTGCGTGTACTCATCTGATACCCCTGCATCCATGTCCCTCGGTCGTATGTCCCAAGGCCTCGCCTGCAGCATCTAAAACTCTGCCAGTGCCTGGTCATAAGGCAGCACTAGCCCCCATGCATATCTCTCCCGTATCACCCGAGCATACTCCCCTGATCCACTAGGCAGTCCCTGCTGTCGTCCAAATTGCCTCATCACTCTCCCCGGCACCTGTCTCTCTACATGGTATGAGGTCCTCCCAATGAGGAATCGGGTCATGAACACATAGGGCAGTGCCTTTGCATCATCATCCCAGGGCTCGCACTCTAGGTATGGTCACCATATACTGCATCTAGATCATCCAATGCTCGTCACCACCACTCTAACTTCCCCAGGTGGGGTTGACTCATCATACTGCTATACATAAACATATACGGCTGATCCATTGCATGGAACCTAAGACTCACTAGTCGAGTCACTAGTAGGTGCTCCCATGCCCAAATATGTAGCAGCGTCACTCCCACTGCTAAGGAACCCCTCCCACGATAAACCACCTCATGAAGCTCCTGATATAGGTGTGCCAGCATGCACAGCTCCCAAAAAAATCAGGGCCCCTCGGTAATCATCATCTTGATCACCTGCCCCCACCCAATGGCCAGACCATGTGATCGCCTATCTGGACACAGTAGTCCTCCCACAATACTTGATAGAACTGCTAGTAAAGGCTCGTATAAAGCAGCTATCTCCTCCCATGCAATGGAGCCATCATCAATGAACACATCCTCATCGAAGAACCTCTGAACCGCTAGAGTCCCCCATGATCCGTCATACGTGACCAACTCCCCCGAATCAGAATATGTAAGATGTGCCACACATCCTCCAGGGTCACTATCATCTCCCCCTGTGCTAGATGAAAGGTGCACGTCTCGCTCTGCCACCGCTCTGCTAATGTCATCATCAATTCATGATTCATTTGAACCATGGGCATGTGCATCACATCATATAATCCAGTCGCGGCAATACAATCGATCTCTGCCTCTGTCAACCAATCCCGCAACCCTTGTGTCGTCGGATGTCTCTCGCGTAACTACAACACGCATAGATCCTCCTACACATGGGCATCCATCAATCATCATCAGTTGTTTTGTTTCAAACTTTCTTAAGTTTAAACCTAGACTATCAACAAATACTTTGATCAAGTATCTTCGAGTCTCAACAGGTAAGCAATCATGGCAACCTAGACTTCAACAGACATTTATCCTAAAAATGACCTAAGTCTCATCAGGCTGCTATGATTCAAAACAACTCCCACTTCGCTTCCCTATCCATCCATTTTTGGCATCAAGAGATTATCACATAAACTGGGGCATCCCTTATCTTGCAAACAAAAATGCTATTTTGCCCACAAAAGTGCTACTTACCTACAATAGCGCTGAACTCCTAACAAATGCGCTCAATCAGCTATCCAACAGCGCTCAAATTGCAAAAGTACTAGAACAACAACACAATAGCGCTAATTCATAACAATAACACTCAATTAAGCACTCAATAGAGCTTATCCATCAAACACGCCTAAACTAGCTTACAATAGTGCTACAATTTTCAAAAGTGCTCAAACAGCACCTCAATAGCACCATTGCAGCACAATAGCGCTAGTTAATTGGGAAATAGCGCCAAAACATAGTTTCAGCGCTATTGTTCCGACTCAACTTGGACTCAGCAAAAAGCGTATCAAAAATGCATAAAATTTTAAATTTCAAATTTGCGTACTATTGGTTCTTAGTCATCTAGCCACTGGAACCGACGAACTCGCTCGAGATAGTGCTCTGCTACTGGTACCGGCATCCTGACTGCTGCTCGCTCCTCTCAAAAGTCACTGTTAGAGCTATAGTTTCACACTGGTCGCAGTCACAAATGATCCTGTTTTCACCCCTTTCTCCCCATTTAAACCCTTCGCAACCACCGTAATTTTCCCCCGCTTGCCGCCGTGGTCCTGGTAAACTTCCCAAGCTCCCTATTTCTCCATTTTACCCCCGATTTCTTCTATTTTTCACCCGCATTGCTAACTTCTTCTCCCCTAACACCTACCAATTTTCATTCTTTTTCGAGAGATCACCCGATTTTTTGAAAAATTTCGGCCCATCTCTCGAGGGGGCATACCACCCACTAGATTAACATTTTATGGGGCATTTCTTCACACCTATTTTTCTTTCTTTGAAACGACGCGATAAACCACACCATCTCAAAGAGGGGCAAATGTAGTCACACAAATCTGTCCAGCTTAATTAAATGAATATTTTCTATTTATTTGATTAAAAATACACTAGCCATGAGTTAATTAATTAATATTTAATTAATCCATCTTCAAACATTCTCCTATTAATTAAATAAATTATTCAAATTATTTTAATTAATTCATTAAACCAAGTTCACAAATCAATTAAATAAAATCTATTTATTTAATTAAATCCCCCTATTCCTCTTTTAAATAAATTAAATTAAACATTTATTTAAATCATTATCCCCTCCACTTGCATTCTCCTAAAAAATGCAACTTGCACACATTTATTAAAATAAATTAATTTATTTTAATTAAAAATCTTATTTTCCCTCACCCACCAAATCCAATCACATTCCTAAAACCCCTTCTAGATTCTTCTAACCCCTTCCTAAATTAGCCTAATCCATCCCCTAATTATTGTCACATTCCTAAGCAACATGGAGTCACTTTTCAAAGACTTCAAAGTCTTTGAAAAACACTTAATGCTTTGTGTGTTCAACAATTTAACCTCCAAAGTCTTCCAAAACCACTAATGGCTCTTACATGACCATTAATGGCTCTTACATAACCATTTATGGTTATTTCAACTTGTCTCCCCAAGCATTTATTGCTTTGACCATGTTTATCCCTTTTGCCTTTGCACAAGAGTTTATCCATTGGATAAAAGCTTTATTCTTTGAATAAAGAGTTTTATTCATTCAACTAACCTTGACCTTAACTCTCAAGGTCATGTCAAGCATTTAATGCTTATTCCCTCTCCTCTCAACTTATCTCACAATGACACATGTCATCCTGGGATTGGGTTGAAAGCCCTCACATGGATTTGAAATCATTCAATCCTGACCCTTGTTGAGATTGCTCAATCTCAACCATCCATTGCTCCATTTTTCCTATAAATAGAGCCCATTTCTTCATAATCCAGATCCTGAAAACTTGTATGCATTTAACCTATAGACATTTTAGAGAGCATTTAGCATAGCAATCTAATATCTTGTTATTTTGGTTAAAATCAATCATTTTTAATAGCATCTAGTATTTTAGCTTTTTATTTTACATTTGGAGCAAATACTCAAATCTCAATCCTCCATAAGCATCCATAGTGCAAAAAACTGCTGAGAGCTACACTATTTTGGAACTTGGAGAGGAGAGGAACAAAGGAGAAGGAGCCAAGAGCATGTTAGGAGGCATTTGGAGATATATCATCATATTTGCTTCTTTAGTTAAATATTCTTTCATGTTCTTAGTATCTCTTTTGATATGCTTGTTTAGATTAGCTTTTGGTTAACTAACACTAACGATCTCTTGTGTCTTGTGTTGTTTGTCATTTGATAACCTTGTCCATTTTGCAGAGTATCAGTTAGTATGAGTGATATCTTTGAAGGTAGAGATTAAACCCTTATAGTAATTTATTAAAATTCATAGTTAAAAGGAATTGTACTCCTTGTTTGATGGTTTAATTGTGAGATTTTAAATTTTGGTGATGAATCCTTTAATTTGGTTTAGACAAATGAGATGCATGGTTTAATGGTGATGGATTAATAGTAATGATGTTACTATTATGAAAGAGGGGATGCATATTATCACTATAATCCTTCAAATATTGGTGCAGAAGCACCTAGGTTGTCATCAAGCCTCTATGAGGAAAATTATAAAACCTATGTGTTTTGAAGAGTGAAAGTGGTAAATAAGGTCTTGAAAGACCATATGTGATGTAATAAGTTCATTAAGACCATTAGTTTGTATGTGGAGTCTTAGTAGGAGTCATGTTGACAAAAACTGTCAAAATTGACAAAATTGTCATTTTGTGGGGAATATGTGTCAATGGGTCTAATGTGATGATTCAATGGTGTATAAGGGCCTTGTAGATATATTTTGGCTTATTTTTATCAATTTTTATTCATAATGGTCTTAGGTTGGGTTTATGTCCTATTCTAGGCAAAACTTGTCAATGTTGACAAAAAAAATTGTCAAAGCAACTTTTGTGTTTGTAAGGGTGATTAGGTATTTGTTAGTGATATTGGTTCAAAAGTGGTTATATCCATTGGGATTCCTTGGATGAATTAAAATATTTCCTTCCCACGACCAAAAGGGGATTGATATTCTTTTGAAATTTAAAATCAATAAAAATATTGGAGTTCCTTGCACATTTCTTGTAATTCTCAGACGTAACAGTCTGTATCTTGATGTTTCTCTATGTAATCTCATTAATTTGATTTTAGAAACCATTGTATATGAGCAGGGAGTGAATTTACTATGGTTTTCCTTTTGTCTCATTCAATTTCATTAAATTTTGACAAAGGTATATCAATTTTTATGAAATTTGTTCATACCCCGACCTAGGGTAATCAGTGACTGTACAATAATTATTTTTGTTTTATTTCCAAGTTAAATGGACCCTCAAATGGGTGGAAAAGCCTTTGTACATATGTTCTTTTATTCCTTATGCTTTTCATCGATCCATTTAATAGAGATGGCATGTGCAAAATGGGAGGGAAGTACTAATTTCACTATGTCTCGGTTTGGTAGAACAGTGAATTAATGATTTTGGACGATGTGAATGTAAAGTTGAACCCCTGAAGGCTTGAGGAATTAAGTGAGGGGTGTGTTATGGTTCCACAATCATGTTCAAAGGGTTTTCAAGTCAAAGTAACAAAACAAATAGGAATATTCCATGACTGTACTCAACTTGGTATGGACTGTCATAGTTTGACAGTAAATTGAAATCACTATACTTTGCAAAGTCGAAAGGTTGGTTGGTGTTGAGTTTGATGGTGGTGGAGGAAATGGAGGAGTCATTTAGTTTCATTGTTATTGTTTGGAATCCTATGAACAAAGAATTATCCAAGTCACTTGATATTCTTAACAAGTTGTAACTATCATAGTAGGGTAGTGTTGCAATAGTAGATTCTCCATGTGTTCTAGGGTGGATGAGAGGGTAAAGCCTAGTGTTTGGGCTATGAAAAAGAGTTCCCTCAAGAAGTTGTCATACAGTACCTTGGAATTGTGAGTATTTATTTGGAATTAGGAGTTTTGTCCAAGACAACTAGAAGTCCTAATTGAAGATGGTATTGAGTGAGTGGTTATCAAAAGAGTGTTGGTGGTGAGTGAATGTTGGAAAGTTTGGATTGGGGTCTAGTTATGTTGTTTTTCCCTACTTGAATGTATGTCAATGGTTGGGGAAGTGTTGATGAAAATGGGTGTGTATTTGGGATATTGAAACCTTGTGAGTGCTAGTAACCTTGTGAGGGATCGTGTGGTATTTTGAAGGGTTGCCACCTAATTGGATAGGTGAGCTAGGAGAAATATCTCCCCTAATTGGTTGTGTGTGTGGATGCTCTGCATCAAATATACAATATGGGTCTCCAAAAACAAGGAATATATGTTTCCTAAATATGAATCCTAAGAAATCATATATAGAAAATGATGAATATCTTACTACATTAAATCAATAGGGGCCATGAATGTGGTGGTACTAATTTTATTAGAAACAATAGAAGATGAAGATTGGATCTCAATATGAAGAGTGTGAACAAGGAGACGAGCCTCTAAAACATTAGAATATGTAAGACCTATAATATTCTCAAGCTTAACTAAAGTATTATCATCAAAGGGTTTGTAAAATACATCATCACTTGATAAATGAGACATTTTTTAGCAAGGTACTCTAAAAAATGGAGATATATGAGGGTCTCCATAAGTTTCCTAAATTCTAGTCCAAAGTGTGTCGGAATAATTAATTTATAATCTAAATCACACCTAATGTCATGATCAACACTAAAATATATCAATCCTACAACATGGTCAATAATATTAATCCATGTTGATCTACTCCATGGTGTATTTGGTATAGGCATGAGTCCATAAAGATAAAGTGATCCAAGATGTTTCAAGATGTGATTTTGCCAAGACTAATAATTATCCTTTTTCAAGATGATCACTAAAATATGAACAAAAACCCATGATATCTCCTCAAACGATAAAAATTAGAGACCAATATTGGTATACAAAAAGGGGGTCAAAAGTGGCAACCTTTTTCAAAAAAATTGTTCAACCAAAAAATGTGTATGAGTAACTTAGAATGTATGCATTCAAAATTTAAATACATGACAACAAGAATCGAAGTAAGTCGAATCTAGTTTCTAAACAACTAATGTTTTCAAAATTTGTTAAAATTAAGAGGGTGAAATTTTACATATGAACACAAAACTATTCCTATTTCTTTTTAGTAAAATATAACAGTGTTTGGTTTGTACCCCTACTTTTGTATTTAGTATTTTGGAAAATGGATAAGGAGAGATATAGTTAAGAGTGAGTACTAAAAATTTTGTGTTTTTTTTCAAATTTGTGTTGAATAATTTTTTTGTGATTTTTCAAAGTGGATGTTGTTGCAATATGTTGTCATTGATCTCAACTTATAATATGACATAAGAGATGATTTGGTGTAGATGGTTTGATGCATACATAGAGTTAGTATGGTTGATGAGTCAACATGTTTGAGGTCAGTATAGTAGTTTGAAAGTCTAATGCAACATGATGTTGACATTAAACAAGTCTGGAGGGCTAATGCACAATGTTGTGTCGTACTTGAGGCCAATTGAATAAGTTTGGCCGAAATAGATTCAGTCGAACCTTTTTGGCGTCCGCATGGTGCCTGAAAGTGCACATGTGGTGCCTAAATGACACCAAATATTCAATTAAAATGAGTTTGGTTGAACTGATTTATTATATAATTTAGCTTTTTCTTAGCCCTCACCATTTAGCAATTGGATGCTTTGGAGGTTCGGTCAAAATTCGTAGAGAGCTTAAGTGTTCCAAGTCTCCTTTTTCCAAGTATGTACAAATTTCTTCCCTTTTTTTTGGGTTTCATCTTTCTAGTTTAAAAAATAAATATATTTTTTTATGTTTTTCTAGTTTATCAATATTTTGAGAGCCCTTACTATTAAACCAACAAAAAAAATATTAAACTAGACAAATTTTGAAAACCCTTAAAATTAAACCATAAAAAAAAACTAATCAATACTATTTGAAAATCCTTACTATGACAAAAGAGAACCCTATGATAAAAAAATATGCATTTTCTCATTACCCTTACTATTAAACTATAAAAAAAATTAATCAATACACATACACACACACACACACACACACACACACACACACATATACATATACATATATATGTACATATATACATATATATGTACACATATGTATATATACATATATGTATATATATGTGTGCATGTATATATATGTATGTATGTATATGTATATGTATATATATACATATATATACATACATATATACATATATGTGTGTGTGTGTGTATGTATATATATATATATATATATATATATATATATATATATATATATATATATATATATATATATATATATATATATATATATATATACACATATATATGTATATGTATATATATGTGTGTACATATATATAGATATACACATATATGTGTGTGTGTATATATATGTATATGTATATATGTATATGTATATATATGTATGTGTATATATATGTATATGTATGTGTATATATATGTATGTGTGTATATATATACACACATACATAAATATATACACATACATATGTATGTATGTATGTATGTATGTATGTATATATATATGTGTGTGTGTGTGTGTATATATATGTATAAATATTTATGTATGTATACATATATATGTATGTATGTATATATACATATATATGTATATATATATATATGTATGTATGTATGTATATATACATATATATGTATATATATATGTCTGTCTATATATGTATATATATGTGTATATGTCTATATATGTATATGTACACACACACACACATCTTTGTGTGTGTGTGTATGCGCGTGCACATGTATATGTGTGTGTATCTATTTGTATGCATGTTTGTTTTTTTTTTGGTGTGTGTGTGTGTATACATGTGTGTTTATATATGTGCTAGTATGTGTTTTGTATGTATTGTATATGTGTTTGTATGTGTATGTATATGTTTATGTATATGTATATGTATGCATGTGTGTTTATATATGTGTGTATATGTGCATGTATATGTACCTTTGTATGTGTATCTGTGTCTATGTGTGTGTATATGTACATTTGTATCTGTATGTATGTATGTACATGTATGCATGCATGTATGTATTTATGTATGTATGCATGCATGCATGTATGTATGTATGTATGTATGTTATGTGTGTGTTTTTTAGTGTATGTGTATGTATGTGTATGTATGTGTGTGTGTATGTATGTATGTGTGTGTGTGTAGTACCCCTACTCGTTTGAACTGATATTTTGTTCTTGTTATTCTCAGTGGATACATTATCATTTGTTGTTTAGAATTATATAACATTGTTCCATGTTTTATCTGATTATGAGACATATGATTTATTTGCAGTATTTATGTACTTATGTTTTATGGCATTATATGGTTCATTGCTACGTACTGACACTTTACTTCATCTATGCATTGTATGTTGTGTATCTGTGAGTGTATGGGATGCAAGGGGACGATTTTCCTTCACTCATCTCGGTGAGACAAGGAATGTCGTGATTCTCCTTCATCGGTGTGTATGTTGAAATTTCTATATATATATGTATGCATGTGTGGTCGGTGATGTAGGATGTTGCAGGTACAAGTATCGGGTAGGTACGGGGTATCGTCTCCACCTGGCTACACAGGTCTGAGCGTGCCTTATATTTTCTGATGGAAGTGAAGGAGATAGTAGTTGACCCTGTTTTTAGTCAGTTAAACTCAGGTGAGTGCCTTCAGTTAGTCGTTCTATCAATTGGTTTGGTCTTCATATTTTATTGTTTGATCTTTATAAAAGTCGCATGATGCTTGCTCAGTTTGCGTGTCCAGTGTTCCCAATTTTTGTATGTCATTTGTAATTGTTACGTTTATTACATCTATAAGAGTAAAGAGTAGCTTTGATAATTGGAGGAAAAAGAATCAAGTGATCTAGTGACTTAATATTGTTTATAAAGAACGAGTTAATATCTTGGTATGAGTTGATATGAATTTTATCAGCTTGTTAGCTCGATAGTTGCAATTCGATCATTTGAATATATGTAAGGACATTATATACACGGAGGGCAATAGTCATGTATAAGTAGTTATTGGAGTTAAGATAAGGTGATCGTATTATCAGTAGTTGATATCACCCATCGGATTATTGTGTTTTTGGATTATTCATGTATTAAGTTAGAATTATAAAGAGATATTATATTTAATAAGCATTTCGAACAAGTTTTATATATATATATATATATATATATATATATATATATATATAATTCGATTGTTCGAATATAAATCTATATAAAAAAATAAAAGAAAGGGACCATTAGTTATAAGCATTTGAAAACAAAGTATATATTTATATATTTAAACGTAAAATTTGCTATAAAGAATAATGTTTAAATATTAAATGAAAGTTATTAATTAATTATTAAAATATAATAATGAAATTATATTAAAACAAATAAAACAGTTTTGACTTTATAAAAGGTGGCGGGGGTTAAAGTTTGCAATTTGGTCAACGGTGGTCGATGGTAATATCGACCACCCCCCCTTAATATAGGGAGGGGTCGGTATTACCACCGACTACCCTCCTCCTTCACATACCACGTCTCCCTCTTCCGCCTTTAACACTACAGCCAGCAAGCGGTTTCCTCCATTAACACTTCAGTCAGCGGGAATGACACCTCTCGCTGTTCAGAGCGATAATCTACCACGTCTGAACTCTTCCACGAGCTAATCCATTTCCTTCAACTACAGATTGGCCGGTTTAGGAGGAGAATAGACTGGCACGTAAGGTGGAGACTGAGACATAAACCTTAGATGACTCAAGACCTGGCAGATTGAATGCACAAGTCGCTGTTTGCAAACACATAAGTGTTTGAAGTAATTAACCGATCTCTCCACCCAGCCGATAGTTGTTATAACCAAAATCAAGGAGTGCAAAAGACTATAGTTAACCGGTGATGGACTCCTTACGTGGAGGAGCAAGAAGAGTTGGAGGTAAAAGACTCTTAGTTAATAACTATTACTAAGCCCCAGATTTAGGAGGAGCGATGAGTAATTTTTAGTATAAATAGGGGTGTGAGTAGAGAGGAAAGGGAGAGAAGTCATTTGTGGCATCCAAGGAAGGACGGTGGATTGTAGAAAGAAGAATAGAGTTAGAGAGGATAGTGTTTTTATAGTATCAAGAGAGTTGTTTAGAGAGGATAGTGTTTTGGTAGAATCAAGAGAGTTGTTTGTTCATTTTTTTGATAGAATTGGAAAGTATTGGTGAAAAGGATCGCAAGCAAGGCGCATTTATCGGTGAAAGGGCGTTAAGTTCTTGCTCATTGATCAACATTTCAATAGGTCAGGAATTTCTTAGTTTACGATCATCAATATTTGCAATCTCTGTTTTATGACATGTTTATTGTCTTGCTTATGAAATAGATATGGCTATGTTTCAGTTATCGTTAGGGATTATTAAATAAAATCATATAGTAGAAGTTGTGATTACATTATGACTATAGAAGTGGAATAGTGTTTAAAGTTCAAATTTCACACTTGTTATTATATGGAAGAAATGTATGACTGCGTTCAAAGCCTAGATATTAAGATTTATTAGACGTAGCTCTAGGAGAGTCTGGGAAGTAATAGTTTACTATTGATACGTTACAGAGATGGTACGAGCCAAACAGACAGCTCGCAAATCCGTAGCGGGTTATGCTCACTACTTGAAAGTGAAGAAGGATTCTTTGACACTTGTCAAGCCCGTTGTGGATGACAACCTTGCTGAAGAGAACCCAGCTCCTGAAGAGAGCAAAGAGATAGAAAAAGGTCTTATTCAAAGTCCAACTAAAGAAGTTACCGTTGAGAAAGGGAAAGAACCCAAGCTAGAGTGCTCGCCTGAAAAGCCAATAGTTATAAGTTCTGACTCGTCGGAGGGGTATACCCCCTTAAGTGATAATGAGTCTGTGGGGTACTTTCCCCTGAGTGAAAGCAAATCTAAAGGATATACTCCTTTAGATCATGTAGAGTTTGACGAGTGCACTTCTCCGTATTTTCCGAAAGAATGATGTAACACTCTAGTGTAAAAAAAAATATATAAATAAAAATAAAGATATTATTCTATGAAGAAATGTATTATGTCTTATTATAAGACTTCCTTGATGAAATATATATATCTATTTTAATCTTCGTCTATTGTACAAATGGAAATTATTAAGGTGGCGTACCTATAGTAGTTGACAAGAGTAATTGAACTCTTAAACTTGTCAATAAGTGTAAAATTCTGTGTTATACCGACCATATTGTTCTTCATGTCTTGACAACGTATATTCATATTGCAAGTTAATTTTGTGATAGGTGTTGGTACGTAAGATTACCTTGTCTTATATGGTGGTCGCAACTAAGTACATTAAGTCATGTTGTCAGTATGTCTTGTGTGTTGTGTCTTGGCCAGTTATTTAGATGTATAACCTTAAGGGAGTGAGCCACTATGAGTTGTTCGTAATGGTCAACCTTAGGTTAGTAATTTTGTATCTTTCATTCAAGGTAGGTCAAAATTGGGTATGGTTGTCTGTGTCGCCATAGAGTTCTGTAGATAGAACTAACCTGTAGTGTCCTAAGAGAGAGAGTGGCTTTCGAGCGGGGGCCGTGCCCGAAGTGGTGACAGGATAACCCATTGGAAGTTGGTTAAGAAAGTGAAAACCTAATAAATGATTAGGGAAGGGTAGAATAAAAAATTAAATAAAATAATGTGCCTCGCACATAGGTGAGTGCTAGTACAGGGCTCATAATGTAGCGAGAAGGCCTGGAATGGAAAACTTACCACCTTGTCTCTGTGAGAGGATTGGTAAGGTCCGCATGAGTCTTAGCTGGAATCGGAGGTTCGGGAGAGGTTACCAGGATAACCCAGGATGGGGGCCGGGACCTATGGAGTTTGTACTATGGTATCCACCGTAAGACATGCGATGACACTTTCTCCTTAGAGTCACTAGTGTTTTGTGAGTTGGGTCACATGAATGTAAGTGGAGTCTTGTAGTTCTTTCGTTCTTGTTTCTTTTTGCTTGTTTGAGGGTTATCTACTATCTCCAGCATGGTCGGGTGGTTCCTCTCGGAATCACATGGTCAGGTGGTAGTGTCACTTCCCATCGGATGTACTGGAACGTATCTTCAGGCAAGGAAGGACTTCGCTGATGTTCTTGGTTCAGGATTCATGTACCAGCTCTTGCTCCTAACCATTATCCAGTTGAAAACTAGAGGTTTTGAAAAGAAACTTTATGTAACTTTCATTTTGTAACATTTTAGCTCATGATGTAATTTCTTTTTGAAAACATGTATTTTTGAATATTGAAAGCAAAGAAATATTGTAATGTATGCTACTTCAATTACTTAATTCTGTTGTATATAATATATGATTACTTGAAGTATTTTAGATTCTTTCTTTGTGGAAATTTTATCTTAAATATTTAATTTACGAAGTAATATTCGTTGGTAACCCTTAGGAAATTTAGGTGTTAGACTTCCGCTATGTTATTAGGTGTGCTAAGGTTTAAATTCTTGCACTTAATTTAAAAAAAAAAAAAAATTATTTCACCCTTAGTTGCATAGATTATGATGTTTTCCTTCAGGGTTCCTGACGGGGCATTACAGTGTGTGTGTAGCATTTAGTGTTAATGTTTCTTTTAAGTAATTTTTATCATTTTATATTGAATTAGTATTGCATGATCTTTCTAGTAGTTTAAATTATTTTGAATTAGTTTAAATTAGAATTATATCATTTTAAAATTAGTTAAAATTAGTTTTTAATTTTTTTTCTTTATAACTACATGCAAATATTTTCCACATGGCCGCCAAACTTCTAGTCAATCTAGTTAAATACCCTCTAATAGTAGTGATGTTAGGGCTTGGATTTATACCAAAACCATTGAGAATCTACAGTGTGCCCTACATCAACTTGAAAATACATTACAGAACACCCCTATGTTGCAAATGTGAAGTTGATGGTGTGTCGGTATGGTTGTCATTGATGTCAATGTATTGATTATGTTTTTCAGTGATTGGTTTGTGCTCTGCATTTCTTATATGTTGTAGATGTAATCATCAAGTTTTGGTACGTTGTTGGAAGTTTCTTTTGGATGCCATGCTTATGATTTTGCTCTCTAGAAGTTGTGCTTCAGAAGTATGTTTAGTGATGATAATGTTTGACAGTGTTTGCAATTCTCCGCATTTCTGGTTCTGATGATGATATTTTGGATATATGTTATTCATATCTTTATCTTTGATATTCTGATTTGGGACATGATGATGTGCTCTAGAGTCCTAGTTGCTAATATGTTCATTCCAAGTCATGTTGACCTTGAATTTTTTTATTTTTCTCTGGTGATTGTGGCATATGGATAACGTGTCAAGTTTTGATCAATGTAATGCATTGCGATATGGTCCACTTCTCATTCCTTTCCACCGCAAGAATGTTTAGTGTAAACCTATTTTAAATAGTGTTCCAGTGAATTGTTTTTTGGTTGACTTGGGAAATTATTTTTTCAGAGACCAGTGTAAATAAGGATGATCATAATGAATAACATATAGAAGCAAGTGGATTGAAAAGGAAGATCTATTTTTTGTGAATGTGTGCAAGGTTATGTGAAGTTATAGTTGAGTTGTGTGGTAGTGTGTTGTTGTTTTTTGGTACTAGAGGCAGTGAGCCAAAGGTTTCTTTTGGCATTGCAATGTTGTGGTAGTTGTACTTCAATGGTGGATTATTTCTTCTTCTTTAGGGAATTGAGCCCTTTTGTTTTAGCAATTGTAGCCGAGAAGTGAGCCTACCTACAATGACAATTCTATGAGTGAGCCACTCTTTGTAAAAATCACCTTAATCGATGTTGGTTAACGGATTTTGTTTTTTTCAAATATATAACAATATAACTCTATGCCCACACAGGAGAAAAAAATATTAATCAGCAGTTGGATAAGTTGCAACTTTCTCTGCAACTTTCCTCTAAATTTTAGAGGTACATCTCCCTCTTACGATATGATATTAGGGTTTTCCTAGGGTGTGCTTTTGACCAGAAAGCAGGAAAGGAAAATTTTCACAAAGTAAAGTAAAAATAGTGCAAAACTAAACATTCTTGACCTCCATAACAAAGTATAAAGATCAATCATCATATATCTCAAATTCAAATCATTCATCAGTATCCATACAAAGATTTCTACTAAAAAATGACTAACATGTATAAAAGATCATTAACAATAACTCACAAAAAATCTGATATGAATTCACAATGATGTATAAAATGATTCTTCAGCACAACACAACACAAAGTGTGAAACGGGAAACTCATTCGACACATTTAATGAACCATTCAGATATAGACAAGATGATAGCATCCCACAAATTATAATTCTAATTGAAAATCACACCGAGTCTTTTTCAAACAAAAGTTCCTTTCTTTTTTAAAAAACATGCAGAAATACTATTAATTCAATATATTCCCTTTTTACCAAAATTCCAAACCCCCAATTATGGTTCCAGCCATCAATATATAGTTTAACTTAACTAAACAAAAATATCAATTTCTTGAAGACAACCAATTAAAGGAAGTTTAAACTTAACCATCAAATAAATAGTCCATTAGGACCAATAGTTCAAGAGCAATATTACAAAAAGATAATTAACTAAACAAGAAATTAAATAGCAACGCCTTCATCTACCTCTTCATCTTCTAAATCCTCATCATCATCGTTTGCCTCTTGACTTGCTTTTGTTGCATCTGCAACATTACCCTATGGTTTTTGTGCCACCTATGGATTTACTTTCTTCCTGTAAATTCTACAATTGGATAGAATAGGAGATATATTTTCTGTCATAGGTTCTATTGTGGCTTTGACTCTAACCTTCCACTTGGCAACCTTTTGATTTTCTTCCACAACTTTACCAGTGACATCATGAACTTCCTCATGAATTGAATTCAATACTATCATGGCATCCTTCAATCATTCTAGTGACTTGGGGCTTGCATTGGTTGTAGAGAGACTATCCTCCACTTTTTGGCAGAAAGTTTTCTTTACTATTTATTTTTTTTGTCAATCTCTTTCCATCATTGCCAAGTATGTTGACACCAATTGTATTGAAGACACTCTTCAAGTCCCACCATAGGTTTTTATTTTGGACTACTGAACCAGTGAGTTATGATTGGAGTTCACTTGCTACATGGTGTTTCCATTCCATCATCTCAGTTCAAGTGGCAATGTCTTCTACATCAGAGTTTTCAATAATATGCTAGGAAATTAGAACAACTTGAGGTAACTTGCTAACCTCTTGCATTTCTAGGAAGGATGTAGACATTCTAAGAGTTTCTTTCTTTATTCTTTGCAATTTAATCTGATGGACATCAATCATTTGATGTAGAGTTTCATAACTAATTGGACCATGCTCGATGAATGATAATCAATTTAACAATTACTTGACTAGCCTAGCCATCAACTACTATGGTGATAGTCTGTAAGTGTTTTACAATTTCCAACATATCAGAGTTGAAAATTTATGTAATTGAAAACCCTTAAGATGAATTCGCAACAAGACTTTCAGTTGGATAGGTAGATCAAATAAAAGAAGTGAGGACATCAACATACTGTGCCAACTCTTGGTTTTTCTTTTCTACGACCTTGGTTCTTCTAGACAGAATGGTGACATAATGTTCAACATGATATATGTCTCCCTATGTTGTTGTAGGTCCCATGTCAATCCTAGTTATATTAAACTCCCCTTCTATGATTTCCTACATAGTTTTATCAACATTAGGATTGGTAATCTCTAAGACATGGTGTTATGTCTAGGAATCTACAATCATCTTAGCCATTTGCCTTGCCTTTTTAGGTTTTGGCATCTCTCCTAATAGACATGTTACTATATCAATCTTGATTTCAGTGGTAGGCAAGTATTTCTTTTTCTATTTCTTGATTGTCTTCTTAAGCCATGGGGTTGATGAGGCATTCAATGGACCTTTCATGGACAATGTATTGGCAATGTTATTGGGTATCATCATAGAGGCATCAAGAAGAGGGTTATGGGAGGCCTCATCATTAGTCAAAGAAGCTAATTGATTTTTATTTCCCAGCTAATGAAGGAATTGAGTGTACTCTTCACTGGAGCTAATCTGCAAAGTTGTCCTTTTCTTCCTGGGCAATGTGATGGTGCCTTCCTCGCAAATAGACTTCAGCCTCTAGTTTTTCTCGAGTGGGTCATTATTTCCACCAAACTATGAATTTTCTTGAGATGCACTTGTTTCTATTACCGCATTTCCCATCACCTTAGAAGAAGGTTGAGAGGTGGTGTTGGTTTCCTTGGGAATTCCTTTTTGTGAAGAAGAAGAAGAACCAAAGCGACTTTTGATTGCACAATTCAGCCAGACCCATGACCTATCTACATCTTGGGCAGTTCTATCTTTGATATTAATTTCCTCTTCATCCTAAGGCCATTGAAAGGGGGTAGGGTGGCATCCCTATATGAATTATCTATTAGATTTGAATTATCCTCCATTACATTTTTAGGAACAACAGAAATGATATGAAAATTCAACATCTGGTCCAAAGTGAGCTACACAAAACCTCTTCTGAAAACTTCATTCTCACTGACACAATCTTCCCCAAAAGCCTTCTAACTTAGGGACATGGACATAATGAACAGCTCCATAAAAAAAAATTCTGACATAACCCTTGTTAATACTGATTCACCCCCCATCTCAGTATTAACCAGATCCTCTAAGATTAACAATTGGTATCAGAGCATTGGTCCTCTGTATGCAGAAAGCCTAACAACTTGAGGGAAAGATCTTGAAGAAATATGATGAAGGAGGGTCCCAAGTTTACTAAGGACAACTACCGTATATGGAGTGATCGGATGAAGATTTGCATTAAAGGAATGGGTTTACAATATTGGAATCATGTGGTAACCAAGTATGTTACTCCTACTACCAGCCCCTTGACACCAGATGAACTTAAAGAACAATAAGAAAACATTTAGGCCCTTGAATAAATTGTAAGTACTTTGTCTGACTTTGAGTATATAGATGTTCATGGATTAGAGACTGCACATGAGGTATGGGATAGATTAAAATTAATTTATGAAGGAGATGAACATGTACAAAGGGCAAAGGAAGAAAGTTTAAGAGGAAAATTTTATGATATGAAAATGGTTGATGGTGAGAACATAGCATAATATGGTCAAAGGATTAAGGAAGTTGTAGGTGGTATAAAGAGTTTTGGAGGTAAGATTCAAGATGATAATATTGCTAGTAAAATGCTTAGAATTCTTTTACCACAGTATTCTATTAGAGTTTTTGTTATTCAAGAATTGAGATCCATTTCTAAAGATAAAGTCACTGTTGAATCTCTTATTGGAAAGTTAATTGCATTTGAGTTGAACAATTTTGATAATAGTGTTTCTAAACCTTCTGAATTCGCTTTTAAGGCTTTTGTAACTAGTACATCTGTGAGGAAAGGAAAGGACATTTGTCATACTCATGACTGCATGTCTAGTCATGGCAATAGTGAAGGTGATGGTGATGAACAAGATCATCTGATGGAATTGGAGGCATTATTGGCTAAAAGCTTCCCTAGAAGTACTAACAAGTATAAAGGAAAATTACCCTTGAAGTGTTTCTCATGTAGTAAAATTGGACACATAGTTTCTAATTGTTCCAATACTGATAAGAAAGAGAAGTTCAAAAAATAAAAAGGAAAAGGCAAGAAACATTGTTATGTTGCAGTGGACGGAGGTGTAACTGATGAAGAATCAAAAGAAGATGAGAATGAGGAGATAGTGTTTGTTGTTGTGAAGGAAGATCTAACTGATGAAAAAGCATTGGTGTCTCACATGGATAGAAGTGATGAGTGGATAATAGATAGTGGTTTCTCACACCACATGACCGGTGACAAAAGTAAGTTCTTATCCCTTGAAGAGTTTGATGGAGGTGTTGTAAGGTTTGGTAATAACTCTCCCTGCATGGTTAAAGGTAAAGGATCTATTTCATTAAATGAAAAGAGTAATGCAAATGATGTCTTTTGGGTTGATAGATTAAAACATAACCTCTTGAGTGTTGGATAACTTAATGATAAGGGATATTACTTGAATTCAAAAGTGGAGTGTGCAAGATTCTTGGAAATAATGGACAATTGATTGCTACTAGAAAGTAGACAAGAGGTGACCTTTTTCATCTTAATACTAATTTGAATGATTGTTTGGTGGCAAATATTGAAGACTGTTGGTTGTGGCACAAGAGATTTTGTCATGTGAATTTTGACAATTTGATAAAGGTTAGTAAGTCAAGTATTGTGAGAGGTTTACCCCAGCTTGTGAAACCAGACAATGTGTTATGCAAGGACTGTCAGATGGGTAAGATGACCTTTGTATATTTTAAGAGTAATTATTTCTCTTCAGAGAATATTCTTGATTTGGTTCATACTCATATTTATGGTCCTATGAGGACTAAGAGCTATTTTGGTGATAAGTACTTTATGATATTTACTAATGAATTTTCCAAGATAATGTGGGTAACTTTTCTGAGAGAAAAGTCTTAGGAATTCAGTAAATTTAAAGCATTTAAAGCTCTTGTTGAGAAAGATACCAAGAAGAATTTGAAATGTTTGAGATCTGATCGAAGAGGTGAATTTACTTTTGATGAATTTTTGAAGTTCTGTGATGAACAAGGAATTAAAAGGCAGATGTCAACTCCTAGAACTCCACAATAGAGTGGTATAGCAGAGAGAATGAAGAGAACAATTGTTGAAGCTGCTAGAACCATGTTGATTCAATGTGAAGTACCGAAGATGTTTTGGAGAGAAGCAGTTAGTACTATTGTTTATACTTTGAACCGGGTACTTCTCAAAAAAGGTAACAACAAAACACCTTATGAATTATGGCATGGAAAGACTCCTAGTGTAAGTTATTTCAAAAAAATTGGGAGTAAATATTTTAATAAGAGAAATGATTACACTGAAAAGTTTGATGCTAAGTGTGATGAAGGTATTTTTCTTGGTTACTCTACAAAAAGTAAAGCATTTAAATGTTATAACAAGAGAACTAAGAAAATCATTGAGAGTGTTAATGTGAAGGTAGATGAACTCTCTGAGAAATCTAATGAGACCAGCAGATTTGAACCTGAGAATGGTGAAGAAAAACTTGTGTTTATAGAACCGAAAGTGAAAAAGAATGTTGCACAAGAAAATGTTGAAATAGGCACTCAACCGGTAAATGAAGAAAGTGATCAAGAACATGAAGTAGAAGACACAACACCAGAATTTTTAATACCAAGATATGTCAGATTGAATCATTCTGAAGACCAAATAATTGGAGATAAAAATGTTGGTGTACAAACAAGGAGGAAAATCAGAGAAAATTCATATCTAATTTTTTCTATTGAGCCTCAGTAAGAGAGGCATTAAAGGATGATGAATGGATTAATATAATGAATGATGAATTGGATCAGATAGAGAAAAATAAGACTTGGACACTTGTTCCGAGACAAGAACACAAGAATGTGATTGGCACTAAATGGGTCTTTAGAAGCAAGTGTCCTTTATGGTATCCTTATAAAGGAGATTTTTCTTTGAATGTGTTTACTGATGCAGATTGGGCAGCCAATGTTGATGACCAAAAAAGCACTACCGATGGAGCTTTTCTTCTTGGAGGAAGAATGGTTTCTTGGATAAGTAAGAAGAAAACTTGTGTTTCTCAATCAACTACAGAGGCAGAGTACATTGCAGCATCAATGAATTGCGCGCAGGAAATTTTGAGGAGACTTGTTCTTTAAGGATTCAAATTTGATATGTATGAACCGGTAACTATTTATTGTGACAATACTTGTACAATTAATATTTCAAAAAATCCTATGTTACATGCAAGAACTAAGCACATAGAATTGAAATGTCACTTTCCGAGGGAGAGAGTACAGGAAAAACAAGTCAAAATGGAGTATGTGACAAACAAAGAGCAGGTAGCAGACATTTTCACTAAACCATTGTCGAAGACTTCCTTTGAGTCCCTCAGAGGTAAATTAGGGGCTAGATGCCTACAAAAGAAGAACTAGGATTCACGTGCTGCATCAATCTAGTGAACTTAATATCTATTCTTTACTGTGGATTGATGAGATGCAGGCTGCTCTATAGGGGGAGCAGCTTAGATATGGTTAGCAGAGATATTGGCAACAGCAAATTTGAAGACCGGTGATGCATATGCACCTTTGGCATTACTATCAAAGGGGGAAAAGACATATGATTAGTGAGAAGTAATATAACTAGGAGAAGAAAACTATCACAAAGGGGGAGTAGAAATGAAGATGACTCTAAACACCGACAGATGAGATGCGGCAAAGAAAAGTTGTAGAGAAGTTCCTAATCAGAGCAAAGCAGTATGAGTTGAGTTTTTTGGTAATTATGTTGGTGTTTCCATCAATGCCAAAGGGGGAGAATGTTGGCATGATTGACATAACTGATGATGCATATGGAGAATGTTGGTTGAACCGGTAAAGGACTGTTGGTGATGATATAGTTAAGTTGTGATGAAGAGATTGAGATTGATTGGCTTGAGGACATTGATCAATTATTTATGTTGTCATTGATGGCAACTGATGTTTATTTATATTTTTTCATCTAAGTCTTTTTGGTCTACCAGAATGAGCTTATCGGTAAAGAATTAGGAAACTGGGAATTAGGACCTTAACCAGTAAATGAGGAAATATTTGATTGTATCTAATGATTGGTGATGACTGAGACTTTGTGGTTTGGAATTTAAGTTTGTATCATTGTAACATGTATCTGACTAGAACCGCATCATGTTGTGACAACCAAAAGTTGTGTTTATAAATTTTGTTGAGCTTTTGCTAGGGTTTAAGGACCGGTAAAGAATTCTCTTAACCGCTGATGATTTGTGGTTTGGTGGTGATCTACATCAAATACAAATGTTTAAAATGACGTGGCACAACTTGCATGGAAAATTGAATTTTTATTTTGGCGCGTTTGAAGATGGAATTTCTTGGGAATCAGCGAAGCACTTGAAAGAATGTTTTGTGGATTATCGACCTATCAAATCGACATGTTGAGATGACTATGATCATTATGTTGTTGATATTGTCTTATAAAATGTTGTAATGATTTGATATTGTAGCGTCCTAAAATTGTGACACTTGCAATTTCGACTGCATTTGGGTCTTCACGATGGCGACGCAACACTGAACCTAAATGGAGACCCCGAAACCTGTTTATGACACCAAAAACTGCATTTTTCAGCACCTTGGCCTGATCCTCCTTGCACCCTGCTGTCCCAGGAGGTGGGACCAGGGCGCCCAGTGCCCTGGTCCCCCAGGACCATGGCGCCCACCGCCCTGGTCCCTGGCCCTATTTTGGGCCCGATCTCTTATGGGGTTTCGGGTCTTTAAGTTTGCAAATTGGAAAATAAGGTTGCTATGTCGGCCCAAGGTCGGAAAAATCAATCTTTCAACCCTAATTGGCAAGTATATAAACTACATTTCCTCTCCCATTTTGAGGAGGAAGGACATATGTGTACAAGAGGTGGAAGCGCTAGGCAAACATTCAAACTTTCAAGCATTCAAGCATTCCTTCAAGCAATTGATCATTCTAAGTCTCCATTCAAGGCTAAGTGTTGCATTCAAGACAAGGATTCAACCATTGAAGAGGAGATCACATACAACATACAACATACAACAACATTTACACCTTCGCATGTAAGAATACAAACATTCTTACAACAAGGTATCAGTACTTGTTTACATTACAAACATTTACATTTACAGTATTCTCATTTCTTGGTTAATTCCAAAACCGGGGTTTGACCTAAAGGCAAACCCCTAATCCCTAACCCCCCAATCGTCCTCTCTTTTCTGTGTGTAGGTTGCAGGTACGTGGCTGTAATTGAAGATCTGGAATCCTTGTGCAGAGACGAACAGAACCCCCTTCGTTTCGCGGATTTTTCGGAGGACCATGTGCACACCGGGCGCCATCGTCCCGTCAACTTTCGTTCAAATTTGCAGGACAGCACCATCTCGACATTTTACTGCTAATTCCAAGTCCGCAGCTTCATCCTATATTCCTATCTTTGTTTATAAGCGAATCTTTCTTACTTTACATGCATTCCTAGTTCAATCCTTCTATCTACATTCTTTACAAAAGAGGGTAGCCTTGCTGTCTTAACCCTTGAAACTCATTCAGCATCCAATCTTGCATTGTGTGGGATTGGATCTTGTGGGTTTCAACCCCTCTTTTGAATGTAAAGTCTCTCCTAAGTGAAAACCATCAACCCTAGTGACCTCCTTTCTCTCCTAGTGACCTCCTTTCTCTCTCCTTGGAGTGGTGGGGGGAACAACTAGGGTTCGATCGCGATTTTCCGCTTTACAGATATGATCCTTGATGATTTGTATTATAAAATCTTGATGTATCTAGGGTTTTAGTTACCCACCTAGTTGATAAAGTTATTTATGTCAATATTGTTGATGTTTTTTGTATCAGTTGGTGGTCTTGAGAAGAGTGTGAAGTCGAACTAGAGTGTGAGAAGATTTGTCTGAGTGTTGCAGACTAAGAGCTTAATTGGATCTGATCAAGCAAGCAGTTAAGTGCAAAAACCAGATCATTCATTGTTGTTTCCTAACAGTTGCAATAGATAAAAATCCTTAACTGGGTAGGTCCTTATAGGCCTTATATTGTAAATACCCTAATAGGGTGACTTAATATCTGAGTTCTAAATCCTCTTGCGAGGTTGATCCTAACATATGAAAGCTCCTAAAAGGGTTGAGGTAAATCCCTTAACCAGGTGACTCCTGATAGGGTCTGTTCCTAATAGGGTATATTTGTAAGCTCCTAACCGAGCTAGGCCCCTAATAGGGCACATTCGAAAAGAGTGCAAAATTCTTGTGGGTACCAATTCCCATCGTAGTTTTTACCTATTTGGGTTTTCACGTGAAAATCATGGTGATAATATGGTGAATGTTTTTTATGTGATGTTGTGATTTACTTTCAATTTATGCATGGTTAATGAACACTTAATGTGTAGCATTGATATACCAGTTTAGCATATGTTTATCAGCAGATATCGGTACTGGTAAATGACTCTAGTATTGGTCTATGTTTGATTTAGTGAAAGTTTTATGAGTTTAAGTTTCTGATTTGAAATTGTTGTTACTACTGATTCACCCCCCCTCCCTCTTAGTATTAACCGGATCCTCTAAGATTAACAACCCTTACTATCAAAATGAGTTCTCATGGGTAAAGAACAGAGACTGAGGCTAGCTAGAAGTTTATCAAAAAACCTTGCAGATTTACTATTCTCATAAGAAAAGTGAGACACAATCAGTGGAAAAGAATACCCCTTCTTCCTCATTTGAACATACTTGATATTGAAAAAATCCATCTGGCAGCACAACTCTAAAAATACAAGTTATCATAGGCATACCTAGGAAGTTTCAATGGAGCTTTCTCATAACCTTCAACCCTTAAGTATGAAAAACTCCTGAATTGAATGTAGAAACTTCCATATGTTTCGATCACTACCATAGCCTCGTTTGACATTCTCTTTTTAGGGTTTCCTTCAATTTCTCTGATGATTGTCATGAGAAAGGTGTCATGTACATGAGATAAATTTCTCATGCCTTCTCCTTTTTGCAACTGAGGACAACAATTATAAATGGGGGCACCTTCTGAAAGATTAACAACTTGTTTCAAACCCGGCCAAGAAAATATTCCAACAACTATCACATAAAGAATCATGGAGCACAAACGATACCGCTTGCTATTATTGAACTTAACAAGTTGTTTGTGGAGAGAGTCACATATTATCTTCGCCCATTTAATTTGATTTTTATCATCAGAGATGGTAAGGATAAAGTGGCACATCCATTCTTTGAAAAAATCTATTATGGGTCGACTAACCACTCGACACAACAACAGAATGATATCGGCAATATCATCTCTAAATTTTTATTGTTTTAATCTGAGATGGTAATTTAGAGTTTCTTGGTCAAACAGCTTTTAACCACCCTCTATAAATTGTATCTAGACACCAATATTCCCATTGGTGATAATGTTCCCATCCTAACTGAAATGACAAATCCATCTTCCCTTCTCGCCCTAGAATTCACAAAGCAAGGGAAATGTTGTATCTGTCTATCCTGGCTACCACTTTTTTATTTTTACCCTAGATTTCTTAGGAATCAGGATGATAATGTTGCACACATGAAAAGACCAATTTTGGGCATGCAATAGTAGAGGGGTAATCGCCAGCCTAAGATAGTGCAAACTCAATGACTTTATGTATAATAGGGAACTTCTAAATGTTGTAACCTCTTATTGATGTCATGCATTGTAAATGGGTTGACCTTTGTGTATTTGATAGAATCTAATATATTCTCTATAGGCTAAGGGGTTTTGGGTGACATAGAAATTGAGTGCGAAAGTGCTAGGGTTTCTAAAAGTAGATGAAAGCTTGAACTAAAATAAAACAAGAAAGAACTATGATAAAAACACGTGTTCATGAATATCGAGCTGATGTGCTTCACTTATAATATCCACAAGAAAACTAGAATGTCAACAATTCTAAACATTGAGAGCTTCAGTTTCCAAACCTGGATTCGTGTTTTTGTCATAATGCCCTTAGATTCTTTGAAAAGCTTTTAATGTTAAATGCATGAGTAAGGTTGATAGATATAAGGAAACCTCGAGTAATTAATCACCTGACTTTGGAGGTTGTTCTACTATCTTGGGATTTGAAATAATTTTTTTGTTAATTGACCCATTAACTACCCATCATAGAAAGCATTCAGTCGACATCATCATGCAAATCACCGATCTTAGAGACATCAGTATCAAAGCGTTGAGTGGTCACGATCTTCAAGAAAAACATCATATAAAAGAAAGTATGTGCAAGAAGAACCCTATTGTGAGATTGGCTGATATGTAAGTTGTGAGGGACCCATTTGTAATGTATTATCGGTAGTTAGAGTATCGGATGGAACAAGATTGGGTGACAATGAGAAAAACAAAAAGGATGGCTTCCATCGAGAGGCGATATACCAATAAGGTATGTGTGTTGGCAATTGACACTCTATTGGTTGGTTTCACTATGTTTTCATTGATGACAACATGATTTTGGGTTTTGGCATCATATGGTGTACCGAAAGGCACTTCACGGACTCTACATCGACACCGACAGGATAAAATATTTCTTTGGTCACCGACAATGAAGGTTGAAATAGTATAGAAAAGGTCATTGGTATTGGAGGCCAACTTATATTGGATCCAACATTGGCAACTTGTTTTAATGTTTATTCATTTATGTTATATGGTCGACATATTATCCCATATTGTATATATCCTTGTAAACCGACATAAGGCATGTTTTTGTATGGGGTATATAGGGAAGATTGATTAAGATCCTTTGTATATGGTAGGGATATAATGTAATGGATATGTAAATGTGACATGATGCAAAATATATCAGAGAAACTGAGTATGTGAGGAATTCATTGTAAGGGTTATTTTGATACAAGGGTTTAGGGTTTTAACCGGAACAGACAGAGCTTAAACCAAAACTATATTCTAGCATAAAAGATGATATCCTAGTAGTTCACTATTCTCTGGATTGTTGTCTGGATTATTATGTAGTCAGTGAGGCTCCTATTGTGATTGAGCAGTGTGCTCTAGGCTGTAAGCCTTCTTGCAAGTGCAGGCCCATCATATATTGTAATATCTCTTCATATGGCCAGTGAATTGATATTGTGGGTCAAAAATCCCACCGTGGTTTTTCCTCTTTGAGGTTTTCCACATATAAATCTATGTGTTATGATTCTCATTTGTGTGTTTGGCTTATTGGTCGCATTACTTCTTTCTATTTTGTTTATACCGGTATACCAGTTGGTGTATGAATGTTTTGTTAAGGCTAAAATCTACTATTTCGATATAACACTGATTCACCCCCTCTCTCAGTGTTATTGGTTTCCAACAATTGGTATGAGAGCCTTCTGCCTCAAAGGAAGTTTAACAGCTTGAGGAAGATCCTGAAATTGGAATCATTGAATATGGCTTTATAGAAACAACTTGAGATGGCACTTGAAGATTATGATGATGAAAGGTTGAAGAACTTAAAGCTACAAGATGAGTTGAATTCTGCTAAGGAATTCATTCTTGTCCTACAAGAGAGACTATCATCTATTCAAGCTAGGAACAAAGGACTTTTGCAAAATCAGGGTGATGAAAATGCACTTAAGGAACAATGCCAAAAATTGAGTCAGGTGAACATGGTTATGAAGAATGAAATGCAAACTATGACTATGAGGATGTCTAAGGAGATTGAGGACAGAAAGAAAAAGGAAGAAAGTCTTGATGTATCCCTGAAGAACAAATTTGAAGAATGTGATAGGTTGATTCATGAAAATGAGATATTGAGGTCTAATTTGGTATAATCCTAGAACAATAAGCAAGAGCTTGAGAGACAAATGATGATACTAAGAGAAGATTTAATTGTTGCAAGTGAATACAAAGAAAACTTCAAGATCGGCTCAACACAGCTTGATGACTTATTGAAGAGACAAAGGCAGATTGGAGATTCCAGTGGACTTGGATTTCAGAAAGGACAAAGTTCTGGTACTGCTAATGATGATCAAAACCATAAGGCACTGGTAAGACAATTCAATGCTTATAAATTCAATGGTAGATGTTTTGTTTGCAATAAATTTGGACACATGGCTAGGCAATGTAGAAACAGAGCAAATCGAAACCCTGATTCTACTCCCGGTAAATGTTCTAAATGCAATAAGTTTGGTCATAAGACAAAATATTGTAGAATGAATGTAAAATGCTATGCTTGTGGAAAATTTGGACATATGGCTAATCAGTGCAGGTCAAACAATTTCACTAGTTTTAGCAAGGAAATTCATAAGTATAATGTTACATGTTATGCATGCAATGAAGCTGGACATATTGCTAAGTTTTACAGAAGCAGAAATCCACCGGTTGGCAATGGAGGATCAAATGAAAAAGGAAAAGAGAAGGTTAGTGAAATTTGACATGATCACACTTCGAGATGGGTTAGGAATAATGAAGAGCAATCATCGGATGGGAATATCCGGTTATCTATTTGGCAGAAGAGGTTGTTCCTGCACTGACAATGAGCTCATCTGGTAACTAAGGTAGATGCCTTAAGGGTAGGCAAAATTTCATGAAGATGATGCATATGCCCCAGGAAGAGATTCTGGAAGATGTTCCAGATATTGAAAATGATTGTCTGGCATTGATATGTTTAGAGTGAGATCCGGTATCTTTCATCGGTAGCCATTTATGTCAATGGAAGATTAGGGTTTTCTCTCGATGGATAAAAGGTCGAATACACTTCATTGTTAATCACCTAGCATTCAAAGAGATTTCAGAGAGATTCAGAGTGACTTAGTGTGATCAGAGGCTATCAGATTTCTTCTTGAGAGATCACATTGGTGTCTAGAAGGATTATCAAAGGTATTTTTCTTGAATCATACAAGCGAGATCATCTTTTGTTACTATTTTTGTTGCAAATCCAATTGTAGTGGAGGTTAAGGACTGCCCCAAGCCAATTTTCAAACGGTGTCCACACATGGCTACCAAGGAAGATTTGATTGGAGTGTTTTCTCATGTTTCGAAGGGAGTGGTATATGTAGAGGATGTTAGGGCATACATCCATTGTCATATAGAGGACTTAGGCACTTCAGAGATCAAAGGGATGTATATGAATGAAATCATGGGAGAATCTGGTAAGATTAAACCAACATATCAACACATTGAAGATCTAGGGTTCACAGATATTTTGGATATTCCAGAGTTAGAGGATGAAATAGTCAGATATGTACTAAGAAGAGTACATGGGGAATTCATATGGTTGGGCAGACCCTATAAAATTGCTAAGGAAGCCATCTGGGAAATTATTGGCATGTCATTGATAGGGAAACATCTGGATAAGAAAGGATCTAACGACTTCGTGAGGAAGATCATCGGCACCACATTGGACAAGAGATTGATTAAGGTGAGCATTGTCACCAACACCAACATCAAGTTTGGTAGCATGGCTATAGGCTACAGGGTAACTCAGTCTAACCAACTGCATTCAGTTTTCAGTTCATGTATTTTGGTTTCATATAGGATGATGAGAGAAAATATAAAATTAGATCTTTGTGGATGGATGCTTAAAGAATTATTGATAAACTTAGGGAAAATTAAAGGTGAGAAGAAGGGCGCCTTCTGGTATGGAAATATGTTAGTCTGCTTAATGTTGTACTTTTTGAATGATACTCCCTGTTCTGGTAGGAGGAAATGGGCTTTTAGCTTCCCGGTAGGAAGACAACTAAAGCAATCAAAAGCTACATTGGGAAGTCTAAGAGATGATAAGGTATGGGGTTACTTTAAAGAATTCAAAAATCTATGAGGTCTATCATATAGTAGAGAAATACTCTACCGACATATGTTTCATGGTTAAGAAAGATGAGACCCTCATGGAGGCAGTCAAGCCTCGAAAGATTTGGATAGCAGAAATGGGCTATGAGGTATATGCATTAATTCTTGATGCATATGCAAAAATTCTACTAGATGCAAAAATAGATGAGGCAAAAAAGCCCTGTGGAACTGTACAATGGAATACCCTTGAGGTTGAAACTGAGTTCAACCAAAAGAAAAGGGAAAAACAAATAGGAAAGGCAAGTAAGTTTGTACATGAGGTTTCAAAGGACATTAAGGCACTTATTGATGTTGTCCCAGAGAAAGGAAGAAAGAGAAAGGATTTGGTAGTTCACATTGAACCTATGACTACAGATTCTGAGTCTGAAGATAATACACCATTAGCTTTCAAAAGGGTTGTAAGGAAGAAACTGGAAGAACCTAAAGTGGAAGTAAAGAAACAACCAATTAGGAAGGTCATCATCAAGTTACCAGCACAGAAGCAGGCACCTAAGGCCACATTAGCAGTTGCATCTAGTACTGCTAGAAGGAGGAAGAAGAGTGACATTGATTTGGCACTAGAGACTGGTAATGTGACTATTATACCACCTATGACTTATGCTAAAATTGTTGATGAAATTACTAAGGATGGGATGCTGAAAAATGTTAAGTCTTATTATGATACATTAGAAGTTGATGAACAAAGAGAGGTAGATGAATCGGTCCTTTTATATTTAGATATCTATAAGAAAGCATTAATTGAGATATAAAAGCAAATATTGGAAGAGTTATATAACATGTTAGATACTAGAAGGTTATCTGCAATGCAAGAATACAAACACATTAAGATGAAAGAAGGTTTAGCTATCTGTGTTACTATAGCTCCAGATGAGATGGAGAAAACAATTGAGGCTGCTGATAGAAAGGTTTCTAACAACAAACATGAAATAACTAGCCTGATGTTAGGAAGGATGAATGGGCTAATAAAGGAAACACAAAAGGCTTGGATAATTTTTTTGAGAGAACACAGAGGATTGTTTACTTCACCGGAGACCAGAACTGAGACTATAGATACACTAGTTGAAGGGAAAGGAAAAGGTATTATGGGTACTCCACCCACAGTTTTAAAGAATATCAAGATAGTGGAAATTGAGCCATCGGTTAACACAAATGTAAAGACACATATTGAAACATCGATTAATACTGAGAGTCTTGTACAAGATACTAACATTGAGGACAATTATCCTTTGGATACTCATGTATAGGTTGAGGATCATGTTCCTAGAGAGGAACCGGCAGTTGCACATACTGCACCAAGTGGCGAAGCCACCGGTGTAAGTGAGGAGATAATAAAAGATAAATCGCCAAAGGAAATAGGGGAATCTGGTAAGGTACCAGTTGCGAGTCCATCATTGTTGACAATTGACACTTCTCTTGTTGAAAAGAAAACTATCACGGAGATGAGTCCCATAGAATTGATGATGATGGCTACTCAAAAACTAATGAAGGAGGGATCCACAGACAAGGGGATAATAGATCAGTCAATAACTATTTTTCACAGATTGGTTCTAGAATGTAAGATTGAGAATAAAGAGAGCCCTTCCGGAAAACTTAAAGCAATCATAGAGCACATCTCAAAATATTTTCAATCATTATAACAGATCTCCAATCGACAAGCACTTGAATGCTTAACTTTGGCTAAGAGAGTCACATTTGACCAGATCATTGAGACAGAGAAGAAGAAGATTGAGGAGAAACTTATTCTAATTGAAAATTCTTTGAAACAATGCACTAACATATATAGGGTATGTTGCAATACATAGATTCTTACAAGAAATGTAGATAAGAGGATAAAGGAGATACATGAGAAAATTGCTAATATTGCTAACTTTTTTGATGGACTAATTTCACTGACAACATCTATTGATGGATAAATTTTGACTTTGGAGAACCAAATTTCTTCTCTTGAAAAGGAAAGAGATAAGATCATTCAGAGAGCTAGAAGTCTCAGGGGTTTGGTGAGTCCAAGATTGGATTCAGTTTGTGTACATAAGAGGGAATGCATGGATATGTTGGGAAAGCCCACACCGGCATAAGTCACTAAGAAAGAATCACTTGCATATTTATTGAGTGGACTTGTATCCATCTCTGACACATTCAAAACCGACTAGGATACTTATGTGGAATTATTGGAGAAAGCTTATCCGGAAATCTTGAAATTGGTCAAGCTCCAGTAAGACATTTTTGAACATATTCAATGTATAGTACTTATTCTTTGACATTATTTTTACAAATTTTTGGCATTGATGTCAAAGGGGGAGTAGTATACATGTGAAAAGAATGAAGAGTTGCATATATTTTGGAGTATTGGAGTATTTTTCATATTCAACTCAGGGGGAGCAGGGCAGGATGAAACCGACAGTTGAAACCATGACCATTTTTCACATGAGTGTTGCCATCAATGCCAAAGGGGGAGATTGTTGGAAATTGACACTCTATTGGTTGGTTTCACTATGTTGTCATTGATGGCAACATGATTTTGGGTTCCGTCTTCATATGGTGTATCGACAGGCACTTCACAGACTCTACACCAGCACCAGCACCGACACTAGCAGGAAAGAAGATTTCTTTGGTCACCAACAATGAAGGCCAACATGGTATAGAAAAGGTCATTGGTATTGGAGGCTGACTTATCTTGAATCTTAGGCAACTTGTTTTAATGTTTATTCATTTATGTTATATGGCCGACATATTATATGATATTGTATATATCCTTGTAAGATGACATAAGGCATATTTTTGTATGGGGAATATAGAGCAGATTGATTAAAATCATTTGTATATGGTAGGGATATAATGTCATGGATATGTAAATGTGATATGATGTGAAATATATTAGAGAGACTATGTATGTGAGGAATTCATTGTAAGGGTTATTCTGGTACAAGGGTTTAGGTTTTTAACTGGAACAAACAGAGCTTAAACCAGAATTGTATTCTGGCATAAAAGATGCTATCCTAGCAGTTCACTATTCTCTGGATTGTTATGTAGTTTGTGATTGAGCAGTGTGCTCTAGGTTGTAAGCCTTCCTACAAGTGCAGGCCCATCATATATTGTAATATCTCTTTATATGGCTAGTGAATTGATATTGTGGGTCACAAATCCCACCTTGGTTTTTCCTCTTTGAGGTTTTCCACGTATAAATATGTGTTTTATGATTCTCATTTGTGTGTTTGTCTTATTGGTCACATTACTTCTTTCTATTTTGTTTATAACGGTATACCGGTTGGTGTATGAATATTTTGTTAAGGCTAAAATCTACTATTCTGGTATAACACTGATTCACCCCCCTCTCAGTGTTATTGGTTTCCAACAATGTGAAGCAGTCACCAATGAGGAGGGACCTCAAGGAGATCAGTCCAAACCGGTCAAACGGAAACACACAGATATGATGGAGGCAATGCAAAACAAATAATTTTATTTCATGAAGTTTAATTACACACAACCGGTAACAACCAAGTTACAACATACTGGCACGCATGCCTAGTAAAATAGGTCACATCGAGACCTTGAATTGAAAGATCTATCTTCTAGGAATAGTCTATCTATCTGATACTTATTAATTTTCTGATTGATTCTCTAATTAATTACATTCTAAAGCATGATTATAAATATATAAATATATATATATCGATCCAAAGGATCCAGTCAGCCCAAAAGGGATCAAAGCCCAAAGAACAAGACCTAACTGCAAAATGAACAAGGTCAGCCTCTACCAAGGGATTCCTCCAGAAAATACAAAGGATGAAACGTAGAAGGTCAGCCATACGCCAAGAAACATCGAGATCAATGCCCAAGGCTCCACAAGCTTTGGAATGGGTTATGGTAGATCACCAAAATAGGTCTTAGGAAACCAGTAACAAGAAACTATCAAGGAAACCAGTAGTGATATCTTGCCAGAAAATGATCCAAATGAGATGCAGTTTGAAAGCAAGAAATATGATCAAGTCTTCAAGTAGAATCCAACTCCATAGGATTCGGTGATCGACAACTGGGACACATAGAAAGGAAAACTAAAACATAAAACATAAAACAAAATAGAAAAGAAAATCTTTTTGGTTGATACGAGATTGTTGTGAACCAAGGATGCTCCTGCATCAGTATGGTGAGATCCCTTTTCCACATAAACAAGAATTGACACCTAAAGGCTTTATCGGTCGATTAGAGGCTTCAAGAACTATGACAAATAAAGGATTTGGGAGATGGTAATGGAATTCACAACATTAGGCAATATTGATTGGTTGATTGATAAGGTGGGTAACAACCAGTGTCACCCTAATAGGAGTTTCATAATTGAGAATTAGTATTGTCTGTGGTTTTTCCCTTCTTGGGTTTTCCATGTAAATTCTGGTTTTTCTCGTGTATGTTGTTGGATGAGTGCTGAAAATATGTGCTTATGAGATATGTGTTGTCATTGATGTCAACATATTTCTCTGTTTGGTGCAGTGATACAGTGATATTCGGTTTGTTGGTTTATATTGTATGTTGATATTAAGTTGTTGCAGATTAAAGGGTTTTTAGATGGATGTCTATAGTTGATTCATTTCAATTTACAAAGGTTTGCATGATTATTTGAGTGAGTTTTGAGTATCAGTGTTGTGGCCAGTTCTTCAGTTGCTCAGCGATGCTAGTGTTCGGTATTTTGATCTACATTGCTCGGCATTGTAATATCTTGATTTGTGGATGTGTGGAATATGTTCGGGACATTGATGTGTGTCTTCAATTCAAGTGGATTGTGATTTGGAGGTCCACAAGTGAATCTTTAAGTTTGACAGTCAGTTTAGTTGATGTTTTTGAGGTCCGATATAATGATGACGATGATTCTAGTAATTTGAGTTGGTGCGGATGTTGATCTGGTAATTCAAGTTACTTGTGGATATTTCTAGATTGTGTGTTATTCGTGTTGGTGGTTCACATTGATCATTGAGCGTGTTATGGATGATTTTCTTCCATCGGACGGTTTTCTTCATGTTCTTGGTCGACATGTTGATTGTAGCGTGTTGTAGATGTCCAAGATATAATTCTTGGAGTTTTTTCATGTTTGAGGTGGTGAGATAGGTCCATGATATGTATTAGCCAACATTGTTTTGGTTCGCATGTGATATTGTGTCGTGTATGGTTATATTTTTGTAATTAGGTGTTGTATGTTGAGCCGACCTTGGATAGGTCAATCAATTGATGTCATGTATAAATAAATGTAATAATCATATGTGAGGTATCAATATGTAGAGTTTGTGAATAATGTATCAATCATTTTGTAGCAGAGCAGAAGTGTGAAAGAGAGTTGAAAGATGTGTTCTGCTTAACTGGAACTATAACCGGACATTTGAAGATGTTATTTCTTAGTTCATGATTTTCTGAAAGTGATATGAATCTGTTTGTAAGGTGGTGAATCTTCCCAAGGGTTGTAGCCCTCCTTGTTATTTATTTTTTGAGTAGTGAGCTCTAGGCAGTGTGCTTGAATGCATGTGCATTCCCCATTTTAATATTTCATATACTTCTAACCGGGTATCATCATACAATGGGTAGGTTCTCACAATGGTTTTTCCCTTGATTGAGTTTTCGACATAAAAAATATCGGCGTTATGTGTGTTCATGTAGTACCCCTCCCTTGATCAAACTTTTTCGATACTCTTTTGACCATGGTTGACTTTATAGTAGGTTCTATGGATACACTATGTGGTGATGCTTTTATTCAAATATTATGCTATTATGGACTATGCTTTGGTGTGTGATTCAGTGAATGTTGATTATGCATTATTTTTTATGAAAGATTAGATGTTAACTTTATTTATGTGTTATTGACCATGGACTAACCCATTTACCTTATGTATGAGTTGCATTATGTATTCGTCTTCATGTTTGTGTGGAGTTTGTATGGGGTGCGAGGAGATGATTTTATGTCACTCACTTTGGTGAGACACAAAACATCATAATTCTCCTTCACCAACATGTTTACCATGTTTGTATATATATGTATGTGTTGTTTGGTGATGCAACAATTGCAAGTACAAGGTATTGACTCCACCTGGTTCGATAGGTCTAAGCGTACCTAATTAAATCGATGGAAGTAAAGGAGATAGTCTTAAGGCCCTAAATATCATCCCTAGCCTTGCTCGATAGTGAGCATTGTCAGTCTTTTGTCAACTTTTCCTGTGTTGGTATGTGAGTCAAGTCTTTATTTTGTTAAGATGATTTTGTGTGTTATAATTTTTGTGACTTTATTAAATTCCTTCTAGTTTTAATTTTATGTGAAATTAATTATTAATACCTTATGGTTATTAATAATTAATGTGTATCGTCTTGCATAAATTAAATTAAGGATAAATTAATATGGGCACCTTTTGTGGTTAAATACATAAATCAATCATACTAGGTTGATTAATTAAATTAAATGTTTAGTATATATAATATATTGGATTTATTATTGTGTCTTGTGTATTTGTAAAAAAGTCATTTTTACTTTTAAAAAGAAATAAAATATTTAAATGGCCTTTTGTGTGTGAGGAAATGTAATTTTAAATAAAAAATACTAGTGTTATTATTTTGGAGGAAAGAAATTCAAATATTAATATCAAGGAAAATATTTTTGCCCTAAAAAGATTTTAGGTAAAAATCCTTTATATGGGGGAATTTTTCTAGATTATGGAGTTCAGGTAATTTGGGAAAATTTGCAATCTGTTGTTGAAGAAGTTCTTGCATTTGAAAGGATTGGGTGATATCCTCCAATTTTCTTCCAGAAAAGCAATTGAAGGTTGGATTTTAAAACTTCTGTTTTTGAAGAAGTTCTTGCATTTGAAAGGATTGGGTGATATCCTCCAATTTTCTTCCAGAAAAGCAATTGAAGGTTGGATTTTAAAACTTCTGTTTGGTTCATTTTTTATTTTCTGAGATTATGTGTCTCTTATTGTTTTCTTCTTTCCCTTTCTGTTTGGAAGAAATAATTGGTTAACAAATTCTCTCTTTAGCTGGGTATTCTGGGTTATGAATTTAATTTTAATGAGCATATATACAGTTCATTCTTTTCCTATTTGTGTAACTGGGATAGGGGTTTCAAATTCTTCAATTTTGGGGAGTAAAGAAGTTATTTTGTTTGTTGTTCATATACAACTCTGTTATTTTGTTGTCAGATTCAATATAGTTTTATGTTTTAGTAATGGACAAGAAAATAAATTTCTCCATGTTTATTAAATTTGAAAATGGGGAAACTTGTCCAAACCTAGAGATATTATTTTTGTTTTGTTGTTTTTACACAATTATGTTTTGTCTGAGTTTATTAAAAAAAAAATTGTTTTAAAATGCAAAGAAAGAAAATAAATTTATTTATTTATTACTAAATTGAGGAAGGGCATTTTTTATTTTGCGGTTGTTTTTATTTTATTCTTTTTTTTGTATTGGGCATATTTGTTTGTTGTGGCTTGGTCACAACCATGGAAAGCACAGTTGTGGGAAGCCACAACCGTGGCTTCTCCCACAATTGTGGGAAGCCACTATCGTGGCTTCTCTCATAGTCATGGGAACACACGACTATGGAGAAACCCATAGTAATGTGTGTGTGTGTGTGTGTGTGTGTGTGTGTGTGTGTGTGTGTGTGTGTGTGTGTTTCTAAATTGATATATTGTTTTTAGAAATTATTAAATGATGTTAGTAAATATGGATTGGAGGTTATTGTTGATTTTGGGAAATTAATGTCAGAAAATGATTTAAATTGGAATTTATAAATTATAGGAAAACTTGGTCATTGCGAACTAGCTAGAAAAAAAAACCTATATTCGAATATAAAATAATGGTTTTGTTCTTATATGTTAATTTTTACGCGTTATTGATTAATTAGAAATTATATTGTAAATGAAACTGGTTTTTAGTCTTTTGGTTCAGAAACTTAATGGTTTAATTTAATTTTAATGGCAAATTTTTCCTGCATGTGGGTATGGCTTCTTAAGTCAAGTCATCATGTGAATTAATTGGGTTTATATTAATTTTGACTTTTTCATGCTTTTTTCCTTTGTGGTCTTGTCTTGTGAGTTGACCAAATTGTGTTATATTACCTCCAGTTGGTTAAACCTAGATGGTAGGGTTTGTGTGACCAAGTGTATTTCTTCAGTTGTGTTTGAACTTCCTATATATTATTGGATTTTATGTTTTACCTTGGAGTTCTTTTGGGATTGTGTAGTGTCATAAGGAAGAGTGGCTTTCGAGTGGGGGTCGAGCCCAAAGTGGCTGATAGGATAATCCACTCAGAAGTTGGATAATTAAGTGATAACTTAATAATATATTATGGGGTTTGGGTAGCTTAATTACTAATTAAGATTAATTGTAACCCACTCATGGTTGAGTGCTCGTACAGACTTAGGATGTAGTAGGAAGGCTTGGAATGACAAAATCAACCATCGTGTCCTCATGAAAGGTTTGTTGGGTCTACATGAGACTTGGATGGGGTCGAGGATTCAAGAGAGGTTGCCAAGATAACCCAGGATGGGAGCTAGGGCATGTGGAAGCCTGCCAGGATAACCATTCCAAGCTATGTGATGACACTCTTCCCTTATGTTCACTGATGTGTAGACTTGTTGATATCACCTAGAATTTTGTTGTGGACTCATGTTTGTGTGTGTATGTTTATGTAGTTACTCGATGTAATTTTTAGACCATTTGTGCATTCTTTTTGGCTAGTTAGAAGGTCTTATTGATATCTCCTAGCATGGTGTAGTGGTTCTTTTTGAGCCACATGGTCGGGTGGTAGTGTCACTTTCCATCGAGTGTTCGTTCCTTTCATGCGAGGGTTGGCTTCGCGGGTACTCCAATTGTTCTTGTGGATTTGATCATCTCCTATACTAGTTTGATGCAGACAAGGTAGGGAGATCCAATCAAGGGTAGCCTCGCCTTGAAGCTTATAACACAATTACCATGAAAGATATCGGTAACCGATGCACACAACACAAGATATAACTGGGAAAAATAGGAAATAGAAATCCTTATAATAGTTTAATGAACTACATATGCCCTTAGGCGTTACACATGTTGGATGACAACCCAGGATTACAAAATAATTCTTAGAACTCAAATCTATGATCCGCATATCATCTTCTCAATAATTCAACCTTTGGTAATAGTCTGCACTGAGCCAAACCTCTGTCCCTCTAGCCTTCAATCCTCTTGGACCAGAATCTCCCTGGAAACTATTGGAAATTAGCACTCATCTAGTAAAGGTTAATGGTATTTTGGGTTGTCATTGATGGAAACTCATCATCTCAGGGTAAATGGTTTCATTGTTTGGTTAACTAGAATTCACATTACTTTACATTGGCATCGACACCGACACCAGCATTCACTTCATCCCGACTAAGTCCTAATCCCGGTAACATCTATGTGGAACCCGATAATGGATAGGACCCGGCTAAGGAAATCTTTTGGTCTAGATTATGTCATCATGGATTTTGGTGGTAATGTGTGATGGCCGACATGGTCATTAGATTTATGTTTGATTTTCATTATGGTCTAGCAGCCGACTTGTATAAAATTTCTCATTGAAGCCAGCATGGTTAAGTTAGAAGGATATTTAAGAAGATCACTTCAATGATAGATCAAATGTATGAATGGAATGCGAATTTTTGGTTGCAAATATTTTAGTGAATTTTGGTATGCATTTTGGTCAGTGATTGGGAGCGATTGTGTGTAGATTCATGTGCACAGCATAACCGATAGCATAATAGAGCATCAGAAAACTGGTATACAGAGAAGGATATCAAAGCATTCACCGGAACTTATCCAACATGGTCAGATGCAATTTATAAGTTCATTTTCATTTGTAAACACTTTGTAATGTACTGTAAGTCAGTGAGACTTCCTATTTTGTGTTTGAGGAGTGAGCTCTAGGCAGTTGACCTTTCTGCACGTGTAGACCCTCTTATGTAACATTTGTATACCTTAATCAAGTATATAGATATTGTGGGTATCAGGCCCACCATGTTTTTGCCCTTTGCAGTGTTTTCCATGTATAAATTTTGGTGTTATGGTGTTGCCTTTCTTTGTGTTATTTGGTGTATGCATTCTAATTTTATTTGTTGTTAACCAAAATTTAGAATCAATGGAAACCGGTCTGTAGCAACAACTCAGACTTGCTCTTGAAGATCTTGATAATGAATAAATGGAGAATAGTAAATTGGAAAGTAAACTGAAGAAAGCCAGAGAACACATCATTTCATTACAAGGAAAGCTTTCAGTTGTCAAGGCTAAGAGGAAGGAACTTTTTGATCAATTGCAAAATCAAAACAATGATGAGGAAGATGCTATGAAGGATCATTGTCAGAAGCTTACTCAGGAGAAGACTATCTTGAAGAATGAGATGCAATCCCTAACCATGAGAATGTGCAAGGAGATTGAGGACATAAAGAAAAATGAAGAAAACTTAGCTCAAGTGTTGAAGGATAGATCTAAGGAATGCATCAAATTGACTCGTGAGAATTATATGTTGAAACTTGAATTGGTCCAGTCCCATAATAATGAACAAGAACTTGAAAGATAGATTATAATCATGAAAGATGATTTGGTCATTGCAAATGAGTACAAAGACAAATTTCTAGCCAGCTATGCCAAACTTGATAAAATGCTAAAGAATCAAAGACTTGCTACTAACAAAAGATGTCTTGGTTACGAAGAAGGAGAAAGCTCTGGTACTGCACAATAAGCTCAATCAACTGGAAAAAAGCATATTCATGTCAATCGAAACTAGAAATCACCGGTAAGATAACCTAATGCTCACAAATTCAATGGTACATGCTTTGTTTGGAATAAATATGATCATATGGCTAGTCAATGCAGAAATATGAATAATAAGAACAGTGCATCATTCATCGGTCTTGAAAATGTAAGATGTCATGCATGTAGTAGATTTGGAAATATGGCTAACCAATGAAGATCAAAAGGAAACCAAGGAAATTAAGGGGTTAACAAGGCGATTCAGAAAAATAATATTGTCTGTTAAGCATGCAACAAGATTGGGCATATTGCTAAATATTATAGAAGTAAGAATCCACCGATAACTAATTGAAATACATATGAGAAGGGAAAGGGAAAAGTGGAAGATATCAAGTAGAAACATGAAATGAGATGGGTAAGAAGATCTGATACATCACCGGTAGGACAACTGGTAGAGTCATAAGGTCCTATATCGATAGCAGATACAACTAGTAACTAAGGGACTTAGGCTTAAGGGTAGGAAAATCATTGAAGATCATGCAAATAGCCTAGATCAGGTCTGTAGTCAGATGATTCTGATTGTGGATGGGTACTGAGGATATTTCAGGTTTTACCAAAATCTACCTACAGACTATGTGAACCAGTCAAGCCTAACTGATAGCATTTATGATAATGAAAAATTAGGGTTAACGATGATAAAAGGGAAAAGTAAAGTTATTGTCTTCATGCAGTGATCGAGCATTCAGATGAGCAAATTTCTAAAGCATTTCAAATTTCTAGAGCACTTTGAGTGAGCACTTTCTTTCAAGGCAATTTGATCCCCCGACAGTATTTTCAAGGTATTTTTGTATTTGCAGAAACCCTAGTTTTTGTGTTTGGTGGAAATGGCTTCATCTTCATCCAGCATCGATGCTCCTTTGGTGGTTGAGATAAAGAACCGACCTCATTCCATTTTCAAGAATCATTCGTACAAATCCCTTTTGGAAGAGCCACTGGGTGCATTTTTTAAGTTTTATCATGGAGTTCTTCACACTGAAGATATTAGGGCATACATCCACTACAACATTGAAGAACTTGGCAGATATGACTTATCCTGTGTTTTCATCGAGAAGCTAATCACCAACAACCAGCTGAAACCATAATTTGCACATCCACAGAGGAAGGGTTTCACGCAATTCATGGATTTTTTTACTTTTGATGAGGTTGCATGGGTACACTATGTTTAATCCACATTCATGGAGAGTTCATCTAGTTGGACCGGTCGTACAAGATTACTGAGGAACTCATCAAGAACATCACTTGTTTGCACCAAATCGAAGGCATTCTCAGCCCTAGGTGTAAGCTATCTAACACTAAACTAAACAAACTTGTTGGTGCAACTTTTGATGGAAGGTCTATGAGGGTTGATGATGTTAGAGATATTGATGTTAAGTTTGCAACAATGATTATTAGATATAAGGTTTACCAGTCAAATTAGTTAAACTTTGTCTCTGGTAACAATATTTTGGTTTCTTATCAGATGGTTGAGGATGCCCATTATGATCTATGAAGTGTAATGTTAAAAGAACTCATGACTAACATGTAGAAGATCAAGCAAGACAAGAAGAATACCTTCTAATTGTTGGACACAAAGGATCACTGAGAAGGGGTGAATCAGTGATTTAAGCAATTTTTTCTTAATCAAAGCTATACCAGTACAATATGAAATAAACAAAATGCAGACTGGTTACCAAAACAATGAAAATAAGATGTGTAGGAGAAATATCTAATAGATTAATACAACACACACAAGAAGATGCAAAATATAACACCAGATGTACGAAGAAAACCCAATGTGGAAAAAACCTCGATGAGAATAGATGTTTGAGATCTTCTTCTCCAATCCAGCCTCACAATGAAAAGATTCGATTACAAATTTTAGGGCACCAACCCCTGATTTATGAGCACCAACCCCTAAATAGTTTTATAGGCTACAACCTAAAGGAGCTACAAGCCTTGTACCAAGCACCTACTCAGTGAAAACAATATGAAAATTCAAATACATAAATGAGATCCCCACTGCAAATGAAGTTTTGCAACCCTTCAAAGCTTTGGACTACCAGTTTCTATCTTATCGGTTTGTGTTAACTTAACATACACTGCAACTTAGCCTTTCTTCTAGTTCTAACTCTGCTAAACCTTCTATCCCTCTGTTTTGCTGAATTCAACTCACACTTGGTCACTTTCTATTAGGCACTACTTCTTTTGATTTGTCACCTTTGCATTCTATGCTCACTCTATCAGTTTTCTCTTTATATCGGTTTATCTTGCTTCTCCTTACTGGTAAAATCTTCACTCATAAACACTTCAGATGTTTTTATGTTTGGCTCTCAGCAATTTCACTCTATACTTCACACTTCAGCAGCAACAATTATCTGTCTTAGATCGCCATATTTAAACTGAAGTTTTCCTGCCAAAAACCACATCAAATAGAGGGCGGTTAGGGTTTCCCTCCACCAATCAAATCTTCATCAAATCTAATATGATCTACCTTGGATCACTCACTTGCTTTGGAAGGATAAATCATCATGCATTTTTCATCTATCCAATGCATGTTTGCTAAAAATAGCAAACCTAACCCTGATTTTTGGCCTTGAAACCATTTGACACATATATGATCCAGTTCTTTCTTGTTCGAGGTCATCCTGCAATTTGATTTCATACTTTGATCATGACGCTAGTAACCGTCTGATCTTCCTCTATCATCCATCCTTCATCGAGCCGCAAACACCTGCAATCAATTCGTAATTTTTTCAATCACATTAAATGTCAACCTGTCACACCTACCACACCTTAATGATGCACACACCTCTGCCTTTTTGCCAACTAGCATCCACCTTTCAAACACATCGAAAATCAACCCACCAACATTGAATTGTTTCATGCTCATTCATTCGACAAAACTTCATATTGGTATAACCTTCTCCTGTTGCTATCCGACAACATACACTACACTGGTAGCTCAACTTTACCTTCGGTGGTTTGTGATCTCTTTGACACTCTGCCTCTTCATCACAAACATTATCACAAACAAACAACCAGCCTTCATACCGATTATAACTTGTCATGCCAACACACAACTTCATATCACCTCTTACCAGTGATGTTACTGACAATCTCAATACATTCTTGTTTTCCTCAATACCGGTTGACATGCCTTCATGTTAATCTTCTTTATGTTGGGTACATACTTTTGCACATCGGTAGACACTTAGTTGACATCAATTGACCATGTCAACAAACTCCTACTCACTGGTTGACAAACTCCTACTCACCGGTTGACATCAATGTCAACTCAATGCCAACAATCTCCCCATTTGGCATTCATGTCAACACTTTCTTTCTCTCCCCCTTTGACAACAATGGCAAGGGAACCTTAGTCTGGCACCAAACATACTACCAAAGTCTAACCATAATCTCTCCCTTGTCTACAACCAGTAGGACACATTCTCCCCCTATATCTATGTTGGTCATTTGGTGGAATTGATTATGTGTTGCATTGATGTTTTGTCATTGATGTCAACACTAACTGTCTAGATGCTTTATCGACATCCTTCTGGTCCTGGTAGGATGAGAAGTTTTTGGTTAACTTAGATCTAGCATAATCTGGTTGACTCCAGTACAATCTGGTGATGGAATTGGCTTGTTCATGATACTTATACTCATATATTAGTCAACTGGTTTTGGTCTGGTGATTGGATGCTTGTTAGGTCCCAGAGACAACTAGGAGGGGGGTGGGGTGAATCAGTTGTCTAATAAATTCAAACCAAAATTATCTTAACCAAAACTTAATGAACAATACTGGTAAACCAAACTTTATGTCGGTAGACAGTTTATCGATTAATTGCAGTACTGGTAAAGATTAATGCATGAAACAGAAAGAAAATAACATCCACAATACATAACACCAATATTTGTACGTAGAATTCCTGTAAGGGTAAAAACCACGATGGGAAACCTTACCCACAATCAGATGATACTACTGCAGATAGTATGTGTGTACAATAAGGGGTCTACACATGCAGAAAGGCCAAGCGCCTAGAGCTCACTGATCAATCACAATGGGAGTCACACTGACTACAATTGGATGATTAAATCCAATGATAATGTACTGCTCAAAATAGCATCTCCATATGTTGGATTCAGTACCAGTTTACTCTAATATGTCTTCTTCAAACCTTTCTTCAATCTTGAATGATGTCTACGTGTATAGCTCTACTTATATTCGCATATACCTTATTACAATCTCTATCCTTGCATATATTAATCTCACAAATGAGATCTTACATTTATACCATAACCTAAGACCAATTGAGTAGGTCGGCTCACTAAAAGATATTACAATTAAATTAATTACAAATGAAACAATATCCGATCCATGATGTCGGCTCAATGTATTTATAATAATAACAAATCATCTCCATGACGTGTCATGCTGATCTGGAATAGATAAGCTTGTCGGTGTATAACCTGGACCTATTTGCCAGTATCAGCAAATATGCAAACTCAAATATACCAATGAACAAATTATGAAGACAAAGTATCCAAACAATGTCTTCGACATAACCAAGTATTCTCCAAATGATTCCAAGAGTCGGTGAACAATATAACTTGCCGGTGAACCAAATATCAGTAATTGTGCATGAGTCACTTGCTTGTCGGTGAACATAACCAAATCTCAAAGTGCTGATAGGTTGACAAGTATTGATAAGTGTTGACATCAATGACAAAACCATATCAACATATCCAAAATACCAACAATCTCCCCCTTGGGCATTGATGGCAACACAAGATGGAAAAACCATCAAAGTTCCAAAAAAGAAATGCCAAAACCAAAAACCAACAATCTCCCAAAGAAATCATAACCAGAAATCAAAATACAGATACAGAGAGTAATCAATCTCTCCAACAATCTTTTCTCAAAGTAAAAGTCTCTCCCCCAAGAAATAATGTGTTTTCCATGTGTTTTTCTATATCAATCTCTCCCCCTTTGACATCAAATACCAAAGCAATACAAATACCAGACTCAAATACAAAATACCAACTCATTACAAAATACCAACTACTCCCCCTAAGAAGTAGCTCTCCTCATCAAAGTCGGAATTAAATATTTCTCTGTTAATTCTGTTGGTTGATGACAAACATCAACTGTCTAAGTCTCTACCGGTGGGGGTATAACCCCAAGCTGATCTCAGAGATATTCAAAAGTTTCTTTTGGCAAAGGCTTAGTAAAAATATCTGCAATCTGCTCTTTAGTATTCACAAAAACCAATTTTACTTCTTTTGCTTCAACATTCTCTTTCAGAAAATTTAATTTGATAGAAACATGTTTAGTTTTTTAGTGAAGTACCAGGTTCTTAGATATATCAATTGCTATTGTATTATCACAATAAATAGTTATAGGTTCCTTGCATTTTACCTTTATGTCCTTCAACATTTGCTTAAGCCATAATACCTATGTGCAATTAGTTGTTGCTGCAACATATTCTGATTCTATTGTTGATAAAGATGTGCAACTTTGTTTCTTACTCAACCAAGAAATTAATTGGCTACCAAGAAATAATGCTCCACCAGTGGTGCTTTTTCTATCATCTACATCTCCTGCCCAATTTGCATCTGTGTATGCACATAATTCAAAGTTTTCATCTATAGGATACCATAAGCCAAGATTTGTAGTGCCTTGTAAGTACTGGAAAATGCTTTTTACTATTGATTCATGATTTTCTTTAGGATTACTCTGAAATCTTGAAACAATACATACTGCATTCATAATATCAGGTCTTGTTTGTGTCAAATACAGTAAACCTCCTATCATAGACTTGTACCTAGTCGGATTAACAGGTGTTGATTCATCCCTTACTGATAATTTATCAGTTGTAGTCATAGGTGTGCTTACTGATTTAGAGTTGTCCATGCCAAATTTCTTTAATAACTCCTTCAAGTACTTAGATTGACTCAAGAATATACCTTTATCAGTTTGTGAAATCTACAATCCTAAAAAGAATTTTATCTCTCCAATCATAGACGTTTCAAATTCTTGTTGCATTTCATTAGAAAAGTCTTTACATAATCCATCTTCTCCTCCAAAGATTAATCATCAACAAAAACTTCTATAACCAAGATGTCATCATTAGTCACTTTGTAATATAAATTTTTGTCAGCATTACCTTTAGAAAAACCAATCTTCAAAAGATACTTATCCAGTCTAGCATACCAAGCTCTTGGAGCTTTCTTCAACCCATACAAAGCTTTATTTAACCTACAAACCATATCTTTGCCATTTGTCAAATAAAATCCATTAGGTTGTTCAATATAAACTTCTTCTTCAAGATCTCCATTTAGAAATGCACATTTGGTATCCATTTGATATACTTTATAGTTCTTGTGTGTTGCAAAAGCCAAGAAAAATCTGACTGCCTCAATTCTAGCTACTGGTGCAAAGGTTTCATTATAATCAATTCATTCTTTTTGTGAATATCCCTTACACACTAGTCTTGCTTTATTTCTGATTACCTTACCATCTTCATTAAGTTTGTTTCTGAATACCCATTTTTTCCCAATTACATTTTTGTCTTAAGGTCAGGGAACTAATGTCCATGTGTTATTATTTTGAATTTGTTCCAATTCTTCCTCCATAGCTTTAATCCAATGTTTATCTTCACATGCCTCATTAACTGATGCTGGTTCAATTTGAGAAATAAGACATACCTCTTCATTTTCTAGTCTTCATCTAGTCATAACTCCTTGATACTTGTTCCTAATTATCTAATCTTTAGAGTGGTTCAATCTTATATACAGGGGTGTCTTTGCTTCTTGTTGTTCCTCAGTTACTGTAGAATTTTCAGATGATGCCGGTGTAACTGGATCTTCATTCTGTACCAGTGTATTCATTGTAGGTTCATTTGATATTATCTCTATTGCTGGTTCAGAGTCCAAATACCTTGAATTTCCTCTAAACTGTTCATCAATCTTCACATTTGTGCTCTCAACAATTTTCTGCAATCTCTTGTTAAAACATCTATATGCTTTGCTCTTAGATGAATAACCAAGAAATATTCCTTCATCACTTCTAGGATCAAATTTACCAATATACTCATCTCTTCTAATATAGCATTTACTTCCAAATATTCTGAAATATTTAAGAGTAGGAGTAATACCAAACCATAGTTCATGAGGGGTCTTACCGGTTTCACCTTTGATGTGAACTTTGTTGAATGTATAGACCGTTGTACTTACAGCTTCTCTCCAATATACATGAGGTATATTTTCTTCTTGTAACTTACTTCTAGCTACATCCAAGATAGTTTTGTTTTTCCTTTCCACAACTCCATTCTGCTAAGGTGTCTGGGGTGCTGACAACTGCCTTCTGATCCCATTCACTTCATAGAATGTATTAAATTCCTTAGATGTGAATTCACCTCCTTGATCTGATCTTAGACATTTGATTTTCTTACCGGTTTCATTCTCTACCATCACCTTGAATAGCTTGAATTTCCCAAGTGCTTCTAATTTCTCTCTAAGAAAAGTAGCCCAACACATTCTAGAATAGTCATCAATGATTAGCATAAAATACCTATCTTCTTGTAAGCTTCTAGTTCTTGTTGGACCACATAAATCAGTATGAATTAAGTCAAGAGCATTATTGGACTTTTCTGGAATACTCTTAAAAGATTCTCTAACTTGCTTTCCAAATTGACATTCCTTACATACTGAAATGTGAGGTTTGACAATTCTAGGCAAATCCCTTACTACTTTAGTTGTACTAATTTTCACACAATGCAATCAAAGTTTACATGGTAGAGTCTCTTATACCATAACCAACTTTCATCAATATGTGCCATCAAGCATGTCTTTTCATTATTGTTTAAATGAAAGATATTACCTCTAATCTGATTACTGGTTGCAATTTCCAAACCAGTTTTGTTCATGATTTTGCATTTTTGATTCTTGAATTTTAATTGAAATCCTTTTTCAAATAATTGACCAACACTCAAAAGATTATGCTTTAAACCTTCAACATAGTAAACATTATCAGTATTGTGCTTACCATCAAGAGATATAGTGATAGTTTTGATACTTAATATAAGTACAGATCCAATAGCCAACAAGATGAGAGGGGGGGGTGAATCATACAAACTTAATCTTTCATACAAACATCAAATTCAACCTCAAGAACATATATTTCAGTAATATAACCAAAACTGTTAAACATGCAAACTCAAAAGCATAGAAACATCATAAACCTCATAACACTAGATTTAATATGGAAATCCAAATAGGGAAAGACCACTGTAGGATTTCGGACACACTAAGAAATATACTCTTCTAGAGTATGCTCGGTTAAAAGCAAATCATGTTAAAGATTACAAACATATTGCTAGATGTGACCCGGTTAAGGGATTTCCCTCAGATCTATTAGGATCTTCACCTTGTTAGAAGTGACCTTGTTAAAGGATTTCAAACACTTAATCAAAATGTCACCTTGCTAGAGGGTTTTACAAATAAGATTGTTAAGTCCACTCGGTTAAGAGATTTTCTATTACTTTCACAAAATAATAGTAATAAAATCTATCTGCAACTTCACATCTAAAATGTTAAAGCAGATTCTTATTTGTTCAATACAATCTAGACATAGAACTAATCTTGTCTATCTGTTGGGCTTCTATACTCTGTTATTCAAATAGGTCTTCAAGCTTCTATGCTCAGTAATCACTATGTAGCATCCATGTGCATACACTTGCCCGCATACATTGTTTATCAACAGTTTCCTATTTATAAACAATTAGGTAACCGCTTAATCTCCTTGATCACATTTCCCATGATCAATCATAGCCATCAGATCTTCGATCTTGTCCAGGTTCAATGCATCTTTCGATCTGAAAATGTTTTACCCCGCCTAGGAGCTTGCATATATTTCTTGGAACTTGTGCTAGGGTATTGCTGTTCAATCTACGCTGTAGATCTTCATGCTGACTTTCCTTTGCCATAGATTCATTAACAAACTATATTAACGACATACCAATCATTCAATCAATTCTAGCTCATCATCTTCCTTCATTAAATAACGCATGCAAATATTTAATGCATTCTGTTATAGCTCAGTTGCAACTCGGTAACAACTCGGTAAATACTAAACTTGACTCGGTAGACATTCTGCCTTCATTAACTGATAGCGATAACCTTGGGGTTTACCGACTGGGTTCCTTAGGGTTTACCGACTAGGTTCTTTGCTTGATAACATAGTATAGTATTAACCTTTACAATTTACAACATATGTATGATGTTAAAACAATCTAAACATCATGATCTCATCATTGTCTAACTCAGTAATAGTTGCCCATTGAATATATTATTCATCCCCTTATTCATCATATTCTTTCCTGTGTCTTTTACTGACATCGTTATATTCTTCAAATCATACTTCTCAAGATATGGCAACATCATACTCAATTAGAAAATCAATTTCTTGACATCAATGACAAAATAATAATATCAAGACAGTAAACATCCTTAATCAGTTATATCCATAATCATCAATAACCTTCTCAATATCCTTATGAAATGCCAACAATCTTTCATTGTCTGTAATAATGCAATATTGCCAACATATAGTCCCTTTTCCTTTGATCAAACAAGCTTTATCATCTCCAAATCTCACTAGACCTCCATTTTATTCCTGAAAGGTTAAGAATTTACTTTTATCACTAGTCATATGATGTGAACATCTTGAATCAATGATCCATTCATCCTTATCTTCAATTCTAGCTGCAGGGCCTTCTCTATCGGTTGAACAGTAGGTGTCAGTTGATCTTCTATTATAGCAACAAAAACCCATCCATTGTATGTCAGATCCTCATCAGAATCATCAGTGACTCCTTCATCAACAAGATAACAAGATTTGTCTCTATTCTTCTTAAATACGTATCTCTGATATTCAGGGTTAGGCTTGTATGTTCTTTTAGCTTCTTATTTCAATCTTGCATGTCTATTAGGACACCTAGATGCCATATGACCAATCTTATTGTAGTTAAAACATTTAAAGGGTGCTTTACCTTCATACTTACTTCCAATTGGACCTTTAGGCATTTTCCTTGCAAATAGTGCTTCAAGTTCTTCATTTTCTCTCATGCTTTCTTCAAGTTCTCTTACATAAAAGGCTTTCCAATCAGATTTGTCAAATGATGATGCAAATGATGTTGATGCCTTAAAAGCTAAATATGTCTGTATAGTAGCAACAGGGCCAAATTCCTCAAGTTCAAAAGCTGAAAGTTTTCCAATCAGAGTGTCTCTAGTTACTGATGTATTATGTATTATTCTTAACTCATTTATAGTAGTCACTTTCATTTTGTATGGTGGTGGAAATCCTCTTAAAACTTTTGAAACAATTTAATCTTCACTTAAGGTTCCTCCACAAAATTTTATACCCAAAACAATTTCATTTACTCTTTCCATAAAAGCAAAAATCCTTTCATCTTCTTCCATTTTCAGATTTTCATACTTGACCCGGAAGCAATCAAGTTTTGCAATTTTGACTGTGAAATATCCTTCATTCAATGTTTCCAAATGGTCCCAAATAGATTTAGCAGTAGACCTATCTGATAATCCCATGATTTTCTAATCTGACAATGCGCTCAAAAGTGCTTCTCTTGCTTTGCAATCATTTTCCTCATCTTTAGCCAAGTTTGGTGGATTAGGCTAACTTTGAGTAGGAGCAGTATAACCATTCTCTGTAACTTCCCATATGTCCTTTCCAATGCAATTCAAATGAGTCTCCATCCTGATCTTCCATATGCCATAGTTGGTTCCATCAAGTTTAGGATTGTCCTTCCTAAAATAGTTTGAAGACATTGGATCTCCTCAAGCTATCAAACTTCTGCAAAAAGAGGACTAGGCTCTAATACCAATTGTTAGGTCTCGAAGACAACTAAGAGGGGGGGTGAATTAGTTGTCTAATAAATTCAAACCAAAATTACCTTAACCAAAACTTAATGAACAATTCTGATAAACCAAACTTTATGTTGGTAGACAATGTATCAGTTAATTGCAGTACCGGTAAAGATTAATGCATGAAACAGAAAGACAATAACATCCACAACACATAACACCAATATTTGTACGTGGAAACCCTGTAAGGGAAAAAACCACGGTGGGAAACCTTGCCCACAATTAGATGATACTACTACAGATAGTATGTGTGTACAATAAGGGGTCCGCACATGCAAAAAGGCCATGCGCCTAGAGCTCAGTGCTCAATCACAAATGGGAGTCACACTGACTACAATTGGATGATTAAATCTAATGATAATGTACTGCTCAAAATAGCATCTCCATATGTTGTATTCAATACCAATTTAGCTCTAATATGCCTTCTTCAAACCTTCCTTCAGTCTTGAATGATGTCTGCGTGTATAGCTCTGCTTATATTTGCATATACCTTATTACAATCTTTATCCTTGCACATTTTAATCTCACAAATGAGATCTTACATTTATACCATAACCTAAGACCAATTGAGTAGAACGGCTCACTAAAAGATATTACAATTAAATTAATTACAAATGAAACAATATCTGATGCATGATGTCAGCTCAATGTATTTACAATAATACAAATCATCTCCATGACATGTCATGTTGATCTAGAATAGATAAGCCTGTCGGTGTATAACCTGGACCTATTTGCCAGTATCAGCAAATATGAAAACTCGAATATACCAATGAACAAATTACGATGACAAAGTATCCAAATGATGTCTTCGACATAACCAAGTATTCTCCAAGTGATTCCAAGTGTCAGTGAACAATATAACCTGTCAGTGAACCAAATACCGGTGACTGTGCATGGGTCACTTGCTTGCCAGTGAACATAACCAAATCTCCAAGTGCTGATAGCTTGACAAGTATTGATAAGTGTTGACATCAATGAAAAAACCATATCAACATATCCAAAATACCAACAATGCTATCCTACTTAGAATATTAGTTTCTAGTTCCGGCGAGGGTTTCACCGACAGAGCTTTTAGTGGAAATATTTGATGTATTGCATAATTGGTGTTGGTGCAGCTTCTAATGGAGTTTCAGGATGCTGCTGGTGATCTTATTTGAGACTTGACATTTGGAGATCATTGTTGAAGTGTGTGGACCTATACTTGGTCCCAGTTGATCTAGGTTATGGACCAACATTAATGTAACGTGTGGATAGGACCTAATGTTGTATTTTTGGGATATCTTATGTGTCAGAAGGCCGACATGGTTCGTAATTGTTAGGAACCGGAAGGGCAACTGAGTGGGGGGTGAATCAGTTGTCAATAAATTTTAACCCAATTATAACTTAATCAAACTTGATGCTTAATACCGGTAAACCAAACTTAATTATGGTTGACAGATTAGCAGTTAATATTAATACTGGTGAAACTTAATGCATAAAACAGAAAGAGAAACAACATCCACAACACATAACACAAAGATTCTAATGTGGAAACCCTGTAAAGGGAAAACCCACGGTGGGAAACCTTACCCACAATCAGATGATACTACTGCAGATAGTATGTGTATACAAATGGGGTCTGCACATGCAGAAAGGCCAACCGCCTAGAGCACACTGCTCAAATGGGAGTCACAATGACTACAATAGGATGGTTAAATCTTAGAATAATGTACTGCTCAAAATAGCATCTCCAATGCTAGATTCAGTATCGGTTAAGCTTTGATAAACACCTTCAAACCTTCCTTGAACCTTCTCTATGGTCTGCTCATATGATCTTCAATATTCGCACATACCATGTTACAATATCATAACCTTACATACCATACATTCCCATATGTCATCTCACAAATGAGATCTTACATATATACAAAACCTAAGACCAAATGTGTAGGTCGGCTCACTAAGAATATTATAATTAAATCAATTACAAATAAGTCAAGATGCGATGCATCATGTCAGATTAATACATTTACAACAATAATAAATCATCTTCATAACACGTTGTGCTGATCTAGAATAGATAACGCATACTGGTCCATAACCTAGACCAATTTGCTGGTAACAACAAATATGTCAATCTGATTAGATCAATAACTAAAATACCAAAACCAACTATCCAAACCATTTCTTTGACATAATCAAGTGATCTCCAGATGATAACAAGTCATCATCAATGTCGCTAAACCATATAACCTGTCGGTGAACAATATAACCTGTCGATGAACAATATAACGGTGATTGTGCATAAGTCACTGAACTTGTCGGTTAAAAATAAGCATATATCTCCAGAAAGATAAGTGTTGACATCAATGAAAAAACTAATGCAACACATCCATAATACAAACAATCTCCCCCTTTGGCATTGATGGCAACACTAGATGGAAAAATATCTAAGTGCCAAAACAAAATGCCAAAAAAATAAAAACCAACAATCTCTAGAATAGATCAATAACAGAAATCAAAATACAAATGTCTCCAAAAGAATAATCTCTCCCCCAAGGATAATGTTTTTTCCATAGATATCTCTCCCCCTTTGACATCAAATGCCAAAGCAATAAAAATACCAGAACATACAACCAACTAATATAACCAATTACTATAACCAACTACCCCCCCTGAGAAGTAGCTCTCCTCCATCAAAGCCGGAAAAAAATATTTCTCTATTAGTTTCTGTCGGTTTGATGCCAATCTCCAATTCTCTAAGTCTCTATCGGTGAGGGTATTACCCCAAGCTTCTCTCTGAGATATTCAAAGGTTTCCTTAAGCAAAGGCTTAGTAAAGATATCTGCAATCTTCTCTTTAGTATTCACATAAATCAATTTCACTTCATTTGCTTCAACATTCTCTTTCAGAAAATTATATTTGATAGAAACATGTTTGGTCTTATAGTGAAATGCTGGATTCTTTGATATATCAATTGCTACTGAATTATCACAATAGATGATTATAGGTTCTTTGCATTTTTTCTTTATGTCCTTCAACATTTGCTTAATCCATAATACCTGAGTATAATTAGTTGTTGTTGCAACATATTTTGATTCTGTTGTTGATAATGATGTACAACTTTGTTTCTTGCTTAACCTAGAAATCAATCTGCTACCAAGAAATAATGCTCCGCCAGTGGTGCTCTTTCTCTCATCTACATCTCCTACCCAATTTGCATCAGTGTATGCACATAAATCAAAATTTCCATCTTTAGGATACCATAAACCAAGATTTGTTGTGCCTTGTAGATACCGAAAAATCCTTTTTAATACTGATTCATGTTTTTCTTTAGGATTACTCTGAAATCTTGAAACAATACATATTGCATTCATTATATCAGGTCTCATTTGAGTCAAATATAGTAAACCTCCAATCATAGATTTGTATCTTGTCGGATTAATAGGAGTTGAATCATCTTCAATGTCAATTCATCAGTTGTAGTCATGGGAGCACTTACCGGTTTAGAGCTTTCCATACCAAATTTCTTCAATAGTTCCTTCAAGTATTTTGTTTGACATATGAATATACCTTTATCAGTCTGTGAAATCTACAATCCTAAAAAGAATTTTATCTCCCCAATCATAGACATTTCAAATTCTTCCTGCATCTTATTAGCAAAGTCTTTACATAATCCATCTTCTCCTCCAAAAATGATATCATCAAAAAAAACTTCAATAACCAAGATATCATTATTAGTCACTTTGAAATATAAGTTGCGGCTAGCATTACCTTTAGTGTAACCAAGCTTCAAAAGATATTTGTCCAATATAGCATACCAAGCTCTAGGAGCTTGCTTCAATCCATACAAAGTTTTCCTTAATCTGTAAACCATATTTTTATCATTTGTCAATGAAAATTCATCAGGTTGTTCAATGTAAACTTCCTCTTCAAGATCACCATTCAAAAATGCACATTTTACATCCATCTGATATACTTTATAGTTCTTATGTGCTGCAAATGCAAGAAATAATCTAACTGCCTCAATTCTAGTTGTCGGTGCAAAGGTTTCATTGTAATCAATTCACTCTTTCTATGAATATCCTTGACACATTGATCTTTCTTTTTTCCTAATTACCTTACCATCTTCATTAAGTTTATTTCTAAATACCCATTTAGTTCCAATTACATTTTTGTCTTTAGGCCGAGGAACCAATGTCCATGTATTGTTCTTTTCAATTTGTTCTAATTCATCTTCCATTGCTTTAATCCAATGTTCATCTTGACAAGATTCAATAACAAATGTTGGTTCAATTTGAGAAATTAAGCATACCTCTTCATTTTCCAGTCTTCCTCTTGTCATAACACCTTGATACTTATTCCCAATTATCTGACTTTCAGAGTGATTCAGTCTTATATACCTAGGTTTATTCACATGTTGATGTTCTTTAGTCACTATGGAATTCTCTGATGATGTCGGTGTGACTGGATCCACATTCTGTACCGATGCACTCTGTATTGGTTCATTTATGATCATCTCAACTACCGATTCAGAATCTATAGACCTTGAATTTCTTTTAAAGTGTTCATCAATCTTCACATAGCACTCTCAATGATCTTCTGCAATCTTTTATTAAAACATCTATATGCCTTTCTCTTAGATGAATAACCAAGAAATATTCCTTCATCACTTCTAGGATCAAATTTACCAACATACTCATCTCTCCTAATATAACATTTCCTTCCAAATATTTTAAAATATTTAAGAGTGGGAGTATTACCCAACCATAGTTCATAAGGGGTCTTACCAGTTTCAACTTTGATGTGAACTCTATTGAAAGTGTAAACTGTTGTATTCACTGCTTCTCTCCAGTAAACATGAGGTAGATTTGGTTTGAATATCATGCTTCTGGCTGCATCTAGGATAGTTTTGTTCTTCCTTTCCACAATTCCATTTTGCTGAGGTGTTTGAGGTGCTGATAGTTGTCTTTTGATTCCATTCACTTCACATAATATATTAAACTCCTTAGATGTAAATTCTCCTCCTTGATCTGATCTCAAACATTTGATTTTCTTACTGGTTTTATTCTCTACCATTGCCTTGAATAATTTGAATTTTCCAAAAGCCCCTGATTTCTCCTTGAGAAAAGTAACCCAACACATTCTAGAATAATCATCAATGATTAGCATAAAGTATCTATATCCATGTAGACTTCTTGTTCTTGTTGGACCACACAAGTCAGTATGAATCAAATCAAGTACATTATTGGATTTCTCATAAATACTCTTAAAGGTTGTTATAACTCGCTTTCCCATTTGACATTCCTTACATACCGAATTATGAGGTCTTACAATCTTAGGTAAATCCCTTACTGCCTTAGTTGAAGTGATCTTTACAATGCAATCAAAATTTACATGACAAAGTCTCTTATACCATAACCAACTTTCATCAATATGTGCAATCAAGCATGTCTTATCACTTTTATTCAAATTAAAGATATTACCTTTAGTCTGATTATCGGTTGCAATCTCCAATCCAGTTCTATTCATGATATTGCATTTACCATTCTTGAATTGAAACTGAAATCCCTTTTCAACTAATTGACCAACACTCAAAAGATTATGCTTCAAACCTTCAACATAGTAAACATTGTCAGTATTGTGCTTACCATCCAAAGATATAGTGCCTTTTCCTTTGATTAAACAAGCTTTATCATCGCCAAAAGCTTTATCATTGCCAAATCTTACTAGACCTCCATTGTATTCCTGAAAAGATAAGAATTTACTTTTATCACCAGTCATATGATGTGAACATCCAGAATCTATAATCCATTCATCTGTTTCTTCAATTTTAGCTATCAGGGCCTGCTCTACCAGTGGAATAGTAGGTGTCGGTTGATATTATATTATTGCAATAAAATCTCATCCATTGTCTGTCAGTTCTTCATCAGAATCATCAGTAACTCCTTCATCAGCATAGTAACAAGATTTATCTATATTCTTCTTAGATCTGTATCTCTGATATTCAGGGTTAGGCTTATATGTTATTTTAGCTTCCTCACTCAATCTTGCATGTCTATCAGGACATCTAGATGCTATATGACCAAATTTATTGTAATTAAAACATTTAAACAGTGTTTTACCTTCATACTTACTTCCAATTCGACCTTTAGGCATCTTCCTTGCAAATAGTGCTTCAAGTTCTTCCAGTTCTTCATTTTCCCTCCTGATATCTTCAAGTTCTTTTGCATTAAGTGCTTTCCAATCAGATTTGTCTGATGATGATGATGTTTTAGATGATGATGTTTTGAAGGCTAATTTTTTTTTAATTGTAGGAACAAGACCAAATTCCTCAAGCTCAAATGTTGAAAGTTTTCAAACCAAGGTATCTCTAGATACTGATGTATTAGGCATTGTTATCAACTCATTAATAGCAGTTACTTTCATTTCGTATGCCGGTGGAAAAGATCTTAAAACTTTAGAAACAATTTAATCTTCACTTAAGGATCCTCCACAACATTGTATTCCTAAAACAATTTCATTAACTCTTTCCATAAAAACATAAATTCTTTCATCTTCTTCCATTTTCAAATTTTCATACCTGACGCGGAAACATTCCAGTTTTGCAATTTTGACAGTGGTATCTCCTTCATTCAATGTCTCCAATTTATCCCAAATAGCTTTAGCAGTAGATCGGTCTGATAACCCCATGATTTGTTGATCTGACAATGCGCCCAAAAGTGATTCTCTTGCTTTGCAATCATTCTCTTGATCCTTACCTAATGTTGGTGGATTAGGTTGATTCGTAGTAGGACCAACATAGCCATTCTTGGTAACTTCACATATGTCTCTTCCAATGCAATTCAAATGTGTTTCCATTCTGATCTTCCATATACTATAGTTAGTTCCATCAAGTTTTGGACTGTCCTTCCTGAAAAAGTTTGTTGCCATAGGATCTCCTCAAGCTGTTAGACTTCTACAAAAAGAGGACTTAGCTCTGATACCAATTGTTAGGAACCGGAAGGGAAACTGAGAAGGGGGGGGTGAATCAGTTGTCAATGAATTTCAACCCAATTATAACTTAGTCAAACTTGATACTTAATATTGGTAAACCAAACTTAATGTCGGTTGACAGATTAGCAGTTAGTATTAATACCGATGAAACTTAATGCATAAAATAGAAAGAGAAACAATATCCACAACACATAACACAAAGATTTTAACATGGAAACCCTAAAAGGGGAAAAACCACGGTGGGAAACCTTACCCACAATCATATGATACTACTATAGATAGTATGTGTATACAAATGGGGTCTGCACATGCAGAAAGGCTAACTGCCTAGAGCACACTATTCAAATGGGAGTCACAATGACTACAATAGGATGGTTAAATCCTAGAATAATGTACTACTAAAAATAGCATCTCCAATGCTAGATTCAGTACCAGTTAAGCTCTGATAAACACCTTCAAATCTTCCTTGAACCTTCTCTATGGTCTACTCATATGATCTTCAATATTCGTACATAACATGTTACAATACCATAACCTTACATACCATACATTCCCATATGTCATCTCACAAATGAGATCTTACATATATACAAAACCTAAGACCAAATGTGTAGGTCGGCTCACTAAGAATATTATAATTAAATCAATTACAAATAAGTCAAGATGCAATGCATTATGTCGGCTCAATACATTTACAACAATAATAAATCATCTTCATAACGTGTCGTGCTGATCTGGAATAGATAATGCATACCGGTTCATAACCTAGACCAATTTGTCGGTAATAGAAAATATGTCAATCCTATCAGACCAATAACCAAAACACCAAAACCAAGTATCCAAACCATTTCTTTGACATAATCAAGTGATCTCCAGATGATAACAAGTCATCATCAGTGTCGGTGAACCATATAACCTGTCAGTGAACAATATAACGGTGACTGTGCATAAGTCACTAAACTTGCCGGTTAAACATAACCATAGATCTCCAGAAGGATAAGTGTTGACATCAATGACAAAACTAATGCAACACATACATAATACCAATAGTAATTATGTAATTGGTTTATTATTTGGTTGTTGACCTGATTATTTATGGTCGAGGGTTTGTATAAATAAGATGTAAGATCTCATAGTAGATCATCATGGTTAATGTATGTAGTCATGGTCAAGGATTGTAATGTGTGAATAATGTAATATCATTATGGGAGAGGAGTTGGTCGATCATTAGAGATCGAATTGGGTTTGTAAGAGGATTTAGTCCTCCTGTATTGAGCTTAACTGGAATTATACTCAAGCATAGGAGATGCTATCTTTTGCAATTCAACACTTCTCTGGATTGTAGTTTGGATTTATATGTAGTCAGTGAGACTCCTTTTGTGATGAGCAATGTGCTCTAGGTTGTTGGTCTTCCTGCAAGTGCAGGCTCCTTCATTCTAAATTCACATACTTACTGCAAAAGTATTATCTGATTGTGGGTAGGCTTCCCACAGTGGTTTTTCCCTTTACCAAGTTTTCCATGTACAAATCTTGGTGTTGAGTGAATGGATTTTATTCTGTAATTATTGTTTATACTTAATTGGATTAACTTCTATTTTGGTATTGTTGTTTTAAATTACTAAACCTTCTGTTAATCTGTGACAACTAATTCACCCCCCCTCTCAATTGTCTTCCGGTTATCTAAACTATCTATAAGTCCATGCTTCATGATTCAAGAGTTATAAGATAGTAACAATTGTTGACTCCCCCTAAACCATACATCTTCCTACACATTTAAGTGTTTCCAGATGGTGGGACAACTCCCAAATTTTGTCTCAAGTACTCAAATGGGCCGAAAGGAAGTGGCTTGGTAAATATGTCAGCAATCTACTCACCAGTTGGAAAATATTCAACTATGACCTTCTTGTCTGCTACCTTCTCCCTCAAGAAGTGATAATTAATTTCAATGTTTTTTTTTCTTGAGTGCATTACTGGATTCTTGGAGATGTTGATTGCACTTGATTTAGAGTTTGTTTCATCCACAATACCTATGAACAACATGTAGTAGCTGCTATATACTCTGCCTCAATAGTAGATAATGACGTAGAATCTTGCTTCTTGGTGTGCCATGATAGTAATCGGTCTCCCAAGTAGAAAGCACCTCCACTTGTACTTTTCTGGTCATCAATACTTCCTGCCCAATATGCATCAATATAAGCATGCAAAGATAAGTCTCCTTTCTTTGGATACCACATGCCATGACTAATAGTTCCTTGCAGATACCTGAATATTCTCCTGACTGCATTTAAGTGAGACCGTTTAGGAGCAGCTTGGAATCTTGCTACCATGCAAACAACTTGTACAATATATGGTCTAGATGTTGTTATATATAACAGACTACAAATCATAGACCTATACAATATTTTCTCAACTTCCGGTGACTCATCTAGTTTTCCCAACTTACAACCGATAACCATGGGAGTACTTACCAGTTTGCTATCATCCATTTGAAATTTCTTCAACATGTCTTTAACATACTTGGTTTGGGAGATAAAAATTCCTTTCTCTTGATGTGAGATCTACAAACCAAGAAAATAGGACAACTCACCCAACATGGACATCTCAAATTTTGTCTTCATCTAATCTGCAAATTCTTTGCACATGATGTCCTTGTCTCCACCAAAGATAATATCATCCACATATACAACAACTATAATCATGTGATCTCCATTTACCTTGACATACAAGTTACTGTTTGCATTCCCTTTCGGAATCCTTGCTCCTTCAAGTATTTATCCAGTGAGGAATACCATGCTCTAGGAGCCTGCTTCAAGCCATACGAGGTTTTATTCAACCGACATACAAAACTCTCATCATCATATAAAAGACAACCCTTTGGTTGTTCCATATACACCTCTTCTTCAAGGTTACCATTCAAAAATGTAGATTTGATGTCCATTTGGCAGACCTTGTAAAATTTATAGGCAAAGAAAGCTAAAAATATTCTTATTGCCTCTAACCTAGCAACTGGTGCAAAGGTTTCTTCGAAGTCAATACCTTCCACTAGAGCATACCCTTTGCAAACTAACCTTGCTTTATGTGAGATTATTTTTCCTTCTTCATTCATCTTGTTCCAGTAGACCCACTTGGTACCTATGACATTCTTGTATGTCGATCTAGGAACAAGTTCCCAAGTTTGATTTTTCTCAATTTTTTTCAGCTCTTCATCCATGGCATCTATCCCATTTTCACTTTTGATAGCTTCATCAAATGTTTTGGGATCAAGTTCTATCATGAGGTAGAAATTTACCTGCTCATCATTTCGAACTAGTCTCCTTCTGGTATGCATACCTTCATTTTTATCTCTTATGATTTGTTCTTCCAAATGGTTCTTCTCCACATACCGGTTGGTGTTCTTGCTTGGTGCTTCTTCTACTCATCCATTGTTAGATTTATCTTCATTCTCATCATCTGAAACATCAGTATAGGGTGTTGGTGTATATTCTTTCTTATGTAGGTCTTCATCTATTCTCATATTTATACTATCAACCATTTTTCTCAATTTCTTGTTGTAGCATTTGTAGGCTTTTCTATTGGTTCAGTAACCCAAGAAGATTCCTTCATCACTCCTGGAATTAAAACTTCCTAATCTATCAGCGTCTCTCTTGATGAAGCACTTACTTCCAAACACTCTAAAATGCTTGAGTGATGGTTTACGGTCGTACCATAACTCATAAGGAGTCATTCTACTATTCACTCTTAGTTGTACTCAATTTAATGTGTAGACTATAGTATAAATTGCTTCCTTCCAGAATGTATCCAACATATTGGCCTCATTCAACATTGTTCTAGTCATTTCCTTTAATGTCCTATTATTCCTTTCTACCATACCATTCTGTTGTGGTGTTCTTGCTGCTAAATACTGTTTCCGAATTCCATGTTTCTCATAGTAGTCAATAAACTCATTTGAAGAATATTCTCCACCCTGGTCTGATCTTAAACACTTTAACTGGTATTCACTGTCATTTTCAACCATCCTTCTAAAAATCTTGAATCTTTCAAATGCCTGTGATTTTTCATGCAAAAATGTCACCCAAGTCATCCTTGAGTAGTCATCAATGAATAGCATGAAGTATCTCTCATTGGTCAGTGCCCTTATCCTTGTTGGCCCACACAAATCTGTATGTACCAACTCCAGAGGTTTTGAGGTATTATACTCTTTTATTTTTCAACTCACTTTAATTTGCTTGCCTCTAATGCATTCATCATAGAAGGTACTTGTTGGTTTAGTTATTTATGAAATATTTCTCACATACCGGTTTTTACTTATCTTCACTAGATTATCAAAATTCACATGACCTAACCTTTGGTGGCACAACCAACTTTCATCAACATGTCCCATCATGCATTGGGACTTATAGCATTCCTTCATATTGTAGATATTACCATTTGTTCTCTTTCCCTATGCTACAACCTAACCGATATTTTGCTTTCTTATCTAACAACCGGTAGAATCAAATGTGAACTTGTATCCTTTGTCACACATCTAACTTACACTTAGCAGATTATTCTTTAGTCCTTCCACATAGTACACATCACGAGCCTTAAGTTTTCCATCAATATTCAATGTACCAGGCCCCTTGATCTTGATAGAGGAGATGTCACCAAACTGGACAAAACTACCATTCCAATCATCAAGCTTGATAAACTTTTTCTTGTCTCTGGTCATGTGATTTGAGCAGCCACTATCAACTACCCATAAATTCTTCCTTTCAGCATGTAGAGCAGTCTGCACAACCAAGCTTGACTCTGTCTTGTTCTTCTCCTTCTCTATCCAAACTTGTTTCTCTTCTTTCTTCTCCTCTTATGTCATCTTATGTTTTGGTTTAGTCTCCATCTTCTGATCCAGTACTGTTTTCTTTTGTTTGTCGGTTCTCAACTTACAATTCCTTGCTGTGTGACCAAAATTTTGACACTTGTAACATTTTACATTAGCATTGAAAGATATATCTAAAGCATTCTTGTAGGACATCTGCACATTTCTCCTACACTCATAACTCTTATGACCAAACTTGTTACAATTATAACATGTGACATTTTTACCTTGTAATGAAGAAAATGAATTTCTACTCTCAAAACTGGGGTTTACATTCATTTTCCTACAATCTACCATTCTATGACCGAACTTATTACACCGGTGACAATAACCATGAAAGTTTGGAACATACCGGTTAGATTGTCTTAGTCCTGCAAATGACTGCCAAAGAGTTTTTTTAGTGGTGAATCTTTGCCAATTGGCAAATTCTATGATTTCATTTTTCTGGAAATGGCGAATAGTCTGGGGCAACATAGTGGTCAAATTGCCCATAATTTTGGGGATAACGGTCCGCTCTATTCTAGCTTCACCATTGACCACACACCGTTCCACGTGGATTCCCATAATATTCGCCTGGAATCACTCGGACGTGGGTATTAGATCACCTTCGTTATTTGCCAGAAATAGTAAAACGACCCTATACCCAGGACCTATTTCGCCAACGGTAAATTAAATCTTCATTGCACACGTTGGTCCATTTCACCTATTGTTAAATTTAATGTTAATCATAATAAGGCCCAATTCTCCAATAACAATTAAAACATTATAAGCATTCGAGGACCCATTTCACCCCACTTAAATCAAGATGCATTTTGAAATGCTCACAAAATTTGCCAAAAATGCAATCATGGATTGATATAAATACAATTGAAGGTTTGAAACACTCTTTCTTACAATTTGTTCATGTCTAATTAGTAAATTTGGGAGCTCTCGATTCACATTCCGCAATTTGAGTTGGAATGTCGAAGTTGATTGTAGGGCGGAGGGCCAAAGTTACAATCCTGCAACACAGGGTCAGGCATTCCTGATTCCTAATTCAGAGAATTGAGAGGGCATAAAGGTGAGTAATCATTTCTTCATGCTTGATAGTATTAGTTTTAATTCATAGTGAGAGGTCAAGATGTCGGACATGGGTGAGATTCCTTTGGGTGGTGAAGGGATTGAGATGTCAGACAAGGGTGAGATTGAGACTCCTTAGGGTGGTGAAGGGATTGGGATGTCAAACAAGGGTAAGACTCCTCAAGGCGGTGAAACTGAAGGGATTGGGAGGCCATCAAAATGCCCAAAACTTAGAGATACTACTGTAGACCTATAAAAATGACCATATTCCTAAATGAATATTTTATGTTCATTTCTCTATTTAATTAAATCCAATTTAATCAAATTACCCACATTCTTCTATTTAAATTAAATAAATTACTCAATTTATTTAAATTAAATTCACTATACCATTTAATGAATAAATCATTTTATTCAATTAAATCCCTTCTATCCACTTTTAATTAAATTCAAATTTAATTAAATAGTTTATCCTAAATTGAATAAATCTAATTTATTTAATTTCCCCAAATTACAACCAAATTGAATTAAATTAACTTTATTTCAATTAAATCCTATTATCCCTCCATCCACTTGCATTTTCCTACATCTCCCACTTGCCTTCCTAAACCTATTTCTATTTTCTTCTAGACTCTTCTAATCGCTTCTAATTAGCCTAACCCATCTTCTAAACTTTGTCACATCCCTAAGCAAAGGGAAGTCACTTCTCAAAACCTTAAAGTCTTTGATAACCATTAAAGGCTTCAAGTCTTCAACCACTTAATTTTCCAAAGTCTCCCAAACCATTAATGGTTAATTCAACCCTCTTACATGGTTAGAGACTTTTTGCCTAACTTAACCTTCATCCAACCCAAGGGTCTCATCAAGCCTTTAATGCTTTGACCATGATTATCTCTTAATCATTTGCACAAGAGTTTATCCTTGGATTAACTCTTAATCTAATGGGTAAGCCTAACTTAAGCTTAACCCTTATCTCTAGATGACCATGAGGTCTTCTCAGGAATTTAATGTCTCGAACCCCTTCTCTCAACCCAACCCTATGTTGACACTTGTCACCATTTCATTGGTGCAAATTGCAAACATGGATCCCCAACTTTCAAACTCAACCCTTGATCAACTCTTTCAATCCTGACCATCCATTGCCCTATTTTTTCTATAAATAGAGCTCTCATCCCTCCATTTTGAGAATCCAAGTTTGTAGTATCATACTTATGCTCAAATACATTAAAGCTTTCATTTCATATATGCTCATCATTTAGCCTCTCTTTAAAATAGAAATTAATCTAATATACATTTTAGAGTATTTCTATTATCATTAGCTTAAATCATTAACTAATATAGTATGCTAGGATAGTTTGTTTACTAACCTTGTCATCTTATAGTTAGTTTATTGCATTTCTAGAATCATGCATAGCTTAGGATGCATTTCATTCTAAAATCTATAAAAGCATCCCTTGTTCTTGCATTTGCCATCCCTAAACCATTTTGCTCAGTGATCTGAGAGCAAAAATATTAGTTTGAGGGACATTGTAAGATAGAGAACCCTGGGACCGACCTTGGGAAGCTAAGTGATACTTCATTACTCCATAGCTTGCACCAAGAAGTCTTGTGTGTGTGTGTGGACAAGTATTTTGGGAATATTTTCATATATTGAGTTCTATCGACCCGCTTTTCCTGCATACAACTACCATAAAGTCTTACTTTGGAATTAGCAAAGTTTCTTGTCCATCAACTTCTGCAGTTGCAGAAGCCATTCATAGTAGCTCACCACCACCACAAGGTGGGATTGTCATTGATTTAAATGCATCAAATGAGGATGAAAATACCATCACAACAAAATATGTTCTAAGGGATACACACAATGAGATAATTCACTCAGATGAAAATGCTAGTACTGAAGATGATGTTGGTAAGAAGAAAAGAAAAAGGAAAGTAAAAATGAGGCGGGAGTGGGAAATGACAAGGATTTTTAAGATTGATTGGGTAGCAAAGACCCATTCACTGAACCAGACCCATATAATGATGAACAACCAACAAAATGCAGGTGTAAGATTTGTATTTGGAAAACTAAAAGAGAGAAGAAGATGCAGCTAAAGCTTGACACCATAGAAAAGCATATTGGTAAGGGTTATGAAAAATAGATCATAGATGGAAAGGAAACACTAGTAGTAAGATGGAAATCAAAGGAAGAATATCTTCATATTAAGTATGTCATAGAATATGAAGAGCATAACCACAAAATGACACTAATTGGTAATAGTGGAAATACAATCAAGACTAGGCTTGAACATGCAGCGAAAGATGCAAACTTGGCAAAGACTGTTCAGATGAGTGTTGTTTTTCATATTTTGTCGAGAGGGCATCCTATGAAAGATTTCCCATAATATAGTAATTTATTATATTTTTGGAATGTTCCTCACTATCATATGTCACATTGGTCAATAAACGCTGGATGGGAAATGGAAAATTTTCTCGCTGAGGTGGAAAAGAAAAATTTACAGGAGAGTGTAAAAGAGTCAAAATTCATTTCATTATCCATAGATGAAGTTACTACGGTAGATAACATTGCTTGGGTCTATATGCATGTGTATATCATAAAATAGCACATCCGCCAAGTTCATCTACTTTGTGTTTGTAAAATGAGGGGCAATTCAACATCAAAAAATTTATATTTGGAAGTTAAGAAAGCTTTGAATGAAATTGTTGGTATGGATGACTTAACAATTTCCAAGAAGTTGGTGTGTGTTGGAGCTGATGGAGTTGCAGTAATGCAAGGTCAAAGGATCGATCTTTGAGCAAGATTATAAACTAGTATTCCACCATACATACTTGGCATTCACTGCATGGCCCATCGAATGAATTTAACATATATAATTGTAAGAAATTTCCCTACAGTGTCAAAAGTTGAAGATCTAGTCCATGAGCTCCATTCATACTTCTTCCAAAGTCCTAAACGTTTTACAGAATTTCAAAATTTTGTTAAGGGAGTAACATCAGGAAACAAGCTTCTTAGGGATGTTAAGACCAAATGGATCTCCTTGCATGGACCACCAGAACGAGTTCTAACAGAATATCAATCCTTAATCAGACTAATGTATGAACAACACCTCATAGTAGACAAAGTTCTCAATCTCTTACATAAGTATAGCACTCTCCCCATAGTCTTCTCCCCATGTTGGAATCAATGAACAAACTTGTTAAGAAATCCCAAGACAGAACTATGTATATCAATGAGTATAGCACTCTATGTAAAATGACATGCTTGGCCCTGGATGGTCTATATTCAGATCTAACGGGTCGAAGCCCAAATTTTTTTAGGTGGTAGATAATTAAAGATTTGAATCATGCTGAATTATTTTTACATTTCAATGCAAAAAATGAGTTGTGTCTTTTTAAAAGGATTCCAGATACCAATGCACCAATCTAAGATGGGCAAGCAAGGCAGAGTACTACCTGTTAAAAAGGAAGATTTTGACACGATTGTTAAATTTGTTAGTGATAATTTGAAGTCTATTTCATATGAACTTTCAATTGAAATTCATGAAAAAATACCTCAAGAAGAAATACTTGAAGCCATGGGTTGTGTGTATCCTCAATTTTGGCATTCATTTGGAGATAATCCAAATGAAGCAAAGGTGTTTCATAAAAAATGAGAGGAATTAATATTGACATTTTCAAAAGATGCATATTGCAATGGACAACCAATAGAAGGAATTTTAAATTCAGATCATCTTAAAAAACAATGTAAATGTTTTGCATTGTGTATGAAATAGCAGTTGGAAAACTTCAAGAATCCATTTGAACCTGGATCAATCACATGGCTTTGGAAAAGGATAGATCAGAGTGAAGTATTGCATAATGCAATACCAAGATATTTCAAACTTATTGATTTATGTCAAACAATGATATTGGGGTCGGTGGAAGATGAGAGAGTTTTCAGTGCATTAGGGCTTTTGAAATCAAAGATCAGAAACAAATTAGACAAAATTTGGAAACTTACTTGAGGTTGCTTGTAACTCAATATAATGTTAGAGATTTTTCATATGATAGGGCACTGACAATTTGTAATTCCATGTGTGAAAGACAAGGGTTGTGCAACACTTTAAAATAAAGTGGTGCTACTACTAGTGCTGAGAAAAATGATGGATCTCAAACTCAGAGTCAGCATGAAGACGAAGAAATTTTTGAATACCTGACTCAGAATGAAGATGAACCTGTTAGTACTAGTCAGGTTTAGGATCTTGAGTCGATTTGGGATATAGAAGCCTCAAACTGAGTCATTGAAGTTAATTAGTAGTCATTTTATAGGTATTTATACTATAGTTCTTGAGTCATATTATAATTTGCAATACTATAGTTGTCATTGATGATTTTTTATATTGTATTCCTTGAATTTGTCAATCAGAACAGATACTTATTTCATATTTTTAGTTGTGAATTTGAATTATTAGTAAACAATTAGAATTTCGTTTCTGAATTATTAGTAAACTATTGAATGTTTAGTAAATTGGTTCCACATTATGTTGAACATGAAATGGAACAATTTGTGTCACAAGATCCATAAAATTATTTATATTGCATAACTGTTAGAACCTTTCTACTGTTCTACATTAAATTCTTAACATGATGTTAGAACAACATTTTTTCCATTTTTCCAAAATGCCAACTATTGTTAGGACTGCAAATTTTTTGGCTAAGTCATGTCGAGCTTTGATTAATGTCATGGGTTTATCCTCTATTTTTATGGAAGTATCTTTCCATAATTTCTGGTCATGTTCATGGTGATTAGGGTTTTGTATTTGTTTTTTGCCTTAGTTGGCTAGTAAACTGAAGTTGTCATGCGTTGAAAAGCTAAGTTGTCCTCTCTTTATTTGTCCATGTCAATGTCAAGTGTGGTCAAATGGTTGGTCAAACATGTTTAATGTTTCATCTCTAACTCGCAGATCAATTTCATGTTTAACAATTTAAGTGGCGACTTAGCGAGTGTTGGTTTGAGTTTAAATCGTGAGGTCTCTAGCTTTCTGGGTGTTAGCATTTTATGTTAGCGAGCTGCAGATTGTTAATGAAATTTCTTTGGTCGCAAGGTCTCGAGTTGGTATGATGTCATGCATTATAGCCGTGAGACTTAGCAAGTAAGTTATTTCATACAGTTGTCGCTGACTCTCATGTTTGTTTAATGCTAGCATCTTTAGGTCGCGAGGTAGCGACTTGACAGTTTGTGGTTAAGTTTTATGGTTATCACCACCTCGCGAGGTTAAATATCTTCAGATGTGATCAAACTGCAAGCTAGCAAGTGAAGTGCTAGCAGTAAAAAATTTGCCTTCTCACCAACTCACGAGGTCAAGAATTGCTAAGTGTTGTCAGATCGATAAATGGAGATGTTGTGCCACTGCCATGTGTCTCATCTTTTTTTAATGGATATGATGTGCCACTGCTCACTCCTGTTTATGAAGGTAACATAAAACATTGGAGAGTGAGAGACTATATATTTTTGTTGGTACTCATTGGGTTGCTATGGTTAAGAGATAAATAGTTTGATATTCTATGGTTATCGCTAGCTCATAGGTCCTTTGTCTCAAGTTAGTTTACTTCACGAGCTTGTGAGTACTGGGAGATTTTAGTTGTTGCTACCTCACAAGATGTTTTTCACTTGACCATTTTATGTTGCAAGGTTGTGACTGGGTGTGATTTTATGTTATCACAAGGTCGCAAGGTGTTCACAGTTAATTCAATTGAATTTACGATCATGCGATGTAGTTGGTATCGCAACTTAGTTGGTTTGGTCGCAGGTTTTGAATTTGTTTAGCATTTTATGTTGCGATCTGGCAACAGGTAAGTTTTGGTCTGATTTTATGGTCATCACATGCTCAAGGGTTTGTAAGTTTAATTCAAAAAGTGTTGAGAGCATGTGATGGCGGTTAAGTGTCTTGTTGTCGTGGGCTCACAAGGGTTTAAGTCAAGTTAAGTTTTGAGTTGTGAGCTTGCAATGAAATAAGTTATTTTATTAGATTTGCAGTGGTCCCCAACTCGCAGGTAAAGAAAGAATATTCCAAATGTTGTTGCGAGGTTGCGACTGAAGGGCTTGATGAAGATCAATGGTTGTCACTCACTCACAAGATTCTTTGAGGATTTGTAAAAGGGGTTGAGAGCTTGTGATTAAGAGGATTTGGTAGCATTGTTGCTAACTCGTCAGTTACTTTCCAAATTGTTATAATAGGTTGTGAGTGTGTGATTAAAGATGGGGAATGGCTTGGTCACTAGATCGCGAAGGAGATTGAAGGAAGTGTAGTTCATCATGCAAGATTTTGAGCTATTGCCACGTGCCTAAGTGACACTCTGAAAATTAACTGAGATAGAAAAGAGAAAAAGGGGTGCTAAGCAATCAGGGATTGACACGTGGACTTGTTTGTCGGGTTTTGTAAAAGTTTTGAATGACAATCAGATAGAAGAGCATGAATTCAAATTTCACACCAGTACTTTAGCTTTGAATAAATACCATAGTAGCTAGTTCATGCAAGTGTACCAATTAATGAGAGAAGTGACGGCACCCAAGTACCATAAATTGCATGATCGAACCAAGATTTTGTCTAATTGCATTCTATCTTTGAGTTAATCCAGTGAATTGAGCTCTACAACAACATTGGAGAATTCAGAGTGTTGGGTGTGGGAAAATTTTAGAAAATTGGTTAAGCTTTTCTCCTGCAACTAAAATGAGCAAGGTGATAACAAGTGGAGGTTCCAAGCCCAAGGCCACTAAGGAAATGAAGGATAAGAAATACAAAGAAGAATTTGTAGATTTTCTATCAGGGACTTCCATTGCTTTGAATAAAATGAAATGACATGGAAAGATTTATGGAGCCAATGCAAAAATCCGACCACGCTTTATATGTCTAGTACTGCTTTGTTTCATTATTTATGGAATAATAGGGTTAAGGGTGTGCCGATGTCAAACCCTTGGGATTTAAATATGGCAAAGTTAATTATCCCAGATGTGTATGTTGATGTGGATTTGATTAAAGAGTTGGCCAAACGCTATTGCCCAGTATCTAGGGTAATCAGAAGAAAGAACCAGTCTGCCCTAGTTTCAATTAACAGAGCTAGCTTCTTTGAAGCTTTCCAGACTACTGGTGCTGCATGTACAAATATAGATTTGGAGCAGATTGCAGAGGATTATGACAAAGATAATGGTGTTATCAAGAATCATGCAATGCCTAGATACATGCCTAGGGTGGATGGGAAACCAATTAGAATTCCAAATAGTATCGACCCACCATTTGACATCACACCTTTCCACCATTATATGCATTGTACAATCTATGGATTATGTAGAGTGTTGGGTTTTGATGGGGATTCAACAGTGTTAGTTTAATTACTGATGATGGCTATGGACATTCAACACCCAGAGGTTAAAAAATATTATGATTATGTGGGCTATGTGGTTGAACAAATTCATAATGCTCTAGTTGAAATTCAAAGTGGTGCACCCAGCCCTACATTTAAGCATTATTCATTGTTGATGCATTTAATCTTGTTCTATAATTTTGAGTTCATGAATAAAGAATTGGAGTTGTTCAGAAAAGAATTTGGTGTCTTAATGCCAATACAAAGATGGACCCAGGTTTGAGACAGTAGTTCACCCCATTCTTCTTTACTTTACTTTGAAAATTGGATTGTTTTGCCAATTATGGAAATGCTAGGAATAACTAGGGAAATATTGTCAATTAATATTAGGAGAGTTTTGAGACCTTGCTAGTTTGTTCCAAACTAGTCTATTTCACATAATTGGGGGGACTTTTTCTTTTTTGATAACTTTACTGTGATCAGAGGCTATGGGTATCCTCGGCCTCCCCATATTTACCAAAATTTGTTCTTGTTAGGATTACTTCTATGGAGTTTATTTGGCAATTGACCCTAGTTGAAAAAGAATTCCTTGAGAGACACAAGAAGGGTTATTTTCTTCCTAGGCTTTGGGTTGTGTCTGATTTTACCATTGGTAGGAAATCCTTTGATGAAGTAAACAATTTCCTTAAACAGTATAGGTTGGTTAATGTTGTGTCTAGATTATGTGATCCTGAATAATTTATTAGACGTCCATTGCCAAAAATGACATCTTGGGCCACAATAAAGGACCATGAACCATTGGATGATGAAGATGTGGTTAGAAATTTGCTAAGAAAAGAGGAAGTACAAGAAAGGAGAAGAAAATGGAATAATTTGATGAGAGTTGAAGAAGAATTGAAGGATGTTGACCCTAGTTTCTCAGGTTTTTGCCCTAATAACCCGTACCTGGAGAGGATTAACAGAATGTTGAGTTTATATGAAACTTTGATGGAACAAATGCCTCAAATTCTAGAAGTGGTTGCTCAGTAGCAAGACCCCCAAGATGGACAATCTTCACATGGTAAGAGGCCACTTATTGTGTCTATTGATGATGTAGAGAGGAGATGAAGTTCAATCTGCCTGAGTACCACTACAAAGAAACAAAATACCAAAGAGTTGGGTGCAATTATGAGGAGAGACCCTTCTAGAGCTATTATTTTAGAACAAGGACACTAATTTCATCAAATAAGGACACATCTCAAAGAAGTAGGGCAGAATGAAGAACATGGAGAAACAAATGAAGCCCTTGCTCAAGGCCTTGATGAGCGTGTGATGTTGTCAAATGAGTTCGTGAAAGATGATGGCTTTATTAAGTCAGATGAATTTAAAAGTTTTCTGAGAAGGTTGAAACAAAATCAATTAAGACAAAATTTTATCATGGAGGAAGGAAATGTAGAAAAGAATGAGGAGATTGTCAAGGCACTGGAGGAATATGATCTTGATAGGGAGAAAATAGTTGTGGATTAGGCAAGACAATTGGTTAAGAGTACTGGTATGATTGTGATGCCTGACTGGGACATCTAGTCTATTTATATTATTGATCATATTAGGAAGAAAGAGGACCCATTGTTTAAAATTGAATTTGAAATTGGAGATGTAATAAGAGGATCAGGATTTAATCCTAAGTCAAAGACTCTTGCTACTTGGTCTTTGGCCCCTTCCACTCAAAAGCCCCACCTTGTAAATATCCAAGTAGAAAATAAAGTTGACAGAATGATTTGGAATTTGCAGAACACAAGTGACACGTAGATTGCCTCATTTTTTACTCAAGTTTCTTTCCTGAATTTATCAAAAATAGAGGATTTGTCAAGAAGATACATAGAAACATATAACCAAATGATTGAATTAGCTAAAAAATATGAAGATGCACTGATGAAGAAGACCTCTCTAGAGGAAGAGTTAGTGGAGTTGAAAGAAAAAATTGTAAATGAGACCCTTCGAATACAAATTACAAAACAAGTACAAGAAATACCAGCTGATGTGACAACAAAAATGGAGGAATACATAGAGAAAATTGAAAATATTGAAAAGGAAAAAAATGTCAAGGCTATCTCTATTGTGTCAAAAATTTTGAAACACGTGATTAATGTATTTAAAGGAAAATTGATGGTAGTGCATGAATTGCACATTTCTTTGAAAGAGACAAGTAAAAAATCCTCTGAGGCTGTCACTTTTCTTTGACCTTTGTTCAATGTTTGGTCAGGAAGAAGCAAATTAATGGATAAGATGGATACTGCAATGTTGTATAGTGACAAGTTCCCTCCCAAGATCAGTGACACTAAAGACATGGTGGAGGTAATCAATGTAGCTTATGCATTTTTCACAGGGAAGGATGTGCTTATAAATGAAAAATTGCATACATTTGGGGAAGGTTATACTTATAGTACATTGGCGCCTTAAATTTATGGTAGTAATGGAGAAATGGAATCAGTTTTTGATTGGACTAGTGAATTTGATTTGATTCTGGAGGGAGAAGAAATAATCAAGCATATAGATTATCATATTGATGTTGATTTCCTTAATGGTATGGTTGATTAGTTGTTCAAGGTTAAGGTTGACCATACACAATTTATTGTTGAGGCCAGGGCAATTACAGATGCCAGATGGACAGAGTCAGTTGCAAAGTTGGAAGAGGTAAAGGCATTCAGTTGGCCAACAAACAAAGAGGTGGACAAGTGGCAAGCCATGCTAAAGCAAAAGAAGACGTGTCAAGTTGTTACCCAAGATTCCTCAAATTAATCCTAAGCTTGTTGAATCCTCATCTTATAAAGGATTCCATGATTAATTTGAGGGATGGCCACTTTTTTTTTTATCGATAGAGAGGGATGACCACTTTTATTAATGTTGAAAAATCTGATAATTTAATTTGAAAACTTTTAATTTGATAAGTGCATAGCTTAATTGCATTTTGAATGAACTTTTTGATATCAATATGAATATAATATCATTTGCAGTTTGAAACCTTCACATAATTGTCTTTTTTGATATCAATATGAATATAATATCATTTGCAGTTTGAAACCTTCACATAATTGTCTTTGTGTTGAATGTATGTTTTTACTGTGAATTCAATGGTCAAGGGTTTTTCAATTTACGTGTCTGCAAGGCAGATTATGGAATTGTTCTAGGATTAATTTCAGGGAAATAATTAAAGTTCTTGGGGCAATTTCAGTGAAATCATTTTTTTTAATACAAATATGATGATTATATCATTTGTATGAATCTGGGCTGTGTATGTAATGGCATATTCATTCCTATTTATCTGCAAATGAATCTTATTGAAGTTTATTATCAGGTTGTCTTTGAATTGTAAGTGACTCTATGCCCTAGGATAAGGCATTGGTCTATTGTCTTGATGTTGTCTTGATGAAGTGACCTTCCAATTATAATAGTTGATTCATTGTGGGTGAATATGTTTTCTTGTTTGCCTTTGATTATGAAAGTGTGATTTTTTTGAGATCTGATTTTATGATTGCATTATTTTTATATTAGATTTGATTAGATTTTGGATCTACCCTCATTTGTGTTTCATTATTACATCTTGTTTAGGGTTCATTCAATTTACTTTACCCACATAATTAATTTAATGCTTTGAAAATTATTTGTATTTGCCAATATATATTTTTTACGTTTTGAAAGAAGGTTGAAATCGCCAATATATTTTTTTTTACGTTTTGAAAAAAGGTTGAAATCGCCAATATATTTTTTTATCGTTTCAAAATAGGTTGAAATCGCCAATATATTTATTTTATGGTTTGAAAATAGGTTGAAATCGCCAATATATTATTTTTATGGTTTGAAAATAGGTTGAAATCGCCAATGCAAATATTTTTTTGGTTTTAAAAATATTACAATTCGCCAGGATTTTTCACAAACTTTGAGTGATCATGAATGACTCGCCAATGGAGATTATTATTTTTTCTCCATAAACCGCAAAATTTTGCTAGTAAAATTAATATTTTCCTCGATAATTATACACTTTTCACCAGGTTTTTACACCTTGTCTGAGGGGGGTGTTTCTTAAAGTTTTCCCTGTTCACAAGATTTTGCAGATACTCCTTCTGGCTTAACAACAACAACTCACACTTAACAAATTTTCCAACACACTTTACAAACAACTTCATCGACCTTAAATACAAATACAATAGGTTGGTAACACAACACAAAACCTAAGATCTCATAGAGATTACAAACATATCGGTTCAAACATGACCATTAGATTACATAGAAATCAATTGCACATTGTGCTAGACAACTTGAATTGCTCCAGGATCACAGCTCATCGAATCCTATAACTCATCACACAGTTTCACTTCATGCTATGCATATGCTCATTCCCAAGATAAAATAGTTATCTCTACATGCCAAACCAGTTTGAAACTCATCACGTGCAACATGCATACATGGCATCTCCATCTCCATTCATTTTTTTTATCATAGATCATCACTATCGATTCTCCAAGCTCCATCGATTAGGGTTTTGCATATCAATGGGTTAGGGTTATCGGTTGATCATTCTGCTTCAAATACCAATACCAGTTTCCTTCATTGCTTTAGTAGCAGTTGTAATACAAATCCATTACTGGTTGCTATTAACATCAATGACAACACTATACTTCATTAATGCAATCTTCATGCAATTCCAACAAAAAGTGTGGATGAGCATATGAAAAAAAAACATAGAGAAGTTGTATAAAATATGAGGAATTCCATCAGAATCCTCCATTGAAGCTTTGTGATGGATCCACAACTCAAACTTGAGCAGCCAAAGAAGACTCAATCACCTAGAAGGTTAGGAAAATCTACATCTACCACTACAACTACTCCACAACCCTATGGATGAACACAATCTACATCCTTAAGAAAGAGGACCACATCTGATCCTCTGGCACCAAAGAAGAACTCAAAAAAGAGGCATGCTAGACAAAAATAATCTGCTAAAAGAGAGAAGGTGAAGATTGTAAATATTGATGGTGATGAAGAAGAAGGAAAATCAAAGTTAAAGAGGAGAGAAAACAAAATCAAGCAAACTCGTTTGGTATCTACTCCTTGTGATCCTCTCCAATTAGAGTTTGTTCTAAAAGGAATTGAGCAATATGGAATCCCCAAAGAAACCATAGACCTTTATCCAAAGGTAACTCCCTTTGAACAAGATACTATTGAAAATGCAATTGTCATGTATATGATCAAATATAATGTGTCTCTTAGTGACATATTAGATCAAATTTTGAAGGCCCTTGCTCAAGTATACAAACAAAAGGGAGAAGAATCCACACAAAAGAATAAAGAGCTAAGGCAAGATTCTCTCAATAAGATAGGATCCTCTATCTCACATGTGGAAAATGATTAAGAATAAGTACATGTACCTCCTTCGGATGTCTACAAGACATACCAAAATACTTCACACAAGATGTAGATCTTTCATCCTTTAATGCTCCCACTATTGGAGCCTCTATAGGTGGCTTCTCTAATTCTTTCCTCACTAAAGGATGTGATTTTAGTTTTGATCTCACTCATAATATCAAGGATTCTTCATGTTCTCTAATATATGTCATACTTTGTTCCTTTGGCAACCCCTTCTTATTCACCCTTTATAAACTTTATTTCAAATTCTAGTCATAACATATAAGTGAGTCTTCACTTAACTATACAAACCCTTATATTTAATTTGATAATTATTTCAGTGGAAAAGAGAATCCCCACCTCTTGGATGTTGTTCAATAATGCAACACATTTATATTGAGGTGATGATTGATCATATTTGAACTATTCAACTATCTCTAGGGCCACTGCACTTGAATTATCAACCATTATAAATAAAATGTTATGAGAAAAATGAAAAATATTGACAATATAAATAACCTTAAGAGGACATGAACATAGAAAAAGTGTAAATAAATAAATCCTACGATAAATAAAAAAAAAGATATAAACAAAAAATAATGAAAACAAATTTAAATGTTTTTTGAAAACTTAAAAACACTTATATTTGTTTTTGAAAAAAGAGGAAAAAAATATTTGAAAAAATCTCACACCTTTGATGGATAAAATCTCCTTTGTGGCCCCTGTTGTAGCACATAGAAAATGTCTATTTTTTTTTCCTTTGAACGGTTAACTCTTTTGACTAGAGCTATGAACCAATGAGGCTACATTTTTTATGGACCTCATCCTTAGTTGTTGGGATTAGTCCTAGGTTAGTTGAGTCAATTTTTTATTTCCTCTTTATCTCTCCTTCCTCCTCACCTCTCCTCTTTCCTCCTTACCTCTCCTCTTTGCTTGTCACTCATCTCCTTATCTCTTTTCTCCTTATCACTCATTTTGCCTTAGTCACTCATCTCATGGAATGTGAACATGAATTCCAACACAGTGGGTCCTACACCCAACTCCCTCATAGCTTGTGAACACAAACTCCAACATGGGGGCCCTACCTTTGACTCCTTCATAGAGTGGTGAGCTATCTATCTCCTCCATGGGACAAGCCGGTCTCAGGTGATATTCGAACACATGACCCAATATCAACACTAGGTGTGCAACTATTATTGCACTTCAAGGTTAACCCCACTCAACAAATGTCTTTGACTCCTTTGAAATTCTTCACTTTTGAAAGAAACTGACAAACTATACACAAATTCAAAAATGACACGTTGGTGATATTGGTCATTTTTATGCTTTGTGATTATAAAATGGATAAAGAGAATTTAATAGATGGTCACTTTTAAAGTTGAGATTAATGATTTATAATTATAAATTTTATTAATTTTTTTTTAATGTTTTAAAAATATCTTTACACTTCCAAATTGTGCTTGTGCTTGTGGATTGCTTTAGGTACAACCATGCATGCTACATGAATCCTATTACAATTTTTTTTGGTCTACTTCAATTTCCACCTTATATCGATCCATGTTGTTTTCATTTGTAGCAAAGAAAAAAATAATGTAACTACTTATAAATGCAACAAAGTTATGTTTCTTGTAAAATAGAAAAATAATGAATCCACGTAATATATATTCTTGAAACATAAATAAAGAGGATAAAAATTTGCATTATACAATCACTTATTGGATCATAACCACGTGCATTTCATTACTAATTATTTTAATATAGGTTGAAGCTAGTTGAACTTAGTAAAAGAATGCTTCTTACATTTTCTTTTAGCTAACCTACATTTGTTTTCAATTATTTTATTAAATTATTGTTGATTGGGCTTGGGTCAATACAAATGTTGCCAATCCATCTATACACATTTTGATAGATTTAAGACATCTCTTCTCCCAATTTTTATTTAATTTGTATGTTAGTCAATTAATTACCCATCTTGCAATTTGAATATACATCTGAAGGTTGATGTGGGAAAAAAATATTGTATTGACAAATCGCTATTAGCTACAACATTGATTAGATTTTCTTTTTCAATTGACTTTTTTAGCAACATTATTTTAGTGCTTTAACCATCATTATTATGGCCTTTGACTATGTTGATAAGTACAAGTACATACCTACTGTTGTATAGATGTTTTGCAATGTTATTGTAGCATCAGAAAATTGCAATCCTTGCAATTTTGACCACGTTTTAGGTCCTCACCCTAGTGACTACATATCCCTACTCAATTGGGACCCCTTTCTACATTATTCTTCCAAATCTCCTCCTATTTCAGCCCTTGTATCACCTTATGACCTTGTCCAAGCCCTAAAATAGGGCAGGACAGGGGCATGGCGCCCCTGTCCTCCCTCTTTGATTGGCCCCAAAATGGGTCCATCCGACCCTTGGACCTAATTTGCTCTTCGGGATTTAGTTTCTCCTATGTTGGCATTTGGTGAGATGGAAATTAACCCTCCTAGGCAAGTATAAAATGAGACTTAATTCCCTCATTTGGCTAAGAAAAAAGAGAAGGAAGCAAGAATAAGTGAAATTCATGAGGAGGCCTTCATTATCGTCATCAAGCGTTCTAGCGTTCAAGTCTTCAAGCATTCATCAAGTTCTCTTCTCCTTCATGTGTCTTCTTCACTCATCCATTGGAGCAACATTGCAACATTCATTTGCAAGCATGTGTGTGTTAGGTTTTTTCATGTTACATTCCATTACATGCAACACTTGTGATTACATTCAAAAAGCAAAGCAACCATCATCAACAAATTGCAGATCTACAAGGTATACATTTCCATTATTCACATTTAAGTATTTGCAATTACTTTCTTTCAAGGTTGATTCCTCAACCAGGGTTTGACTAAGGCAAACCCCTATTCACAACCCTTCTTCCCTTCTTTTATGTGTGCAGGTTGTAGGTGTGTGGTTGTAATTGCACATTTAGGCTTCATTTGCAAAGACAGAAAAACCCTTTTCAACTCGCAGATTTTTCAGAGGACCGTGCATAACTTACATAGGGTCCCAACAACTTTTCTTTAGATTTACAAGGCCGATTCATATCAATATAAATATCTTAGATCCGAAGTTACAGTGTGATCCCAAATTGGTACCTCCTTATTTCATTCATTTTGTCTTCCTTTTTTGCATAGCCAACAAGTCAACATATCTATCTACAAAAGAGGACAAATTAAATTCCAACACTTGCAATCCACTTAGCATTCACATCCTCATTTCCCTTGGATTTGGATCTAGTGGATTCAACCCCTCTTTTGAATGTAAAGTGCATTTCTGCATCAAGTGAAAATCATCCTAGTGGTTTCCTATCCCTCCCCTAGGTGGGGAACCACTAGGGTCCAATTTTCCACTTTACATTTTGGTGACCCCGACGTCTTACATCTTAATTCTGATTTCTTATTATTAGATTTGAATGATTGCAATTTGAATTTCAAATTTTCATTTCCAAGTTTTATCTTTTGGCAAATTTTAGAGGTCAATTGCATAAAACCCTAATTTTTTATTTCAAGGAAATTAAGCTTGTGAAGTATAGAATTTTAGTTGCTTGTTTCAAATCTGATTTCTATTTCAAAATTGAAATTCAAATATGTCTTTTCATTATGAAAAATAAGTGGTTAAACAACACAACCCTAATTTTAAAGAATCTCTTCTTTAGCCTTTGATTGCTGATTTGACCTATCTAGACATCTCCAAATCAGTTGTTTTTTGGGATTTTATAATTAAATAATAATTTCTATCATCCTTGAAAATTTTGAAAAAAGTTGGTCGGACTGTGCATAACTTACGCACGGTCCCTAGCTTTTTTCTTGAAATTTCGGGAGTCAGAATTGACTGTATTTTTTTGCTTAAATCTAGGAAATTGGCATACTTTATCAATTTTAACACCTCTTAAGGTCGAAAACAAATTCAAATTTCAACACTCTCAACTTTTAAATTAATTTTCATAGAAGGGTCCTAATTTTAGATCTTCTTTTTTAGCAAATTAAGATTTTAGTTAAGAGACTATCAATGGCAATCAATGGATTAGATTTATTTTCTATTTCACATATGATTACATTGTTTTTAACATATATTTATTACAATCTTGTATTGGATAAAGACTTCATTCATTTCATGTTGCTTCTTTTCATTCATAACACTTTTTCATATTGTCTTGTTAAGATTTCAAAATCATTTCCTTTTCAATTTGATCTCAAAGCTTTCATGTATCATTTATGATGTATTATGGTGATGTTATTAATAAAATTCATTTCATATGTTAATCACCTTAAGGCTTTTGTAGATCCCAATCTTAGAGATCCCAATCCTTGCACCTCTCCTAGGGTATCTTGTGTGAATGAGATGAGAGTTAATGCTTCCACCAATGATCTTTTTAAAAGAGAGCAAGCATTGGAAAAAAACATGGGCCCATCTTATTCTCATACACATACCCTTGAGCAAAGGGGGCAAAATCAAAATATTAACATTCTTACGTCTTTACACCCTCTTTATTCTCCTAGGACCTATCTTGATTCTTCAACATCAAGATATATGTAGAGAGGATGATGTTATGCATTTTATTGATGATCTTTCTCCTCACATAGAAATAAGTAAAAATGAGCCTTTAGATAATGAAGATGTTCATTCCCAATCTCCCAAAAAGGATAAGCATGATGAAAGAAAGTAGAATATCCCTTCACATGATATTTCTTCTTCATCTACAAATCCTTTTATTCCCCCTTACACATCAGATTTCAAAGAAATTCATGATCATATTCCCCCACCTAGTCATTTACAACATTCTTATAGTTGTGGCTTTCATATAATAACAAAACAAGGTTTTAGAGGACAAGGACTTGGGAAGTTTGAAAAAGGAATTTGTGTCCCTATAAATCCTCCCACACAAGCTACTACAAAAGGCCTAGGAAAGGAGACTCCTCTCCCTATGGGTGAACTCCTTAGGCTCCAAAACTTTCAAAATCATCTCCAAATACAATAAATCATAAGAGCCCACAAGAATGCTTCTTCTTCAAAACGTCCTTTTTGCTCATTTCATCAAACCCACGATCACAATGCCGATGATTGCCCTAATTTTCAGAAATATATTCAAGAAGGCATAGACGATGGAACAATTAGAATCGTGAATAATGATCCTTCTTATTATAACAATTTTTCTCCTCCATGTCAAGAAGATTAATTAAAACATATTTATTGAATCCCAAAAGACTAGCTACAATAATCTGTCGGAGATTTAAATATGATAAGAACATTTCCTTTCCTCCTAAAAAGGAGTACAACAATCTTGAGCAAGTGAAAGGTGACGAATATTGCATTTTTCATCATTCATATTCACATTCTCTTGGAAAATGTTATGCATTTAACAAAGTTGTTCAAAAGCAATATGATCTTGCATGAATTTGTCTTACAATAGATCTAGTTGTATTTATTGACAAAAACATAGTGCCTTAGCACTTCTTTTCTCTTCATGTTTCTCTTCACCCTATGACATAAGTAGCCAACTTAATTGGGGGCTCTTTATCATTTGTGATGGTGTTATTTCAATTTTAAATACCTTGGGGTAGAATCATCAAGTTCACTTCCCTTCTTATTTCTATGTATTTATCTCTATCTTTGTGCATATTCACTATTAGATCTCCTTTCTTGCATAGAGTTATTCTTATGTGAGCATATAACTGTTCTTTGGTTTTACTCTTTGCTTAGAGAGGAGCATCTTTAATGAGTAATCCACTTCTTCTCTTGCCTTCATTCTCTTCGAAAACTTACCTCTTCTATGGTTTCGGTTATTCACAAGTTGGTACCAAGGTGAACTAGGACCAACAATGTCACACATGAATTCAAACTGGGTAACTTGAAAAGTAGGTATTAGTAGTTGTTTTACTAAGAACTTGCATTGTTGAACATTTTGTGGCATATCAAGGAGTGAGCCAATTATGGCCCTTGCATCAATAGATTTATTTTGAATTATTGGAACTTGGTTGAACTTGATATTGCCAAAATGAGAATTAAGATATTTGACCAAATTCTTGTAGGATAAGAGATTTTCATCATTTTCTTCATATTCACCATTTACTTGTCAAATGACTAACTAAGAATCCCCACATACTTTAAAATTTCCAATTTTCCATTGTACAACCATCCTAAGTCTTATGATTAGGGCTTCATATTCTACAATATTGTTTGTACATTGGAATACCATTTTTAGGACTTAAGGATAGCATCCCCTTGTGGTGTGGTGAATAAAATTCTCATTCTTGAACCATATTGGGTATGAGATCCATAAAAATACATTTTACATTCATTGGATGGTAATATTTTGAAATCGACTCATTACAAAAGTTTGTTAGAAGCAGATGGTCGACTAGAATAGTATGTCAAACTCAATGAGAATAATCACCCATTTAGCTAATCTACCTACAAGAACTGTCTTTTTTTGGAGATATTTTAAGGGGTCTATCTTTGCTATTATCTGTATTTTAGGATTCAACAACATATAGTGCTCAAGTTTCTAAACAACAAAGATGACAACTAAAATTCTCTTTCAATTGAGGTATAATTGAGCTCATACCCTATAAGGGTTCTACTGATGTAGTAGATAGCCCTTTCTTTACCTTCTTCATTGTGTTGCACGAGAAGAGATTCTAAGGATGATGTTGTAGCTAAGACATATAGGATCAAATGTTTGCCTTCAATGGGAGCCATTAAAATTAGTGGAGATAGAAGATAGTCTTTGAGTAATTGAAGTGCTTGTTGGCATTGCACTGTCCACTTGAAAGGAACACCCTTACTAAAAAGATGTTGAAATGGGTGACATTTATCCACATGCTAGGCAATGAACCAATGGATAGATTGCAGTTTTTCTTATAAACTTCCTTGTTGATTGAGATTGGAAGGAGGAGGCATGTGAGATATTGCTTTGACCTTTGCGGGATCCACTTCAATGCCTCAATGAGAACATATGTAACCAAGGAGATTTCTTGATATAAACCCCCAAAAACACTTTTTTAGGGTTCAATTTGACTTCATACTCCTCTAATTTATTAAAGATCACATCTAAAGTGGCAAGATGAGTGTCCTTGGTGAGTGATTTAGACAACATGTCATCTACATAATGTTCTATTAAGATACACATGTAATTATGAAAAAATGTTGTCATGGCTCTTTGGTAAGTTGCTCCTACATTTTTTAGACCAAGGGGAATTGCATTCCAACAATATGTTCCCCAGACACAAGTAAAGGTTATTTTTTGTTGTTCTTTAGGAGCTATTCTTATTTGATTATAACTTGAAAAGTTGTCCATCAATGACAATATTTCATATCCAGTTGTAAGATCCACAATGATATCTATGTTGGGTAGTGGACAATCATCCTTAGGGCATACTTTATTTCAATCTTTGAAGTCAATACATATCATGATGTCCCCATTTGGTTTTGTAACATATACCAGATTTGAAATCCATTCAACATAATCTATTGGTATGATAAAGCTAACATCTAACAATTTCTTGAGCTTAACCTGTAGACGTATAAAAATGACCACATTCTTAAATGAATATTTTATGTTCATTTTATTCTCATTCCTCTATTTAGTTAAATCTAATTTAATTAAATCATCTATATTCCTCTATTTGATTAAATAAATTATTCAATTTATTTATTTAAATTCACTTAAGTCCTTCACATCATTTAATTGAATAAATAATTTTATTTAATTAAATCCCTTCTCTCTACTTTTAATTAAATTTACATTTAATTAAATAGTTCACCCCAAATAAATAATTCTAATTTATTTAATCCTCCACTTGCAACCACAATTGAAATAAATTAATTTTATTTTAATTAATTCTATTTTCCCCACCCACTTGCAAAATCCTACATTTCCCACTTGCCTCTTAACCCTCTTTCTAGATTCTTCTAGAACCTATCTAATCCTAATCAACTAGCCTAAACCCTTTAATTATCCCCTTTCCCTAAATTTGAGGATGTCACTTCTCAAATTTGGAGTAAAGTCTTCCAAAGGCATTAAAGCATTTATGCCTTCAACAAGCTAACCTGTTGAGTACCCCCAAATTTGGAAGGACTCCTACAAATTTGTCCCCAAAGTGTTCCAAACCATTAATGATTAACTAACCCTTTGTGGCATGGTTGGAGACTTTTTTCCTAAACTTAACCCTCATCTAACCCAGGAGTCTTATCAGGCATTCATTGCTTTGACCATGGTTTTCCCTTTAACCCTTGCACAAGAGTTTACCCCTTGGGTAAAAGCTTTATCCAAAGAGTAATCTTAACCTAACCTTAATCCTTACCTCCTAAGGTAACCATGAGGTCTTCTTAGGCATTTAATGTTTCTTACATCCCCTCTCAAGCAGTCTTATGTTGACAAGTGTCACCATTGCATTGGTGAGAATTGCATACATGGATTGATAACTTTCAATCCTGACCCTTGATGAGATAATCCAATCCTGACCATCCATTGCTTTTTTTCTCCTATAAATAGAGCCCTCATCCATCCATTTTATAATCCAAGTCTTTAGTATCATACTTATACTCATTTTTAGCAATCATATTAGCCTCTCTTTGTAATAGAAATAAATATAATAAACATTTTAGAAGCATTTCTATCATCTTAGTTTAAATCATATAACTAGTATATCATGTTAGGATAGTATTTCACTAATCTTGTCATCTTATCATCTAGTTTATTTCATTTTTTAAGAATCATGCATCGCTAGGATGCATTCACACTAAATTTGATCTAGAGAATCCCTCATTCTTACATTTGTCATCCCTAAGTCACTTTGCTCAATAATCTGAGAGCAAAGGTATTGGCTTGAGAGATCTTGTGAGATAGAGAACAATGGAACACCCCTTGGGAAGTCGATCTATTCTACATAGCTCCATAACTTGCACCAAGAGTCCCATTGGTGTGTGCGCAAGTCTTTGAATAATTTTCATAAATTCAGTTTCATTGAACCGCTTTTCCTGCATACATAACCTATAGAAATAAAGCAATATGAGTGTGCATTTTCTCAACTTTTGTTTCATTGGTTTGACACCCAAATGAAGTGTCATATGATGTAGAACCAACTTAGGATCTAATCTCGACATATTTGCATATGACAATGCAAAATTAATTTGTTTTTCCAAAAAGGATTCGATGAATTTTGCCTTCTCCATTTTTGACAATGAAGCTACAAAATGAATTATCTTTGGATTCTTAGTTGTGTTGATATTAACTTCTTGAGTCTTCTCCACTAGATTTATAGATTTTTCTTGATTGCTCAAACATATGTCCAATCTTCCATCCTTGGTGCCTCGTAGAGGATTTCACCCTCAGATATGTCTTTTGTTTTTACTTTTTCATTGTCTAAAGGCACCTTTCAATTTTCACCATAAGACCTATTAATTTTATTTTATTTATTTATTTTAACTAGAAGATGGAGTTGACTCCTCAAAATAAGTAGTTGCATCCAAATCTATGAAGAAACCACTTTGTGATCACTTAATGGTATACCTTCTCTAAGTTCAAAAAACTCATTGATTGCTTCATTGTTTCCAAAAATGTCCAAACTCGATGGTCCTCGCCAGTTCCAATCCAAAAGGTCAATGTATACTAGGGGCATGTTATCACTAGTATTGCCAAAGGATTGGGATGTAGTTATTAGGGTAAAGACTGAGGTGTAATCAATATCCTAGAAGGTTTCTATTCATGCTTGACTATTCATATGTTTGGTTTCACAAGGGGGAATGGAATTTTCAATTGACGAAGAATCAAATTCTTGAAAAGTTTTGTCCAATTCATAACTGGTAGATGTATATGAATCCAAGTCCCATTCATTAGAGTATGTTTTAACATATTTTTCATTACATATCTTTTCATCTTCAAAGGTACTTACCTCTTCATGCAAGGGTAACTTAGTACTAAGAGCCTTCAACACCAATGGTACACACCCAAGCCCTTTGTGCTTTGGTTGATTTTTAGGCAAAATGGATTCTATCACACCTTGTTTCTATGTTCCAAGGCCATTATGTCCATCATATCCTTTATTTTGCATGATAGTGATTCTTTTTCCATATTTTTAAAGAGGTAACTACATAGGAGGTACGAAAGACAACCAAAGTGGCAATGGGAGAGCTTGGAGGAGCAGGAAGCAACAATGGGAGAATTCAAAATTCAAATTCTCTGCAAGGCGGGAACTTTGGTCCCAATGGTGCGAGCGGCCAGATCAAAGTAGCTGGCCCCATAGGGGAGAAGGATAAGCCTCTGGACATCCCAGAGGCTGTTGACATCCCATAGAATGGTGGTACTCTGCTAGAGAAGAAGAGGTTTCCTCAGGGATTTTGGGGGAGGGGTCCAGCGAGGGGCCCATCCCACGTGATGAGACCTTGGAGAGTGGAAAAGAAACCAAAAAATGGTCTTCCCTTTTTGGTACTAAACCATCTGGTAAATCCTCTTTACCTCCTGTCAAGAATATTTCTGATCCCTCTAGTGGAAAGTTCGCTATCTCTAATCCTGATTTGTTTCTGGATCATAATATAAATAGTATGGCGAATTCCTTGGTTGGCAAATTTATGGGGTCGTGTCCTAATATCAAATTTGTTAGGGCTTATGTCAAACGAAAATGGGCCCTGAAGGGTAATGTTGAAATCTCAGCTTTACCGAAAGGACTCTTGTCTTTTACTTTCTCATGTGAAGAAGATAAACTAAGAATACTATGTGGGAGTCCCTGGATGGTAGGAAAGACAGCTTTGGTACTTCGAAAATGGCATCCGAACTTAAACATGAATGACTCTCTTTTGGCACAAGTCCCAGTATGGGTAAAGCTACCAGGTTTGCCTCTTGAATATTGGGCAGAAAGCATCTTCTCAGGAATTACAAGCGCCTTTGGTGAACTTCTCTCCATAGACCCAGTCACAGCTTCAAAAGGAGACTCACTCGTGCTAGGTTTTGTGTAGGAATAGCTCATGACACAGATATGCTAGAACAGATAGATCTATTGTCAAAGCTGGGAACATGGAAACAACAAATTGAATATGAATATATCCCCTTTGCTTGCTTCCATTGTAAAAAAGTAGGTCACTGGGCAAAATCTTATCCAACCAAGCCGAAAGTTGAGTTCAAGCAGTCTAAACCTCAGACTGAAAATCAAAAGGTTCCAGAAAAAATGGTACGGCAAGTTAAAAACTCAGAGAATAAGGAAGCAGACTATAATCACTTTGACCCATTGGGGGAGAATAAGGAAGTATCCTCAACTTTTGTCTCTAGCCCTTTAATCTAGGAAGCAGTGAAAAATGACTCTACCAAAGTTAGCAACCTTGTAACAACTCAAACAGAGGAACAGAAAAATCAAACTGAATCTTCAGATAACATAGCTAAAGTGGTAGTTGATACTTATGCGAGAAAGGAACAACAAGAGAAAGATTACCAACCTGAGCAAGGGGAGATCCCTGGATCCCAAGAAGAAAAGACCGACTCTTCATTGCTCATGACAAGCTCTGAAATGCAAGAAGCCCAAAAATGTGCAATACTGGGTATGAACCTATTGAACTCAGACCAGAACTCAAAAATAGTTAATAGTGATTCAAATACTTCCAGCATCCCTAACTGGGGTAATGAAGATGGAATTTCCAAAATCCTTTGTAACCCGGAAGTGGCTCCTGAGATAGAAGCAGAGTGGAAGATACCAAAACATAGAAACAAGAAAGGAACTACTCCCTCGGCTTCTCATCTAAGGAAATCCAACAAAATAGCTCAAGTTGATGTTGGGTATATCTCCTCTTCCCTAGTTTGACCCTCTAACCATAGAGTCAGATACAAGGAGGCTAGTAAGAACATTGCAGATGGGACCCAGAAAACTCTTAAGGAGTTAGGAATCAGTAAGTAGCTATGAAGATTATCTCTTGGAATATAAGGGGACTCAATAATCCTCATAAACATGATATCATTAGGAATATGATAAGGGATAGTAAACCTGATGTCTTTTTAATTCAAGAAACTAAAATGAGTAGAGAGAAAGTTGAATCTTTGAAGTTTTTCAAAAATGGTAATGTTAGTGGTGGTAGTTCGGAAGGTGTTTTAGGAGGCATAGCTACCATCTGGAATCTTAACAATGTTAAAGGCCATGTTCGTATTCAGGGTAGCAACTTCTCTTGTATTAAATTTGAGCATTTGAAAGATGGTACCTCTTGGGTCCTTACTAACATTTACGCTCCCAATACTTTGAAAGTTATAAATTCCTTCTAGAAGAAACTTATAGAAGCTAGGGACAGATTCAGAAATCTTAGCTGGCTGGTTATGGGAGACTTCAATACTCCTTTGAGAGAGGAGGAAAAATTTGGCGGAAGCCCCTCTCAGCTGGAAAGCAGATTGGCCCTGATGGATTTTATTAATACTCAGGCTCTCAATGATTTGGAAATTCAGGGATGCAATTACACTTGGACTAACAGGAGAACTGGTAATGATCTTATCCAAGTTCGTCTTGATAGGACTCTCATTTTAGATGACTGGTATAGCCATTATTTTTGGTCTTTGTTGGCCCACAGTCGGGCTGGGTCAGATCATTTTCCTATCACCTTTATTTCTGACTCAATAAATAGAAGGAGACACTTTCCCTTCAAATTTGAAAAAATGTGGACCCTTCACCCAAATATCAAACATAATATTCAGAAATGGTGGAGTATCCAAGTTGAGGGAACTGCTATGTACAGAGTTGTTAAGAAGCTTAAAAGTGTGAAGGATAACATAAGAATCTAGAATAAATCCAGCATTGGGAATATCTTTGAGACTAAAGGTAAAGTACAGGAAGACCTAAAACAAATACAGGCCCAAATTCTGAAGGATGGTTTTAGCACTGTCCATTGTTGATGAAGATGAGATTCTCAAAAAATACCATGAAATCATTGCTAAAGAGGAAACTTTTTGAAAGAAAAGATCAAGATGCATTTGGCTTAAGGAGATAGGAATACAAGATTCTTTCATATGTCAATGATCAAGCATAAAGCAACAAATAGGATATCAAACTAATTGTGAATAATGGGGAGTTGGTCAAGGAGGAAGAAATAAGAAATGAAGCCAAAAGGTATTTCTCGGAACTGCTCAAGAGGGATCACAACTTGGATGTTGAAGCTCAATCTTCTTTCCTTCAAAACATCCCTTGTCTCATTGATGATAAAATGAACATCTCCCTCTCTTCCATTCCTTCGTCCATGGAAATCAAAAATGTTGTTTTTTCTTTTGAAGGTAATAAAGCGCCAAGCCCAGATGGTTTCCCCATGTTCTTTTTCTAAGAGTTCTGGGATATTATCGGGAAAGATTTCTCCAATGGGGTCAAGGAATTTTTTGGGGCTAGAAAACTTTTGAAAGAAATCATTGGTACCTTCATTGCCCTCATCCCCAAAACCCAAGGTGCAGACTCTATGGATAAGTTTAGACCTATCAGTTTGTGCAATTCTTTTTATAAGATTATCTCCAAGGTTCTTACGACCAGAATTATGTCTGTCCTTCCTGCTTTGATTAATCACCAACAAAATGGTTTTGTCCCTGGAAGACAAATCCTTGACTCTATTATAATTGTACATGAGAACATTCATTCTCTTGTCAGAGCTAAGAAGCAGGGTCTCATCCTCAAGCTTGATCTCTCCAAGGCCTATGATAAGGTTGACTGGCCTTTCCTTGTGAAGGTTCTTATGGCTTACGGTTTCTCCTGCAAAGTTATCGACCTCTTCAGTTAGCTTATCACCTCTACCTCTTTTATTGTTCTTGTCAATGGTTCTCCATCTCCCTTTTTCCAAGCTTCTAGAGGTCTAAGGCAAGGGGACCCCATTTCCCCCTTCATCTTCATCATTATGGCAGAATGTTTTGGAAGGTCAATGGAAAATATGGTTTTGCAAGGTTCCTTTAAGGGAATTCAACCTTCCTCTATTGACCTCATTTGCTCCCACCAATAGTTTGTGGATGATACTATTATCATGGGAGAATCCAGTATCTCTGAAGCTAAAATCCTGAAGAGTACCCTTTGTAAGTTTGCCTCATCTTCTGGTTAGCTTATTAATTGGGTCAAAAGCGAAGTTTTTTTCATCAATACTCCTAAAAGAAGACAACAAAGAATCAACAAAATCATGGGTTGTAGGAAAGTTGATCTTCCTACGACCTACCTTGGCCTCCCTATGTGCATTGCACCTCAAGAGCCTTTTTGGAGCTCTCTAGTGGATAAATTTCATAAAAAAATAGCTGGTTGGAAAGGTGCCCTTTTAAGTCAGGCTGGAAAGCTTCTCTTCAAAGTATTTCGATATATGCTCTAAGTCTATTCAGAATTCTAGTTAAGTATGTTGATGCAATTGAGAAAATTCAAAGAAAATTCCTATGGTTTGGGGTTGAGGATAAGAAAATAATGTCTTTGGTGGCTTGGGATTAGGTTTGTAGAGTGAAAAGTAAAGGAGGTCTGGGCCTAAGAAGAATCCAAACCTTAAATGAAGCTCTCCTGTCAAAACAGATCTAGAGAATGTTCCATTCAGACACTGAATGGTGTAAAATCTGGCCAAGTAAGTACTCTCTTATGTCCTCCTCTCTTTCTTCTTTCATAAACTTGGAAATCAGTATTAATGGGTCCCTTATTTGGAATCATGCCTCTAAGTGCAAAGAAAGCATTGCTAAAGGAGTGATTTGGAAAGTAGGAAATGACATGAAAGTTAAATTCTGGGAGGACCCCTGGCTTTTTTATAAACCCTTGATTGAAATCAATGAATGGGTCCCTCATGCTCCCTCCTGTATTAGAGTTTTTGGGTCTTTAGTTGTAGAGTATTGGTATGGTAACAAATGGCAGAATATTGAAAGTATCCACCCTAGCCTTTCTAAGCTCAAGATCCATCTATCTTCAGTCTGGTTGAATAAAGAGGAATTTTTTGGTCTAATCCCTGGATCAAGGGACTGACCCCCAAAATCAATTTTTTTCTATTGGAGCATCCTTCAAAATAAGATCTTGACCCTAGACAACCTTAAGGGTAGAGGTTTTGCCTTCCCTAATAGATGTGTTTTGTGTCTTCAGGAGGAAGAGTCTGTGGACCACCTAGCAATCCATTGTTCCTATTCAACCTCAGTCTGGGAAAGATTTCTTAAAAGTTTTAGTATTGATTGGGTGTTTCCTAACACCATCAGTGAACTATTTTCTTCTTGGAATTTTCATTGGACTAACTCCTTTTTGAGAACTCTGTGGCAGCTATCTCTTCCTCACATTCTGTGGGGATTATAGAAAGAAAGAAACAATCATATATTTAGGGATTTATCCCTCAATCAGGATATTGTGTTCCAAAAAATTCAATGGGCAATTGTGAAAAATATTGGGATCATTGAGGGTCCTTGTTACTCGAACAACCCCCTGGAATCCTACATTTTAAGTTCCTAGAATTTTAAGATTGTTGACAATCTTGACCCCAACCAAAACAAAAGACTTGAAGCTAGGTGGCAAACCACCCCCCCCCCCCCAATGGCTGGTTCAAAGTCAATTTTGATGGTGCTGCAAAAGGTAACTCAAGCCCTGCTAGTTGTGGAGCTATTCTCAGAGATGATAAAGGCATTTGCAAGGAAATGGTTGAAGTCCCAATTGGGAGCCAAACAAATCATAAAGTTGAAGCAATGTCAGCTCTTCAAGGTATTCTTCTTGCTAAAAAATGGAATTGCCCCTACTTATGGATTGAAGGGGATTCAAAGCCCTCATGGTTAGCCTGAAAGTGTGGGAAGTGATGAAATAAATATTATAATAAATGAGGCTGATATTATTATAATAACTTGAAGTACTCCATTTACTCCTTTTCATTATTATTCTGTCCATCAAAAATCTTTGGAGTGCTTCTATATCGGTCCTTGAAAATGATTAGCCTCACATTTTCGGGGAGTCCTTGTTCTCCCGTCCACATAATCATCTCATCTTTGTTAATCGCCGCATTGGCAGCCTAGTCAGCAGAGCCGTTGGCCTCATGGTAGATGTGGGATATATAACTTTTTCAAATGTGCTGATAAGATCTCTAGCGGCTTTAATGATATTGTTGATTGACCATGAGGGCTTTGAGGTCCCAAAACAGTGTATCGGTAAATAAGAATTAATGCAACAAATAACAATAAAAAAGATAACATAGAGAACACACCATAACACAAGATATTTAACAAGGAAACCCGATGTGGGAAAAACCTCGGTGGGATTTGTGACTAACAATATTCACTCATTGGCCAATGAAAAAATATTACTTACATGAGGGGCCTGCACATGCAAGAAGGCTAGCAGCTTAGAGCTCACTGCTCAACTACAATATAGAAGTCTCACTGACTTCCAAAATGGATTATCAAAATCCAATACAATGTATTGCTTCAGATCAACATCAACTATGCCAGGTTTAGTACCAGTTTAAGCTCAGTCTATAACCAAAACCTTCATTGTCAACTATATCACTTTATACAAAAATATCATCTATATTCCTCTCTCTCTCTCTCTCTCATAACACCACATCACAAAATGACCTATAAGATCTCATACATATATGAGTCTATTACAATATACCATGTCAGCTTTTACAAGAGATAATTACATTATAAAACAATAAATAATATTTTATTCCATGTCTGCTTGAGTGTTGGTATGCATTATTGTCATTGCCGGTGAAGTGCCTGTCGGTGTATGTAGAAGTGTGTTATCGGTGCCGGTAACTTCCGGTGGCTTACCAGATGAATGCCAGTTGGTTGCCAACAATGTCAACACCAACCATTCTCATAAGAGTGTAGAATTCCAACACCCACTTCCATCCTCTTCCTAGTTCTATGTAAGCTCACTACCTAGCTTGTATTTTGCATTTTATTGCATACATTGTGATTCTCTTACATAGGTTGTCATTCATGTACATTAATGCATGCAATCATTCTTCAACAACTTTTCATTGATGGTATGATGAAAGAATAAGTATCCGGTAGAATACCGAGAGGGGGGGATGAATCAATATATTGAAAAATTGATACAAAGTTCCCAATCTCAAACTCAATCAAACAAAGTAAACATATCTCAGTCAAGATCAATATTCTTAGGAATACTTGACATTAACTGGTTTAATTGTTATGACAACTTTTAACAGTAAACACCTTCAATCTTGTAAACATCAACAATGCTTAATCTTAACTCAACATATTCATCTCTCAATGCTTCTACTTAACATGCCTTATCAGAAGTTAACCAAATGAACACATAAGATCACAGCCACAAAAGCATTACCACTTGACACAAATTTTTATACGTGGAAAACCCAAATAGGTTAAAACCACGGTGAGATGGGACTCACAAGGATAGCTATCTGAACTCTTTTGAAGTTCGCCCTATTAGGAGCCAACACCTATTAGAGATTTACAATAAGTCCTGTTAAGAACTAATTCCGGTTATAAGGGATTTAAAAATATGCCTTGTTAGAAGCACAATACCCTATTAGGAGTAACCTCCCTAGAGGATTTAAGAATCCAAGCTAATGGACCACCTTTTTAGAGGATTTAATGAGTAACCAAGCTTGTTAGAGCTTGCCTGGTTAAGGGATTTTACTTCTGCCATAATTGCTAGAAAACAACAGATTTTCTTGATCTGTTTGAGTAGCACTACATTTGCTTAATCAGATCCTTCTAAGCTTCAATCTGCCTTCACTCAAAGTGCAAATCGATTCACTGGTTGGGCAACCACACACTCAACAAGTTTTCTACCAATCTTGCCAACAACCTTTACAAACAACTTCATCGACCTTAAATACAAATCAATTAGGTTGACAACACAACAAAAACCTAATTCTCGTCATTGAGATTACAAACAAGTCAGTTCAATCTTGACCGTTAGAAATCATGACAATCTCTTCACATTCTTCAAGACAATTCCAACCGCTCCATGATCACCGCTCCATTGGACTTTGTAACTCATCACACATTGTGCATTAAATGCAATCCACTTTGCTCCTTCCCTAGACAATAAGCAAACACGTCAAACCAATTTGAATTTATCCTCATACAATGATCACACGTGTCTCCATCATTACCGCTCATAAGATAATAAACCAACAAACTTGATCGGTTAGGGTTTAACAGTTGATAGGGTTTACCGGTTACATTACATAGAAAGATTTGACCCTTTACACTGGTTCACCGGTTCAACTCATAAACTTTACATACCGGTTACAACATCTTCTACAACTCTCTTCTTGCTGGTTACTAGCCAATATAAAAAATAACAATATCAGCAATAACATGAATACCTTTTACCAATTCAATTGACATCAATAACAACATATCATTAATGCAATCTCTATTCAAAATGCCAATAAACTCAAAATGCCAACAATATCCCCCTTTGGCATTGATGGCAATACAAATATCAATGCGTCTGAGTGCTGCTGAGATTGGTGAATAGCAATCCTGGTTTACATTACCGAGTATTCACCTTGCTCTGTGTGTCTTCAGCCTACTGCTGGTGAATAGGAATCCTGGTTTACATTACCAAGTATTCACCTTATCAAACACATAATTATTCTCCTTAGTCACATAATTCTTCTCCCACTTTGACAACAATGCCAAAGTGAAAGTAAAACATGTAATTCTACTCTCACTATGCCTCAACATCATTTTGCAACTTGATGCTCCCCCTGTGGAATACATCCACTCCTTCATCAATTCATATAAGATTCTACAAGTAATTCAGGGACTGATGCAATCAACATCATGTTCAACTAACTTCATGAAGAGGGACAACCCCCAATTGACCTCTAAGATACTCAAAAATGGTCTTAGGCGGAGGTTTGGTAAAGATATCTGCAAGTTGCTCCTTGGTAGAAACATGCTCCAAGATAACATCTTTACTTTGAACTTTTTCCCTCAAGAAGTGATATTGCAATTCAATGTGCTTAGTCCTTGCGTGCAAAACAAGATTTTTAGAAATGTTTATTGCATTTGTATTATCACAGAAAATCTTTATAGGTTCTGAGATTTTCATCTTCAAACCTTCCAAAATATGCCTCATCCACATAGCTTGTGTGCAATTCATATAAGCTGCTACATATTCAGCTTCAGCAGTAGATTGTGAAGTGTAACTCTGCTTTTTAATACTCCATGAGACTAGCCTTCCTCCTAGAAAGAATTCTCCACTAGTAGTACTCTTTCGGTCATCAATATTTCCTGCCCAATCAGCATCTGTGTATGCCTGCAAGTCAAAATATCCACCATATGATACCATAATCCATAATCAACAGTACCTTTCTGATATCTAAAGATTCTCTTAGTTGCCATCAGATGTGCCTCCTTTGAATTCTTCTGAAATCTAGCCACAATACCAACTACATGGGCAATATCCGGTTGACTGTGAACAACATAGTGTAGTTTACCAATCATTGACCTGAATTCCTTTTCATCTACAAACTTAGATGCATCTTCGTTGGACAATTTACAACCTGTAACCATTGGGGTTCCAACTGGTTTATAGTCACTCATATCGAAAGTCTTCAAAACTGCCTTCACATACTTGGATTGAGTAATGAAAATACCGTTCTTCATTTGCGGTATCTGTAAGCCTATGAATTTTTTTATTTCCCCTACTAATGCATCTCAAATTCATTTTTCATTTCATCTGCAACACAATTAATCATGTCATCATTTTCTCCAAATATAATGTCATCTACAAACACTTCACTGACCAGTATATCATCTCCTTCAGTCTTGAGATAAATGTTGTTGTCGTCACTGGTTCTAGCAAAGCCTATCTTCATCAGATGAGTATGAAGTCATTCATACCATGCTCTGGGTGTTTGCTTTAATCCATACAAAGCTTTATGCAATTTGCATACCATGTCCTCCTTATCTGTCAATGCATAACCATTAGGTTGCTCTATATAAACCTCTTCTTCCAGTATCCCATTCAAGAATGTAGACTTGACATCCATCTGGTATACTTTGAACTTCTTATGAGCTGCAAATGCAAGTAGTGTTCTGAAACCTTCCAGTCTTGCTACTGGTGCAAAAGTTTCTCCATAGTCTTCTCCTTCTTGCACATAACCTTTGCATACTAATCTTGCCTTATTGTGAACTACAACATCATCTTCATTTAATTTGTTTCTGAATACCCATTTAGTACCTATAACATTCTTATTTACCGGTCAGGGTACCAGGGTCCAAGTGTTGTTCTTCTCAATTTGTTCCAACTCCTCCTTCACATATTTCACCCAATGATCATCACCAAATGCCTCCTTAGCATTTCTGGGTTCAAAGGTGGATATCATGCAAGAGTTCTCTCTTATTCTCCTTCTAGTTTGTACTCCAACATCCTTATCCCCAATTATCTATTCAGGACTGAGATTCAGTCTCACATACCTAGGAATAACATGATCATTCTCTTCAAGTTCAGCTTCTTCGTTGTCATCTTCCTCTGAATTTATTTGTTCTGATTGAACAAGTACATCGGGATTTTCTTTACTGGTTTCTGATTTAACATTTCAAGTTCTAAAATCAAAATGCAAGGATCTTCATCCTTCTTCTCAGAATTGGTTCCTTCTAAACTTTCAGGACATTCATCTACACGAACATCAACACTCTCAACAATTTTCTGTGTCCGGTTGTTGAAGCATTTATAGGCCTTACTCTTGGTGGAATAACCAAGAAATATTCCTTCATCACTCTTAGCTTCAAACTTGCTTATGTAGTCACCTCTTTTAATAAAACATTTGCTACCAAATATTTCAAAATAGCTAACATCAGGTGATCTCCCATACCAGTACTCATATGGGGTCTTGTCCTTACCTCATTTTACCAGAACTCAGATCATTGTATAGACAGTTGTACTTATAGCTTCTTTCCAAAAAGTTTTTGATACACCTCCTTGTATCAACATAGTTCTAGCAGCTTCAACCACTGACTAGTTATTTCTCTTTGTTATACCATTCTACCATGGTGTCCTTGGTGCAGAAAGTTGTTGCTTGATACTATTATCATCACAATATTTAGTGCTCTACAGAAGTGAATTCACTGTCTAGATATGTTCTTAGACATTTTATCTTTTTGCCACTCTCTTTCTTAGCTAAGGCTTTGAATGCCTTGAATTTGCCAAAAGCTTCATTCTTATCCTTTAAGAATGTGACCCACATCATCCTTGAACAATCATCAGTGAAGATCATGAAGTATCTGTCACCTTGAATGCTTCTTGTTCTTATTGGTCCACATAGGTCTGTATGAACCAAATCTAACAAGTGCTCTGGCGAGAAGGACTTGCTCTTGAAAGTTGAAGAAGTCATCTTTCCTAGTTGACATTCTTTACAAAGAGCACTATCAGGTTTGTCTAGTTGAGGCAAACCTCTTACTGTCTTGGACTTGCTTACTTCAATAATATTGTCAAAATTTATATGATAAAATCTCCTATGCCAAAGCCAACTATCATCTATTTTTGCAATCAAGTAGTTGCTAACTTTAGGATTGAGACGAAATAGATTACCTCTAGTCTGTTTCTCGGTTGCAATCAATTCACCTCTATTGTCAAAGATTTTGCATATACCATTTCTAAACTCTAGTGGGTAACCTCTGTCATTAAGTTGTGCCACACTTAACAGATTTTGCTTTAGGCCTTCAACCCAATAAACATCATAAGCACTGCTCTTCCCATTAAGAGAAACAAATCCCTTACCTTTTACCATACAGGGTGAGTCATTGCCAAATCTGACAATACTGCCATCAAATTCCTTCAGGGAAAGAAATTTGCTCTAATAATCGGTCATTTGATGTGAACAACCACTATCAATGATCCAATAATCAGAGCTATCCATTCTGGATAATAGTACCTTCTGATCTGATACTTCTTCCTTAATTGCTACAAACACAATATCTTCACTAACATCATCATCAGATTCATCATTAGTAATACCACTGTCAATGGCTACAAGACAATCTCTCTTGCCTTTACCCTTGTACTTCTTAAATTTGTCTCTCTTGTAATCATTTTCACCATTAGGGCAGTTTGTTGCTATATGACCAATCTTGTTGCATGCAAAATATTTTTAAGGTAGCTTACCTCTATATTTACCAGTGCCTCTAGGCAGTCGTTTTGCCAACAATGCTTCAAGTTCCACTAAGTTGTCTTCATCATCAGCATCTCTGTTGGATCTAGACTCATAGCTATTGCTGTTATCTCTACTTCTTCTCATAGACGGGTTAGAGATAGAAGATCTGAATGCAGATTCTGATTTTTGTACACTACCATCATAGCCATTTAGTTCAAAAGCAGTAATTTTGCCAATAATAGAGTCAAGAGTTACCTTTATCTTGTCAATGGATTTTACCTCTTGAATAGCTGCAACTCAGATAGGATAGACCGGTAGCAGGGTTCTCAGTACCTTACTGATTACTGTGGCATCTTCCACTTTCCCTCCTGCACTCTTTATCCCTCCAACTATCTCTTTGATCCTTTGACCGTACTGCTAGATGTTCTCACCTTCAAACATTCTCATGTCATCAAACTTGCCTATTAAACTCTCTTCTTTAGCAATCTTGACATGCTCATCACCGCTATAGATATCTTCAAGTTTCTTCCATACTTCATATGCAGTTTCAAGATCATGAACATCTACATAGTCAACATCAGACAGGGAACTGCTAATAGATTCTAATGCCTGGTGATTTTCTTGTTGTTCTTTCTTCTGATCATCAGTCAGGGGTCCAGTAGGTGTAGTATACTTATGCTCAATAGGATCCCAATACTGACTACCAAGACTCTTAATGCAAATCTTCATTCTGTCACTCCACATTCTATAGTTATCTTTGTTAAACTTTGGACCTTCTTTCCTCATCATGAACTACAAGATCTTTTCCTCAAGTTGTTAGGATTTTAGATTAAGAGGACCTGGATAGCTTTGATACCAATTGATGGTATGATGAAAGAATCAGTATCCGATAGAATACTGAGAGGGGGGACGTGAATCAGTATATTGAAAAATTGATACAAAGTTTCCAAGCTCAAACTTAGTCAAACAAAGTAAACATATCTCAGTCAAGATCAGTATTCTTAGGAATACTTGACATTAACCGGTTTAACTGTTATGACAAATTTTAACAGTAAACACCTTCAATCTTGTAAACATCAACAATGCTTAATCTTAACTCAACATATTCATCTCTCAATGCTTCTACTTAACATGCCTTATCAGAAGTTAACCAAATCAACAAATAAGATCACAGCCATAAAAACATTCACCACTTGACACAAATGTTTATACGAGGAAAACCCAAATAGGTAAAAACCACGGTGAGATGGGACTCACAAGGATAGCTATCTGAACTCTTTCGAAGTTTGCCTTGTTAGGAGCCAAAGCCTATTAGAGCTTTACAATAAGTCCTGTTAAGAACTAATTCCGGTTAGGAATCAACCGTTTAAGGGATTTACAAATATGCCTTGTTAGAAGCACAATACCGTGTTAGGAGTAACTTCGCTAGAGGATTTAATAATGGACCACCTTGTTAAAGGATTTAATGAGTAACCAAGCTTGTTAGAGCTTACCTGGTTAAGGGATTTTACTTATGTTGTAATTGTTATAAAACAACAAATTTTCTTGATTTGTTTGAGTAGCACTACATTTGCTTAATCAGATCCTTCTAAGCTTCAATCTGCCTTCACACAAATTGCAGATCCATTCACTGGTTGGGCAACCACATACTCAACAGGTTTTCTACCAATCTTGCCAACAACCTTTACAAACAACTTCATCGACCTTAAATACAAATCAATTAGGTCGGTAACACAACAAAAACATAATTCTCATCATTGAGATTACAAGCAAGTTGGTTCAATCTTGACCGTTAGAAATCATGACAATCTCTTCACATTCTTCAAGACAATTCCAATCGCTCCATGATCACTGCTCCATTGGACTTTGTAACTCATCGCACGCTGTGCATTAAATGTAATCCACTTTGCTCCTTCCCTAGACAACCAATTTGAATTTATCCTCATACAATGATCACACGTGTCTCCATCATTACCGCTCATCAGATAATAAACCAACAAACTTGATCGGTTAGGGTTTAACAACTGATAGGGTTTACCGGTTATATTACATAGAAAGGTTTGACCCTTTACACCGGTTCACCGGTTTACCTCACAAACTTTACATATCGGTTACAACATCTTCTACAACTCTCTTCTTACCGGTTACTAGCCAATATCAAAAACAACAATATCAGCAATAACATGAATACCTTTTACGGGTTCAATTGACAACAATGACAACATATCATTAATGCAATCTCTATGCAAAATACCAATAAACTCAAAATGCCAACATCTCATACATAAGTTGTCATTCATGTACATTAATGCATGCAATCATTCTTCAACAACTTTTCATTGAGATCCTAATGCAATCTTGTCATCTTGACATTTTCACATCTCTTAGAATCATTGGTTTGGAGTTGTATTATTTCATTTACAAATTTATCTTATTTCTCTCATGTAAAGATATTGGTTATGCATCTATTATAGATTTCCAGCACTCATTTAGTCCAAATCTAATCCCATCAAATCATCCACACCTATCCTCTATTAGATCAAGTCCTAAGTTAGGACTAATGACTCCCATGCTTGAAGAAAATCCCTTCCATAACTGATCCCTCTTAAAATGGTTTCCCTTCCTAAGAGATTCATCCCAACCCCAAAAATGATGACAGTGAAATCAATTATGGCAATCCCAATCAACTTGAATACAACATTGATTCTAATGCCATCCTTCATTATAAATAAGGACATGAACTTATGGAGAGATTTATCAAAATAAACAAAGATGACATACTTAGACAGCTCATTAACTAAGGATTAAATATTCTCCCGATTATGACCTATCCAGTCATGATCATTTAATGTATCTTGATCCCTTGTATCATGGTCATGCCCATGAGAAACGTCTAGCCACAACTCATAACACCCTTCCTCTCATTCATGACCACATCAACCTTCAACTAGGGCACACCAAGCCATCTAAAGGTAAATAGTTCCCTTCTATTAAGGTTAACACCCTCTATTAGGAATCAATCCCACCTAAGACATTCACATCAATTCACAATGATTCTCACAATCCTTCATTTGCTAATTACATTGTGGATACTCTTTTACACAAAAGTTACTTATGTTGATAGCATGTAGATAACATAAAATTGGATGATAAATTTGTATAGGATAATAGATCGATTTATAGATTTTTGGAAAGAAAGGTGAATGATGGAGATGAGATTAGAAGATTAAAGGTGGAGAATGAATGATAGGTTTTTCCTTTAGTACAAAAAGAAGGGTCACGATTAAGTCTTTTTTGAAATGAAGGGCTATGATTGCATTTACTAAAAATAGTAGTTTGTTGCAACTGTATGAATGTGGAAGTTAAATGCATTTAGTGACTCCTTTATTCTTGAAAATGGTGGAGGGAAAATAACTAAATTAAATAATAAATCTATTTAATTATTTTAATCATGTGAAGTGGAAAATTAGATAATTAAATTATTTAATTATATGTGAGAGGGAAAATGACTATTTAAATAATCTCATTTATTTAATTAATGAGGTATATTAAGTAAATTAGATAAACAAAATAATTATATCATTTAATTAATGTTGTAGAAAAACACAAATGTCTCCTTGAACAAGGTACCTTATTCTATGCATCTCTTCTTTAATACTATCATACAATTCTTATATATTATGTCATACCAAAACCAAATCCTCACATCTCCATTATTTATAATATATTGATCCTTGTAATGTCCATTACATATTTAGGCGTGACTACTAGTTTTATAATAGTAATTAACCTAAATACCTTACAAATGATTATTACTTCTTTAATATGATAATATTATATAAACCTAATGATTCTTTGACTCTTCATCTATTTATCATCTTCTACAAAAATGCATCTAAATATAAATTATGTTTCAATTTATTATGTGTATTTTAAATTGCTTGAAAAAGGATCTCATAGAGATTTCAAACATATTAAAAAAACACCATAAACATACTTTGATCTTATTAATATTGATTAAGTATAAAAATCTATAAATTAGGTGTGAAACTGTAAAATTGATTACACTCCAATGATTGACTTTTTCCCAAAATTAAATTTTTGATATTATATTAGTCTTCGATCACATATATATAATTATATTAAAAAAATATTAATTTTTTTAATATATATTTTTTAAATTATCCACATGACCGAACAATCTGTAAGACTTAATAACACTATCAATACTACTTTATATCTAGAAGGCTACCCAGATCCATTCAGTACTAGTAGTTAAACCCCTGCCTACGTCCTCACACATTTTAATATGTAGTCACGAGCTTCTAGATGCAATGCATTTATTTTCTTTCCTACCTATCTATATACCTACGTTAGAAAGCAATTTATCAAATTAGAAGGAATGTTTACCATATAGTAGAATTAAGTACATTCTTGCTTTTTCTAGTGGATAATAATAATATTTATTTATTGGTGCCGTCATGCTGAAGAGTTACTAAAATCAAGTTAAAAATCGCAGACCAAAACAAAAACACTTTCCAGCTCAGCAAGTTTAAACCCTAGCCAAGACACTCGTTAAATTTAGACAGAAGACACTCGAAAGACACGTGGCAGTCAACAACATCAAAATGGCGGTTTGTGCAGTCTGAGATTAAAAGCTCGGCCATCCATCCAGACTGTTAAAACGATCCGTAACACGCAAGAGCATGCTTAAATTATATTATCCAACGCGAATCAATGCGCGTGCCATGTGACGAAAGATGCCGTGCCAATTACGGGCATCTGTCCCGCTTTCAGCCGGTTTTCCGGGTCCTTTACTGTTCCCTTAACTTCAATTGGGGTTTTATCTGACAGCTTTGTTATAAAATTCCTAGTATAGGTAAAAGGTTTTGTTTCTGGTTTTTGTCGCCTATTTGGAGAACCGACCTTCACTAAGATCTGCACGCTTATCTGATCTGCGGCAAAATAAGGTATGGAATCTCAAGAACTCTGCGTTTCAAATGAAAATTTTAAGGTTAATGTTGTGAAAGTGTCCATTTTAAGTTTTTTTTGGAGAAGTTTCCGTGAGGCAGCAGGAAGATCTGATTTATTTGCTCTTTATTATGAGGGATTTTGTTTTTGGCTTAAACGTTGCAAAGAATCGATGGAGGTTGTGTTTGTTGGAATGTTTTGTGTGATCACGTAAAATTCCTGTATTATCATGGCTTTCAAAGGTTCTCGTGAAGAAAATGTTGTAAATGGATAAAGATCACTGTTTTTCTTTGGTTTGATCACGTTATTTATGAGGAATCGTGCAATAGAAACGGAAAATAGGAACAAGAAGCAGGTCATTGTGGTGACTGGTTAAGCAGATCGAAGTAGGTTTATAGAATTTGTCTCTTGCCTTTTTGTGCTTAGAAAAACTAAATTTTTTCTAGAATCTTTTGTGATTAGACATTCAAGAATGTAGAGTATATTGAAGTAAGTTTACAGAATTTCTTTCCCCCACCTTTTTGTGCCTAGAAAAGCTTAACTTTGTCAAGAATATTTTGTGATCAGGCTTGCAAATTCTGAAGACTGGAAACTATTTTTGTCATGAATAATAAAATGCGGCCAAAGATGGGATCACAGCCGGCTGCTAATTTCATCGGCGGGGGACTTCCCGTTTGCCTCTCAGGAATTGGAATCCACTCCCGGGTAGGTGTAAATTGGTTTCTAAAATCAAATTATTTTTCAAGAAATGATGTTACAACGGTTCGAAACCCCTTGTTTATTTTATAAACCCTAGAACAACTCCTGCACAAATCTGAACATCTTTCTAGATTTCACCGACTCGTCAAACATTACTAGCCTTATAATTCTTTCCATGGTCAAAGAGTTTTAGGAGACATGATCCTCACTGTTGTTGCAGCTACAACCTTCCAACCGCTATCCTCGGCTTCACCATCGCCATGAAGCAACCAGGAGGTGGCCGTACTCCAGACAAAATTCCATCACCGACTGTGAGGTGCATCACGTTGAAGCAGCTCTCGGTCAAAGGTATTTTACCTGCGAAGCTCTTGTTCTATCTTACAGAATAACATTTTTCTCTTTATTTCTAGGCTGCGAGAGATTTCGAAGCTCTTATTTTATCTTACAGGATAACATTTTTTTCCCTTTATTTCTAGGCTGCGAGAGATTTCGCTGAGCGAGAATTTCGTTCAAGGAGGGCCTCGCCACGCATTGTCTTTACAGTACGTCTCTTTTCTCTCCGCACTCTGCAGATGATCTCGTTCAAATATGATTTAAAAAAAAAATCTTGTACAAGTTTTCTTACCCCTACGAAAAAATGGATACAGAATGGCTGATCTTGATCGGAGAAGAGAAGCAATCAGAAAGCGCCGAACTAATCACGGAGTAACTAACTTAATGCAAGATCAAAGGTCAGTTTTAGACCAAAGAAATGACAATCGTATGAATACGGTCATACGTGTAGTAATGCAGCTTCCATCTTTTCAGCACGAATTTGACAGGGAGTTGATGTGTCACGGATGTGCAAAAGCAGCTTAAATTCTTGCTCATTTCAAATAGTGTTTGACACTGGTGAAATGATAGTTCTGAATGGATGAAGCTGAAACAGGCTTTTTTTTTACCTTCTCGGTAAAACAAATTTATCGTGTTTGTACATACACTGCGAATGACTTGGTTACAGAAAAGTTTGTTTTACCGTGTTTGTACATACGCTGTGAATGATTTGGTTACAGAAAAGAATCGTTTTATGTTTTACAGCTGTTATTGGTAGTCCATCCAAACTTTATTTAATCTACATAACTTGGGGAACACGTCTTGCATGAAAATACGAGCTGTCGCTTTCTTTTACAGAATGGCATTTATTCGATACTCCATTATTGAATAAGAAACTACACTCCGTTGACGATTATTTTTGAAAAATCTGCTACCAATCAGACTGCATTAAAGCAATACTTGCTTAATTCGAAGTAGTAAGGAGCCACTTGCATTACAAATTTCATCTTTAATTTTTATTTTTAATCTCGTGGAAGTCAAAAGATTTAGTTTTTCTTTCTTTCTTTGTTATTTTTACTAGTACAGATCATACGCAAGACACAGGAATTTGCCGCTACAAAGCCAAATTATTCTCGAGGTCTCAACGCATTTACTGCTGGAAAACTAGACTAGGAAATAACTGTATGCTGCATATATCCCCAAAGCCAAAGCAAATTGTTATGGAATGGAAATATAAATCATCGGAGAATGATCATGATCATAAGCATTATCAAGATCAAAAAGGAAAATTAAGAGATACAACGGAGATGTTAGTTGTGGAACGTATGTTTTTAGTCAGAGTGAGCGCTTCCGTTAATCTTATTGGCTTCATTTAGTTTTTTTCATGTACTCAACTGTAAAAAGATGCAACGCAACTTTACTTTGCAGCCGATAGTTTTGAAAAGGAAAAACATTTGAAGATTTATTGCGCCACAATTTTGTAGAAGATTCCAGACTAGGGTGTGCATAGATTTTAGTATAAGTTCGGAGCGGATTGATTGGTTTTGGTTTTGTAGAACCCAAATATGGAAGATTTTTCTATGATGTTTTGTTCTTTTAGTGCTTAATTAAATATTGTTTTTGATTGTTTTTAATGTTTTTTTTCTTTAGAGTTTTATGCAAGTCCAGATTCAAATAGCAATTGATATGGGGGAGCAGTCATAAGCTGAACTTCTTTGATTAAGAATCAAGGATTATTCTGTCAAAGTTTCTTGCACTCAATAGGGACTTAATCCTTGGTGGAGTCAGTTAGAATCTATTGACTTTAATACTTATTAAAAATAATTTTTAACTGTTTTTAATTATTTAATACTCTAATTGTTTAATTATGATTATTCACTTTAAATATGATTCTAGACCCAGTTTGTTATTTCGGACCTCAATTTGCCTGTCAAGAATGTGTCATGCACACAAAGTCAAAACCATGCAACTTATCCTATCAAGCTTTGTACATGTCTTTAACAGTAGCGTAGCATAGTAATGCCCTTTTCCTCTTAAAAATGAAATTTGCTTTTCTTGGTTAATTGTTCTCTCTCGTACAATTCTAATCTAATCCAACTCCATGTGACCTCCATTATTGCACGCTCCACACTCTCTTCTTTACTTAGATTTCACACCGAAAACTATACAAATCTTGAATTGTTAACTTAGTCTTGGGATTGAACTCAGGTGGAGGGTGAATAATCAAGTCTAAGGTTGAGCTCAAGTTTTTTACTAACATAATTGTGCACCAGTGTTCCTCAATGGGCACTACTATGCTCAAGATGACACTTTTATGCATTCATACTTTTTCTTTCAACTGTCTGGGCACTTTCCCAATCCTTTCAAACTCATTTGCATTGTTCGGATGGTATTGTGGATTTAAAGACACTACCTCATATTTCAAGGCACTACGAGTTGTGGTATTTCAAGAACTTAATTTTAGCTATTTGGAACTTCTTGTCATTTTCCAACTTTATACCACTTCTACAAAAATTTAATAGACACAAATTCTTTAGTCTTGCTTTCCAATATATTGTTCATTATAAGGTAAAGTTGGTAGGTTTAACTGCCTGCTCATCTATTTATATAGAAATTAAAAGTAAGTTTAATGTTCTATTCATTGGTGTTCGTTAGTTTAATCTTTGATAGACTAGTTATTAGAAATAGTTGTTAAAAGAGAGAACACTATCCTTAAAGCATTTAATATTTGTATATAACATTTATTCGTAGTTAAAAGATTTAATGTTTGTTTATCACATCTAGAAATATTTTCAAGAAGTTATTTTTTATTATGATATAAAGATGATTTGATTTTCAAAATTCTCAATTCTACTGAACTTTTATTGAAGGAAATGATTCATTTTTTAGTTGTATGACACAAGAATACAAGATTCAAATTGAAAGGAATGAGACAAAACTTAACTTGTAGTTGAACAAAATTATTGAAGAAAAGCTACATAGGTTAAATAAAATATCCAATAGGATGTAAATATGGTTACAAATTGCATCATTGTTATAATTTTAATTTTTTTAGCATTATACAATCTTATGATCAAATCTATTGCTCGTAATAAAAAAACGAGAGTAGAGATAAAAATAAAGAAGTGAATGCTACTTGAAACTTCTATAGGCAATGATCTTAAACTTTGTTTGGAAGGCAAAGAACAAGTTATAACAATCCATCTTTAAACTTCTTTGGAAGGCTAAAAAACAAGTTATAACAATCTTTTCAAATTTTGAAGGAGGGGTTATTTTCATGTTACTTCTCTATAATTGTACATTTTAGGAAAGCCTTAAGAGCTGTATATTGGTATAATTATAATTTGAAGGTTTGAAAGCAGCAGATTTTTGTAGTTATATTCATGTTTTGGACAAAAATTATGTTCTAAGATGTTTGATGATTCTTTTAATAAGCATTTGGAGAATAGTTTGAAAGGATTTAATCCCATTCTTTTTATGTTTTCATTCACATTGGGTTAAGGAAATCCTTGTGTTATGTTTAATTTTCTTGTTAGTTCTACTCCATTTTATTATTTAGTTGTCTTCCTTAGACAACAACTCCATTTCTAAGGATTTGGGGAGTGACATATGCAAGTTTCACTTCTAGAACAAGTCGCTCAACCCTATCCAATGATCGACACATGTAAATCTTGTGTTGCTAAAACACGGAGTAAAATATTCATCATATTTGTGTATTAGATTGGTATTAGAGCCAAGTATTTTTGTTTTATTTCATGTGGTTTTGTGTGGTGCGTTGATAGTTTTGTAGTTTGATTCACATAATTAGATCAACTAGTGCAAAAGGAGAATGTTCTTTGGTTCTTTTGCAGCAATACATAGATAAACAGAAGTGGAAACAACTTGGAAGTGTGAACGCTAGGTAAGGAGATGAAAACCTCGATAAGGAGGAGAGATTTGACAAATTGAAAGAAAACTATTCCATGGGAAATAAAAAATAGAAAAAATCTTGGAGGTGTGGATGAGGAAACTCAAACAATCTATGGAGATGCAAAAATTATGAAAGTTGAAGACTTACTCAAAAAGGACAAACATTCTTACTCTCAAGCTTAACCTCTTTTCAAATTAGAGGCTAAGATAGACATCTCTTTGTGTGGGCAAGATTGATAAATGTTAATTGTAAGTTTTACTTTGTTCCTTTGAGATATAATTAAAATGGTGAAGAAGTTCTTTTAATGCAATGCTTCTTTTATTGTTTCTACATAAATAGCATAAAGAGCTATGGCATAATAGTTTAAAGAGATGTTTGAAGAGGTTAAGGTGATGCCTCTTAAATCTATAAAGCATGAGGTGTAGTCTTACTAAATCAAGTATTCTTCTTAACTTTGGGATTTAATAGTGTTGGCTAACGGATTGGATTTCTCAAAATTTATAAATAAATACTCCTGTTCTCCAAATAGAAAACCAATGAGAACCAACAGTTGGGTAAATAATTATTATTTTACCCTCTGTATAAAGGTACAGCTCACTATATGATATTCAATGAATTTTGAATAAATTTTATCATGTAATTCACTTTTAACTAGAAAGCAAACAAAAGGCTTCAACATTCACTTGTCAACACAACGTGAATGCTTAATGAAATTCATAGTAAGACATTAGGTTTCGAATGAAGATTAACTCACAGGATGATCAAAAGTATTTTAACTCTAATTGATACTCACTCATGACTCACATGACAAGGGGAATTAGAATATTCAAATGCTTTCAGCTAATTTCATTTATCAAATTGATTCACAGACTTCAAATGGAAAATCAGAGAAAGGAATCAGATACATGAACACATAATCATTCCAATAGAAATTTTTACACATTCAAAACACACAGGTTTTCTAAAGCTGTATCATATATTCCATTCCATTCAAAGATGGGTGTTTCACTGAAATTACAAGTAAGACCAATCTGTTCCTCCAAATTTTTACAAAATTTTTATATATCGCGCCAAAACATCCATTACTAATATATATAGCTGCTAGGCTAAATTGTCTTTTTTAACAAATGAAACTAAAATTCAAGAAACAACCGCCCATAATTGAAATTAACTAAACGGCCACAAGCCGTAAATAGAGCTATAACGATAAGAACAGAAAATGGCTTAAATTGTCTCAGGGGTCTGTGTGGTGCCACGTATATTTTGCCACTCCATATGAGCCACAGAGAAGTTATGAACAACCTGGTAATGTGGGAGCCCAATGTGTAGGATGCGTTGCTTCCAAACTTCTTTGTCCATACCCACTTGCGTAACTTTAATTTTGTGCACTTCTAAGTAATCTGAACAGACAACTAACATAGATTCAATTCGAGCTACCCTGGTGAAGTCATATATGGTAAAAGACTTTGATTCTTTAACCAGGTTTATTTTTCCTTTGAAACTTTGCACCATATCTATTGCCTGCTCGATAGTTTGTCCATCTTCCTTAAGAAGTTGTACATCAATGCAAGTTTTTTTGCATCACGACAATGAGTTCTTTCAATTCTTTCAACAGCTTAATTGACTCTTCGTGACCTTGCTTTATGATTGAATTTCTCCATTCAATGTTTTCCTTGGCCACATGCAGTACCTTGTCATCCAAATCATTTACTAACTTTTCTGTGAGGAAGTTCATGACACCATATTTCTGCACATCTTTCATCTGAATCAGTACTGCAGCCCATTTTTTCCTTTTCTTTTCCCACGCCGACACCTCTATTTCAAGCTCTTGAGTTATAGTAACAACATCCTCATACACTCTGATCAGATTGGCGATATACTCTGTTCCTTGCGGAATTATGGATTTAAGCCATTCCTCGAAGGTTTCTGCCAACACATGATTTCTCTGAACCTTATCCAACAAATTTTGGTTCATGGGTGATTTAGGATCAAAACTCTGAGAAACCTGTGACAGGGGTTGTGGACTAAGATGATGTATGGCATTGATGTACTCTGCCATCTGCTTAACAGTCTGTTTCAACTCCCGTTTGTCCTTCTCATCCTTCCATGTTCTGGACACCATTCTTTTAGCGGAGGACTCTAGGTGTTTTGCATCAGCAGCTCTTGAAGTAGTTCCTAAATCAATCTTTTCAACAACAAAATCCTGCTCAGTAGCATTCTCCGGGTCTTTTTTTGAAATTGGCCTAGCCACTTTAGCTACCCAATGCCCTGTATTCTCATCCACCTCCAGCATAGCTTCTGCTTTTAGCTTCTTAGACTTAGGTGTTTTCTTGAGGCATTTACTCACCATATCCTCCATGGGTACACTGATAGGGACTACATTACGTTTCTTACTAATTGACACTCCCAACCACCTTGAAACATCCAGGGATACTTTTGCTGGCGGTGTCTAATATTCAAATGAATCCATGGTAGCCAAAGTAGTCACTTGATTGGGGCTTTCTTCAGGTTGCTCCTTTTCTTTACCTGCATCTTGAGCTGCAGGGATGTTTGCTTCTGGTTCACCCATAACCACTTGCGCCTCTTCACTATCAAGAACTATGATAGTTTCTTTTCCTGAAATTTCTGCACCTTTCCTCTTACTTCTAGAACGGGTGACTCGAGCTGTTGAGGGGCCAAATAGTGGTTCTTTAAATCTTCTAGTTTGAACCTTCTCACCTTGAGTATTAGTGACACCTGCAATATCAACAATAATGTTAGAAGAAGAAATTGGTACAACAACATGAGATTGCTCAACTGATTTCTGGGCTGAGGTAGTGGTCAGTCTTATTCCAGATCTACGGTCTCTTAACCATTTTTCTGTTCTCCTTATAACATTAAAGGTTTTAGATTGAATATTTTCTTCTTCTCTCCTATCCCAGTCAATTTTAGGAATAGGTTGCTCATGAACTCTTTCATTGAACTCCGGGTCCAATACATCTTCACCTTCCTCTTCTTGTATTTCTGCTATGTTCATTGGCAATTTCAAAGTAATGATTTGCCGTAAAGTGAACCTTGACCATAATCTTCTCCAGACTTAAAATTCATCATAGCAATCCTCCTAGTAGTCTTCTAACTGGGGTATATGTGAAAAGTTCACATCAACATTCAGGTGTTTCATTGCATATTCTTTGCTATCAAACCCCTACCGAGCAGCATAAGGCGGCAAATTCATCTTCTTGAGCTCCACTTCTAAGTTCAATGCATCAGAAACAGTTTTGCAACTATAATATCTGAGTTCAACTGGGAAAATTGCTTTAGACTCACTTTTCATCCCTAATTTCTTATCAACATGAGCTAACTGTCTGCAAACTTCTAAAAGTACATAACTAGCGAGAGCATATCTGGGCAATTTGAAAGGTTCATCTTCAAAGCCACCAATTCTAATATAAGTAAATTTGGAAAATTGAATAAAACAACTCCCATATGTGCTAACCAACTTTAATGCCTCAGGTGACATTCTATTATTCAAATTCCCCTGCAGTTCAAAAGTTAATCTTCCCACAAAAACATCATTTCATATCAAGAAGTTTTCTGTGTACCTCTACATCTGCAAATGTGGATAGCACTCATAGACCTTCATTCCATTAACCCAAGGTTCTTGATATAATCCTGGTCATTCTCTGATACAGGCTAAAATATAAAACAGGTATGAAGTCATATGAAAATTAGCTGTTCCAACAAAATTACTCAAACCTTCGTGCAATCTCTCAGCAATTACTTGCGCCCAGTCAAGGTATTTTTCACCAACTAATAATACCTGAATGTAAAAATACATCCAGTCCTCCCAATAGAAGGCATGTGAATTCCCCTTAAGCCTATTCAAAAGAATCACGATATCCCTAACTTCTGTAATGAAATGCTCTCTTGTCAAGGGTTTAGGCAACCTAGAACCTCCCTTTTGTATTTTAAGGAGCCAGTTTCTAGCAATGATGCTCCAATAAACACTTTTCTTCTCAGAGAAAAATGCGTATGAGGTTCCCATGGACCAATCTTCATACGGCTCTTTGTGAGGAATTCCAATTGCAGCCATTACTGTTTCTCTGTCAATCTGCACTAGCATGTCTCCATTATTGGCTCTAATACACCTATTACTAGCATCATATCTGTTCATGCATGCATATACTATTTCTGGGCAAGAAGCAGCAATTGGGAATGCGGCAGCCTCAACAAGACCACTGTGAACTATCTTTCCCATCATGGAATTGGCTGTTGGGTTCTTAGCCCTCTCTAGAAAATTATCTAACTCATCTTGAATGAAGGCTGTATCATCTAACTCTGGGAGGGTACTAATCAAGCATGATGTTCGACCCAATTTTGGAAGAGTCAGTCTCATTTTTGCCTAAAATTGCATCAATCAGACAACATTCAACTTCGAGGCAAAGAATTACACTTTTCCAATTTCAGAACTAAAACAGAGCAGGGGAAAATAAGCAATTGAACTCACCTGCCTTCAACATCAAACTGTGAAACCCTCGGAAAAACTGAGCTAAATTACCTTCCGCGTCTCCACTCTTCGCCAACGGCAACAATAATTGTCTTACCTGAGAAGCATCATATTTAAGGATAGAAAATACTGAAAAGAACCAACACACACTTCGTCCCAGCTCATTCATCCATGTAAAACCACTTGTGATTTGATATAGTTCTGACATGCTTATTAATTAGAAATCCACTCCACACAGTCGACATGCCTTCTCATGATTGTTTCCATAATTGCGATTTGAAAACATGAAAACCAAGGAAAATTCTATTTCGATCGCGCCGCCTATTCTTCCTAAACACCATCGAGCTAATTTGAAAACACCGCTTTGAACCTTGAACTATTTTAAAAGAAGTTCATTGGTTTAAAGTTCAATGGCAAAAGATCAACATTTGCAAACAGACAAAAAGAGACAAAAGGAACATTCAATGACACGGGAATGAACTTTGAACCTTGAACCGTTTGAAAAAAAAAAAGGTTCAATGGTTCAAGTTCAAAGTGACCACAAGACTAGTACTAAAGAGACAACCGCAAAACACAAGACAAAAGACCGATTGAACCTTGAACCTTGAATCGGAAAGGTTCAAAGTTCAAGTTCAACGACTATGCTGATGAATACTTAGAACTTAATGGATCGCATTTCCTTTGAACCCGAATTTTGAACTTTATAAAAGGTTCAACAGATGAGTACGAAACTCAATTGATGAAGACTTAAGCTCTACGAAAATGATGACCCTTATTTTTGATGGGCTATAAGTAGAAAAATAAAAAGGGGGTAACAAATAGTAACCAACTTTATCATTGAGGCTAATAAGGTAAAAAAAATAAAAATATTACAATCTTTGATAGACTAAAGTGTAAATTGTCGTAGCATTTTATTGTGATTCTCCTATAGTTTTAGTGAATTTTTTTTTGGTTTTTTGAGAATGTTGATTTTTGTGCTTTGAATAAAATATCCATCATAAATAGGATCTCTTCTATAAATCAACAATCTCTTAGATCAGCTACACGATGTTAATTATTTTAGTAAGGTCAATTTGAAATTGAGGTATCAATAAGTGAAGATTTAAGGGCAATGCATGAAAAATAACATTCAAGACAAGGAAAGGTTTGCTGAATGATTGGTTCTATTTATACGATGTTCTTGCCATTTGTATGAGCCTTATGAAGGAGATTATTATAATATTTTTATCTATTAATGTTATTATTTACTTAGATGATACATTGATTTTGAACAATAACTATAATGAATATCTAACCCATGTGAAAAAAGTTTTGAAGGATACCATGTTTTTGTTTAGTAAAGCAGCGTTAACTAGGGCGCTAACCCTTAACATAGTAAAAAACTATCAACAGAAAACAAACAACATCAAGAGAAATGATGTTGGCAACAAGAGCAACAACCCAAAGGAAGTTAGAAACAAACACAGTCAGACAGGAAAGGGATCCTATCCAACTGGAGAACAAAGAAGGCCCCAATCAAAGGGAGGGAGAGACACCCAAACCCCAATGAGGGGGGGTTTGGGGCAGGAGAGAAGACTTCTCCTTTCGCTTGCGAGCAACCACAATTTAGGCAATGTTGTCATTAGGTCCATCAAAAGAGAGATCAATAGGAAGGGACCCTATAGGGTTACCATAAGTGGTGTCAATAGAGTGCTGCATCAGAACAATAGGAGCTGCTAAAGGGTAGCAAAAGGTTGTGATGAAACAACAACAGAAGCAGATCCAACAGTGGAAGAGTGTGGTTGTAGAACAAGAGAAGCAAGAGTGGGGACCTTAGAAAATGAGGATAAAAAAGGAGCAACAAGAGCATCATCAGTAGCCGTGAGGGGATCGACATCAACATCATCCTCATGAGAGGAGCCAACAACAGAGTTGAGAGCATTGATTATTAAGTGATTAGTAGTAGCATTTTTCCACTAGGTTGAGACCCCTTTGTGGCGTGAAATAGAGCAATCCAAAGTAAGATGACCTATAGAGAAGCATCTCCTGCAACGAAAGGGGAGGCCTTCAAAATCTAGTAGTTGTGACTAAGGCCTATCTCCCACCATAAGAACCACATCTCTCGAGAGAGGAGAGGAGATGTCAATGTCCACAAGAATGCGAGCAAAGGTAGTGTGGTCCATTGAGGACACAACTTCATCGACCTTCAATAAATGACAAATAGAGTTACTGATAGCCTCATAACACGTGTGCTCCCAAAAATGAAGAGGGAGATTGATGAGGCGGATCTAAACTAGACGCACATTAAGTGGCTTAGTGAGAGGGTTAAAAGAAGTTGTCCAAGGCTTAACAGAGAGGGAGTGCACTCCCCAAGCCCACAACATGCCCAAAACCAAATCCTGATCAATGGAAGAAGTAAAGGAATTAGCGATAGGGGAAAAGCTCAATATTGTGAGCCACCAAAGGCCGCCAAGAGTCACTTACCTAGTTATGAAGTTTTGGTAGAGAAAACTAGAGCCCAAAGAATCTGCACAAAAGATCACAGTGTTGGTAGAACCCAATGTTGTCCATAACATCCTTTCCACAAACCACCACAGGGGAGGATTTGGCACATTGAAGAGGACGAACCCCCTTTGAGGGTTGGGTGGAAGATTTGGCCACATGAGCAAAGCTATGCTGGCCAGCTGGTTTGGGCATATAACCAACAACATCAACAGTAGTTGACTGAGAAGCATCATCAGAAGCCAGAGACCTGACATCAACAGGACCCTTAGCTAGAGAACCAAGGGGTGTGGGTGTTGCATCGGGCAAATCCCCATAGGAAACATGGGGAGCCGTAGCAAAAACCACTCAAGGAGCATCAGACCAAACAACAACAGCGACTCAAACATACCGTGGGTCATGGGAACAAAAGCCCCTCGAGAGGAGGAAGGGGGGGTAGTCAGAGGATGAGGGAATGCCACATACATCCGCAACAGATAACATCGTAGAAGCAGAAACCATTGTCGAACCAGAGGCACCAACAACAACATTCAAATGGAGAGAGGAGGGAGAGCCATTGGAGAGAAGTAGGAGAGCTATTTTTGAAGGACAACATGTTATTCTTAGATAGGAAGCGAGATTATACAACAATTGTGTGGTTGGAAAAGAGAGCTTTACAACAATACCAAATTTTTAGGCTAGTTTGAAATGGCTTTAAATCTTCTTGAATGATTAAAACAAGGATATTTGTGGGTGTAGTTCAATATTTGGGTTAGTCTTTCTCAATCATAACATGTTTGTATATTGTAATAATAAAGAAAATTCTGTTACATCATTAATTTTTTTTGAAAATTTTAAGAAGATGATTGATATGAACCAATATTGTTTTTGTTTAATTTAGAAGAATATTTTTAAGTAATAACTGATGCAAGTGACATATGTCATAGGGAAGTCATACTTCAAGGATGTAAGCTTGTATAAATTTTCGAAGCTAAATCTAAATTGAAACAATCCACCCATTTTTAATGGATATATTTATTATAATTATTTCACTGGCTGAGTAAATAGAAGGAGGCCGTGATTAACAAATTAATCAATATGTTGTTTGTACCTGCGACAATTTCACCACTAGGTACACCAACTTACTTTGAGCCTTTTGTGCAAGAGCTTTATTTGGAAGCTTATGAGCATGATGTAGATTTGCTGCAACATTTCAGTGTGTTGGAGAATTCAAAACCATTTGGTTGTATGCCAAAGAAAAGAATCATATCTCTAGATAGGATGCTGTATAAAGTGGGGAAATTCGGTGGGGTTCAGTCGATGAGAGAAGCCCACATTTCTAAGGTTGACAATCACTTTGGGACACAATAATAGTTGCAAATTTTAAAAGGTCTCCATGTATTGGCCCAACATGCAATTTGATTTAACTTTAAAGTTCATTCCTATTAGGATATCACATTGTCCACCTCTTGATTTACACAATGGTTATGGTGATAATTACATGCAGTTCTTCAGTTACAGTTAATATAAACTATATTTCACCTCTTTTAAATTAGTTCACTCTTCACCAATGAAATTAATCAAACATTTTATCCTCTCAAATTGGTATCAGAGCAGGGTGTGCGTAAAAGCATGGTAGTTGGAGTGGCCTAAAGTCTCTGTTCTTACAATGGCCTGAAGGTTGGTAGAGAATGAGGGTACCCTATGTTTTGTAGGAGTGTGTAGAACAAATCATGGTGGAGCCGACATTTAACTATAATTCGTTCGCTATTTTTCTCAGACTAAGTAAATTTTAGTTGCCATTCTCTTTCACATAGTTTAATGATCGTTGTTCATGTTGAAACCCTAATATGCTAAGTTATCAATGGAAGTTTCAAATAGATTAGCTGTGACTATCCATTCTGAAGTAAAGCTGTGGCTATAATCCAACAAGAAGCGTGCATCTGAGGCCATAGAAGAAGGATGATTTATCCCCCTACATGACCTTAGGAAAGAGGCAGATGCCTATATTGGGCTGCTCTTTCTCTTCCTTCTCCTATTAAGGGAGTGTGCTGTCTTAGCAAAGTGGAGCATTGTACTAGCACAGAGGTCAGGACAAGGATATGTGATGGGTCTGCTATTGAAGGATAGAACAGCGTTGTTGGGCAACGACATGGATTATTTTGTGGCATAGCCAGATGCTTGTAGTAAATGTCAAAAGCCCAATTAAGGACATCAAATTTTTCATCAATTGCGGTGGTCGCTCATATAGTGTTGGCCATTTTTTATGCAATTCAGTTCTACAGGGTAGATGTTTTCACTATTGGTTTAAGAATATGTGCATCAACTACAACCATAGTTTTGGCAACATAAATCAAGAGAAAATGACTTGCCATGCTTAATACCTAGATTATGTTGCATTAACCAATAAGAAGAATAAGCGGGGAAGTGTCTAATGTTGAGGTTCAAACAAAAGAAATAAGGTTTCATGAGATAAATGTGGTTAGATTACTATTTGAGCTTATAAGACAAATAATTGAACAGGTTTTCAATACATATTTTGAATGGAAGTTTTGGGTATGACCTTATTAATGGAGTGATCGATCAAAAGTCTATTGTACCTATTATTCCTCTATCAAAAGTTGTAGTGCTTCTTCTGGTGCTACTTTTTAGAGGGTAAAGGACTAACAACTTGTGGCACTAAAGGCTGGAGATTTTCCATCATCTCAAGGATGGTGTTTTGTATGAGAAGCACATTTCATTTACTTTTCATTTTTTTTTTGGTTGACATCTTTTATAATACATATATTGTGAACTTTTCTTTTTGAAGACAAGTAAGAAACTTGGTGAATTCAATATGGATTGTTGTCCATATAGTTCATGAGACAACTTGGTGGAGCAATGGATTGTTGTCCAATAATTCAAGGATCCGTGATTCAGGAGTTCAAGGAGGTGGTAATCCAGAAATTCGAGAATTCAACTCATAGCTCTATACCCTTCTAGGGTTTAGAAGGCACTTGAGGGAGTTCCATTTAATTCAGATTTGTTTCTTTTAAGAAAAATCTTCTCAAGACTGTATTTATTTTTGTGTAATCAACAAGTTTTGTTCTGTTAACCTTAAGAATTTCCTTTGACTAGATGAAATTAAAGTTGTGTTAGGGATATATTAATAAGAACAATGTAAATCTAACATTACATTCATCTAACTCAACATTACATTCATGCCAACAAATGTGGCAAAAAAAAATCTCTCAATCGACCAAAAATCTTCTTAAATACATACAAAGCACCATGAGAACATTTTACAATAGGATCTCATTACAATGCTATTCTTCATCTATTTTATAATTTTTTAATCTCTTAGCAACATAGAATATAGTATTAATGGATGCCATACAATTTTTCTTGGCATCTAGAAACCACCACTAAATCACCCTCGTTCAAAATGATTGAAAAACAAAACATGTACTCTTAGATGCTAACCCTGGGGGAGAGGACCCAATAGTTGAACGCTTTCCTATTGCTGTGATATAGTTGTTAATTTAAGACCCATACTTCTTAATTTAATGCCCAATTTTTTTGACAACATTGCACTAATAGTTGACTTTAAAGTTGTTATTGCTATGATGAATACCCATAATTGAATGAAATGTACCCTTAGTTGTAAAAAGCAACCAATCATGTGATGCCACATCAGTTGCACAAGTATGGGGGTCTCTTTTGCACGACTATTGGTCTCTCCTTTTTATTGGGTTGTTTTGGATACTTCGGTAAAAAACATGCTGATGTGGCATCATATTTGATGATGTTGCCTTGAACCTTAGTTATAAGTAAGGGACTTGCCAAGTAAGCTGCTATAAAAAATTGAGAGTGATTTGAAATTTCCATGTAAGATTTTGAAAAACACGAAGTTAAGTTGCAAACTATTAGATCCTCTTCTCTATTCATTGTACACTATAACGACTCAATGACCCAAATTGACTCCCTACCAAAATGAGCATTCAATCTGACATCCACATTTAATTTTCGTAGATGTGAATGTGGTGCCATTAAAATGTGAGTTGGTGAAAGAAAAGTGCATCATTGGAACCTGTGAAAAGGTCACCTCTTACATTATCAAGCCGTTGAATCATTAAATCATGGACATTAGAAAAGATTAAATTGCCAAAGATCAACATTTTGACATTTCTATGAACCGTTAAACTTTTGACCTAGCGAATCTCATCGATATTTTGGCATTTCGACGAAACACTACACCTGCTAACTATTGAACTTCTCTTCTTTCTTCTTTGTGCCTTCGATTTTTGGCAGACCATGGAGTTCTCATTTCTAATATTTTTGACGAGTCGACATTTTGGCAAATGAAGAATCATTCTATCAACAAAACTATGAATCAATGAACTAAGACATCAACAAATCGATAAGTTTGCAAGATTTTCAATGGATAGAAATCTGGTCAATTTGTGAACAATGAGAAAATATGAGATTTCCACAATCTATCTTATATTCTTATGTGTTTTTCTGGATTCGATTGTGTGTATTTTTTTCCATCGAATCTAGAAAAATACATAAGAAAATGAGAAAATAATTAAATCAAATAATAGCCGGTTTCAAGAACTGGTGAACTTGTTGAATATGAACTCCATTGGTGAATTGACAAGTTTACAAACTAACCAACTCGCTGACAATGAACTTAACCAAAATGATGTTGGAGTTTGGGAAGGTGAAGGGAAGCATGATTACACATGATAGATTTTATAAAGGAAACATGTAAAATTTTATCTAAATTTGCACAAGAGGATCTAGTTAGAAAATAAGAACACAATTTGTAGTAAAACAGAAGAAAAAATTACGAGCAATAAGAATGAAAACTTATTCATTAATTGATTTACAAATGAATGAATTACAAAATATATATAAAGTACAATGATCTCCAACATAAGATAAAAAAAAGAGGAAAGACGTGGACAAATCTGAAAATAACAGGTTTGAAAGCACAAAAATCTTCCTTTGTTTACTTAAAACAAGCAAAAGCTGAAGCTACTCATCCATCACCGATAAAACAAGATGCGGTGAAGGATATCCACAAAACACGGATAAAGCAGGGTCAAAAAAACAGAACAAGGCAGAAGATTGTGCTAAAAAGGCATGATAATTGAAGAGCAAATTGAGACATCGAGGTTCACAGATTAGTCTTGAAGAATGTTCAAGTTACAAATAACAAATTTAGAAGTTAAGTTGCATCCCCAATAATCAAAGCCTGAAATACTTAAGCTTTTTTAAGACAAAGAGGTCAAGGAGATGTGGATGGACGGAAAAGAGGAAGATTAGGAGAAAGTGATAGCCTAATAAGAAAAATATTTAATTTAATTTTATAGGAATTAAGAAGGATTCGATGGATTAGAATGAAGGGGGTTGGCACTACGGAGTTGGAGGGTCTAGATGATCCAAAAGGTCAATAAGGTGGGTATATGAAAAAAATTAAATAAAGGATTATGGTCTTGAAGATTGTGGTTCTAGAGGGAGATTGAAGGAAATGAAGGAGGGAGGAGAGGTTAAGCTAAAAGATTAACAACTAATAAGCTTAACACTCAACCAAATTTTTAACGTGGGTAAATAGCATGATGATTCTTATGACCTATCTCAGTTAATTATTTTTGAGGGATCATAAAAAAAGGAATACAAAAGGGAAGTGAATGAAGCCAAGGATGATAATATTAAGTCGCAACAATGGTTTGAAGTGGGAACATGTGCCTCTTGCAGGCACAACATGAATCTAGATCTTTGTGTTGACAAAAAGCGAGAACAACAACCAAAACTATCGCATAGAGGATAACAAAAGTATACACATGGAAATAACATACCCAACTAGCAAGATAAAAAATGAACACAAAGTTATGACATTGACACAATTTTTTAACACAAAGTAAGCGAGGTCTACAAATGATGGACAAAATTAGTTACCTCTATCAATGATAAGCCCATTGAAGGAAACAATTTTCCTCAAACCACGATTATCTTCATCAGTGAATTGCAGTATGAACAACCTTCTTACAAGTAAAAATATTTGATTACCTCCAAAAAAGTGAATACATGTTCCATCGTTGACCTTGCCATTGCATGGCAACCACAAAACATAGTTCACCACACTACTTTGCACTATATGTTTTATTTTAGCATTACAAAATATATGGCATTTTCATACTTGGTAACCTCCATAGGTGAATTAAGGAAAAAACACCTCCAATTCACATTGTACATAAAATTGTGCCACCTCATCATCTTGATTTGTAGGAAGAAACTCATCGTTTGATAGATCAAACTAGAAATTTGAATCTCGAGCATAAAGAAAAATTGAGTAACAGACTAATCGTCAACTTGAAAAATATATTTTTACTCAAGACACCTGTTGGGCCCAAGCGAAACACCCAAACTCGGGTACACAATCATCCACACCATGATAAGCTACTTTTTCATGAAAAAGGAAAGCCTTGTAGTCAATTTCACTCATCTCAAGGACAATAGGAAACCAACATACCTTGGAGTCATTCATGTTGATGTAAATTTGAGTGTAACAACATATTAGATCACAAGGCACCTCATGTGAAGAACTATACTCCTAAAATTATCTCATTGTTTCAATCTTGTCTTGGCAACTTGTTGTGTCACAAGTGCTACAAATTTTTTCATACGACACTTCTAAATTGCACTATGTATGAGGGAGATAACATATTGCATCAATTTTTTTTTCTCATATCTATGCACGTGATCACCAACATCACATTCTTCAAGTGCAAAATCTTTGAACCCAATATCATTAGTTTATAAACACTTATATTTACATTTTACTTTTCAAGTACATTTGTGCCTATAGTATTTTCATGCAAATAATCAACATCAACTTAAAAAATAGGAAGAGGAACAAAAAAGGTAAAAAATTAAAGCACCATCTATATCACCAACATGTGTATGCTTTCCATAATCAGCTACCTAAATTGATTCATCTAATGAATATGTAGCATTTTTTTACTATCACACTACTGTAGCAAATAGTTGGATCGTACTTCTCATCCATAGATTAAATGTCACCATTAATCTTAGCAGTATCATACCTCTCAACCACATAGTAAATGGACCTTCATTGATCTCTTCACTAAAGTCACCCATAGATGATTGATGCAATGAAATTTTAATGTAAAAACTATCAATATCCTTTGTATTACTATCACAAATCATACCAAAACCACCTTCTATCTCTCTTTCTCTCCCTCTATCTCACTCTCCTCGTCTCCCTTAGGATCTAGACCTATCACTCTTTCCTTATCTCTATCTCCCATCTCCCTCTCTGTCCCTCTCTCCCTACCTTTATTTATTTGTATACCCCCCCTTCTCTCTACTTACTTATCCATTCCTCTCTCCCTCCCTCTTTCTCTCCCTCCCTTTTCTCTAGTTATCCCCCCCCTTTGTACCTCTTCATCCATTCCCCCATCTCCCTCCCTCTCCCTCCCTCTCCCTCCCTCCCTAATTTTATTTCTCTACATACTTATTCATCCATTCTTCCCTCCCACTCTCCCTCCTTTATTTCCTCTCTCCCCTCTCCACTCTCTCTCTCTCTACTATTATCTATCTCTCCTATCCATCTCTCTTTAATTCCTCATCCCTATCTATTTACCTACCCATCCCTCCCTCTAAGAGAGGGTAATGGGAGATAGTGATAGATAGAGAGGAAGAGAGAGCTTATGAGGAGAGAGATAGATAAGAGAGGTATAGAAAGGGAGAGATAGGTCTAGAGCTTAGGGGAGATAGAGTGAGATAGATGGATGGATAGAGAGAGAGAGAAAGAGGAGCTTTTTGATTACTAAAATTTGACCAAGTAAAAATTATAAGATCTTCTGAAACCTAGAATCTACATTATAACTCCTAGATATTCAAAACCATTATAAAAAATCTTGACATATATACATGGAATATAACTTATAGTATTAGAAAATAAAAACATATATATAGATGTCACTTATACTTAAATGTTTATTTTTTTGGTCCCCCATCTTTTTACACTTAGCTGCAAGCGGGTTTTCTAAGAAAAGTATAAGATTGATGAAATTATCATGAAATATAAAGCATCGTTGGCAGTACAAGAAAGACATAAATTTCTCCAAAAAAAGATTTTTTTTTTGTCATACATCAAAGCTAGTGCATTCGTCAAATGGATGTCAAAATCACATTTCAAAATAAATATTTTTAAGAAGCTTACATTTAGTAACTTGTTGCCCTTATAGTATAAGGAAAATAAAATTATGTATATAAATTAGTCAAATCTTTGTATGTTTTGAATTAAGCACCTCATACATGGTACATCAAGTTTACAAATGAGTTTTTTTTTTTTGTAGTCTTTTGGATTTTTACTCGTACATTCAAAAAGAGCACGTAGAAAATGTAACCATTTTTAAATAAAAGTTGATCTTGCCATCACTATGAATTGTGAAAATATGACTTCTCATGTGAAGAAATATCTAAATATTGAGATGGTTGAGTTTGATTCAAGTTACATTTATACATTCGATAAAATAACATAATATTATAATTTTATCCCTTAAATAAAGTATGTCAAGGAGTTGCTTACAAAATTTAATATTACTATATATAATCCAATGATAACACCAATAAAAAAAGCTCTAAATATTTCTATATTTTAAGAATCATAAAAGGTATACAAACACTCCACAAAAAAATTGGTAGGAAGTCTCATTTATCTTACCAACACTAGAGCAAATGTAGTCTTTTTAATCAACTATCTTTCAATTGTTATGGCATAACATAGGATTTCAAATTGGAAAATAGTAAAGAGGGTGTTGAGATGAGTGACACAATTTAATTCATGGCATCTAAGTATGTACATGTTAAAAAATTTCAATTTGACAAGATATACAAATTTAAATTTTGATGGATCTGTTAATAATTGCAGTCTCTATCTAGATATACATTTCACAAGGACTTACCTATGAACTATCTCTTGGATTAGCAAAATATAGTCAAACTTTTGCCATTTCTTTCATAGGTGCAAAGTATAAGTAGCATGAGGAGTTATGTAGAAAGCAACACAAATTTGTAAATTTGTAAATTTCTAATAGATATGTACATTCCAATGAATAAGTTAATAGATTTATTTTGAGATAATTAAAGAATTTTGAAGATACTAAATGATTTAGTGCTATACATGGATGATCAAAATACATATGTCCATGATCAAAATACATATGTCCATTACTACTTTATGAAAGGAAAAAAATCAAAATAAAGATATACAAATTTACTCTTTCTCTATTCAAAATCAATCTATATATAGATTCACAAAGACACTATCACTTCTTTATTTTTCAAAAAGGTTTAATTAAAAAACAATGTTCAGAAATTTAATATTGTGAAATGTTAGTTTTCACCCATACACATATATTCCTGACACACTTTGTTGGATTTCCTTGTATAAAAATTTCTAATGATGAATAAAGAAAATTATTTCCATCAAAGTGATCTAACCATTTATATTTAAAGATCATGATCTAAGACAAAAAATATCAACTAGTATACTTATATTTTCAAAAATCTATTTGAAATACGCCAAGAGATATCTAGTTAAAATGTAACCCTAATCTTATAAATATATATTATCTATCCTAATTGAATGGAAACATTACTTGTAACCATATCTAAACACTAACATAATCTTAGTCTTAAGTGAACCCTAATCCTAATCTTAATTAAACCTTATCTTAAGCCTAAACATAAATAAATTTTAAAATAACATAACCATAACTAAAATTGGCCCTAAGTCAAATCATAGTTAATAGATAAGCCTAATTTTAATTAAAGCTTAACTATAAATTTGGTTTAATCTTAACTGAAACCCTAATGACAACTCTAACCATTGTTGTAGATAAATAATATTTTTTTAATCTAAAAACATAATGATTGAAGAACAACTTTTTTTTTTTGCAATTTTATCATATCAAATAGATGTGTGATTTTTTCATTTCATTTTAGTTTCATTGTTGTTACTATAAATCATGAATATGAGTCATGAATAGGGAGGATAAGGTTCGAAATGAAAAACAACATTAATAGATTTAACTTGTTGAAAAAATCACCCAAATTACTATCCCATTATCATAAACAAATAATTGTGATGAAATCACATTTTATTGGTATGTCGATTCATATCACATGATTTATAATTAGTTTTTAAATATACATAATACATTTCATTAATTATTAGTATTAATAATCAATATTAACAACTTTGAAGTCATGTCTATTAAAGAGTAAATTAACACATGAACCATAACTATTGAAACATGGTCAAGTATCCTATTATAAATAGTTTCTCAACTTTGAAACATTAGTTTAAAATATAATCACAACCATTGAAACATGCTCAACTAGCCTACCCCATTCAATTGTCAACTCCAATCATTTTCTTCCTTAAAAAGAACTCAATTAATATTAAGATAATTTAAAATAATTCTCTAATGATGTAATCATGCTACAAGAAACCAAGCCGAGTTTAGATAAAGCGCTTAGCTTTTTGCACTTATGTTCAAGATGGGAAGGATGTTTCCAAGAGGCTAGAGGATCAACGAGTGGATTTTGGGGATCTTATGGAATCCTCAAGTGGTCAAGGTATTCCTAGAAGAGATGTCTGATTATTGGATGGTTTGTAGGGTGAAGCTATTGGCAAGGGACTTACTTTTTCCATTGATAAATTATATGGCTTGATTAATACAAAAGACAAGGCAAGAGTTTTGAGGAACTTTCAGTTCGCATCCAAACTTTTGGTAAGGAATGGTTGATTATAGTGGGAGATTTTAATGCTATTTTGGATTTGAATGATAAAAACAGAGGTTTAAGGAAATCCAACAGGGTTATGGAGGATTTTAGAGATTTTGTGGCATTCAATGAGGTGTCTGATGTTGTGTCGAAGAACGGATTATTTACTTGACAAGTTTATTGTGGGACCTAAATGGGTGGAGGGCCAATTTACTGTTTCATCCAACATTCTGTCAATTTGAGTTTTTGACCACTTCCCAGTTCAATTGGATTTGGATGTTGGGAAGGCTCGGTATCAGGGGAGCTTCAAATTTCAAAGTATGTGGTGGAGGGATAGGAACTTGGAAAATTTAAAATGCTGGTGGGAATAAAGCAATTTTTTTATTGGAACTCCTAGTTTTTGTTTTGTGAAGAGGCTTCATTTCCTGAAAGACAAAATTAAGCAATGGAATGTTGTATCTTTTAAAAATATTTTTGCTGAAAAGTTGAGACTATAGGAGTTAGCTGCTTTGAATAAAACAATGATGAATTCAGGGATGACAAATTTGGAATTCGAGAAAGAAAAAGTTCTTAAGGCAAGCCTAGTGGAGGTCCTTAGAAGGGAGGAGATCTATTGGCATGACAAATCAAGGGAGTTGTGGATTATGGCAGAGGATTCTAATACCAAACCTTTTCATTCCTCAATTAAGAAATAACAATCACTTAATAGAATTGAAGCAATCAAGGATGATGGAGGTTCTTGGTGCTCATATGGGGATGCTATTGAAAGGGCAGTGGTGCAACACTTCAAAAAGGTACTTGTCTTTCCCATAGGTAGAGGTGTCAAAAGGAGCGATCACATGTTGGATGTGTTTAACGAGGAGGTCTCTAGGGAAGACAATGAAGCACTAATGTTTCCCTTCATGCTATAAGAGTTTAAGGAGACTACCTTTTCTTTGCATCCTAACAAGGCGCTTGGGCTAGATGGATTCATAATGGAGGTTTTCTAGAAATGCTGGGAATTATTGGGGGAGGACATTTGGAGGGTAGTGGAATATTTCAAGAAGAAGAGGAAATTTGTTAGAGAAATCAATAACACCATAATTGTTCTCATTTCTAAAAAGCAGAATCGTGAGTCTATGGTAGACTTCCGTCCTATTTCATTATATAATTCACTCTACAAGATCATCTTGAAGGCAATGACTATTAGACTAAATAACATTTTGCACAAATACATTTTACAAGATCAACACGACTTTACCTTAGGCAAAGAAATCTTTGAAAACATTATTCTGGCAGCGGAGACCATTCATTCCATGGGTAAGGACAAATTGAGAGGTATGGTGGTCAAGTTAGATGTTAGAAAGGCTTATGATTGAGTATTTGGGACTTTCTATTGATTTTTTTGGAGAGATTTTAATTTCATAAGAAATGGCTGGAATGTGTGAGACATTGTGTCTCCTCCACTAACTTTTTAGTTCTTGTTAATGATTCTATTTGTGGCTTCTTCAATGCTACCAATGGGTTGAGACAAGGAGATCCATTGTCTTTGTCACTTTTTTTTTCTCATGGCAGAAGTTCTGGGGAGGAACATAAAGAGGAAGTGCAAATCAAGCTTGTGGAAAGGCATTTGAGTTCATAGAGATCTTGACCCTATCACTCATTCATAATTTGTGGATGATATAAACTATTCGGAGAAGCTTCAGAGAAAGAAGTGAAGGAGATTAAATACACTTTGGAGGATTACATGTAGGTGTTGAGTCAATGTATGAATAAGATTAAATCACACACGTTCTTTGCCTTTACAAGCAAAAGGCTGCAGAATAAAATTGCTAAGATTTTGGAATTTCAGATCAATGTCTTTCCAACGAAGTACCTGTGGGTTCCACTCTTCTTGGGACGAAGTAATAAGTTGACGTGGGAGGAAATTATTAACAAGTGTCATGCCAAATCCTTGTTGTGGAAGAACAAATGGCTATCTCGGGCAAACATGATCCAAATGATCAAGTCTATTTTATCAGTGGTTCCTATCTATAGTATGTCTTTCTTTAGGCTATCAGTCAGAGCTTTAGGGGCTTTGGACGGTCTGCTCAATTTTATTTTATGGGAAGGAGCAAAGGATGCTAGGAGAATCCCACTAATCAATTGGGATATGACCTATTTGTTGAAAGAGGAGGGAGGAGCAAGACTTAGAAAAATGGATTTCTAGAACTTGGCCTTGGGAGCAAAATTGGCATGGAAAATGTACAAATATCCTCACAAAGCATGGTGCAGAATCATGAGAAGTAAATATCTAGATTCGGGAGAGATGGAGAGAATATTCACCCTCGCCAATTCTGGATCAGGATTGGCGGTCTGGAATTTTATTTGGGAAAGTAGAAGGTTTATCACAAATCATTTGACTTGGAAAATTGGAGATGGTAGGAAGGCACAGTTTTGGAGAGATTCATGGAATGGGGAGATAGCTCTAATGGATTGCATGGAGGACAAGGAATGGACAATAGCGATTGAGGAGAGTACAAGAGAACTAGCGACCGACCATTTTGACCTCCCTATGCAGAGAAACCCAAGGGTAAAGAGAAAGTCTGTTGGCTCGTGGAATGAAGAGAATTGTAATCTTTTGGTTGAACTGTTGAGCAATAGATCAATAATTTTCTTAGGGGAAGCAAACTTGCTATTGTGGTGTGTAGCCAAATCTGGGGAATACGAATTGAACATGGGTTACGTGATTAAAAGGTGAAGACAAAGGGATATGCAATGGCCTTCTTTATTATGCTGGGATAAGAGAGTGCTAGCTACCAAAAGCAGGAGCTTTTTTATGGATTGCACTCCATTGCAGAATACTATCAGGAAGCAGACTGAGAGCGATAGGCATAGTGGGGCTGAATATGTGCATTATTTGCAAAAGGGATGAGGAAACTGCTGATCATCTCCTATTTTCATGTTCGGTTGCAATGGAATGTTGGGACTGGCTTTTGGGGATGTTGAAATGGAATACGGTGAAAAACAAGTGTCTGCTGGATTTCTTGTTGACATGGTCGTTGTATGGTAAGCAATCGAAATGGGGAAATCTTTGGGTGGTAGGGCCCTCTATGGTTGTGTGGCAACCGTGGAAGGAGAGGAATATGAGAGTATTCAAGGAATAGGAAATGTCAAAAGAGCTCATTATTGACCGTATGAAAAAAGGGCTGGAGGAAGTAGTAATTGGGAAACTTCAAGGAAAGCATATTAGAGTCTATTCGAAATGGGATAGAGAGATGGAAACTAGTTGGAAAATCAAATATTGGCTACCGATGACTGGAGAAATGTTGAACAAACTTCCAGAATTTCACTTATCACACACATACCGTGAAGGTAACAAAGTTGTGGATTGGTTGGCTAATGGAGGGATTAGAATTGGTAAAGAGTATTTTTTTGCAGATGGGACGTTTCTTCAGAATGAATTAAGTGTCATTCTCGGTCAGGACAAAATAGGGTACCCCTGTGAAGGGATTGGATAGTAGACATCACATCCATAGCTTAGGTGAAGTGGGGAAGGACAATTTCATAGCATAATTGACATCTCCTTTTTTCAAAGTTGTGTGTTTCGATGGTTGTTGCAGGATATGGGAATATTTGTGATAGACCTTATAGGGCGAGAAAGGATTAAAAGTAGAGTGCTTATTAGATCGGGAAAGGTGGATGGCTCAGATTTTACTTTAGAATGTTCTAGATAGAAAGAGTCTCTATGAAAAGGAAGTGACTTGTTCAAGGTAATAGCAAGACAGAAACATGTTTTGAGGAGATGAAAAATGTGTTTGGAGTCAAATGTATGTGTTAGAAGAATGAAGGAATGGTCGAGGAAATTCCAGAGGAGCAAGTTGAGCGACTATTCAACAAGGCAAATGATAAGGAAAAGGAGACTGTGATATAGATTTTGGGGACTGAGTTTTGGAGTGGTGGTCATGTTCACGATTGGGTGGTGTTGGAGAGTTTGTTTGAACCGATAGTGCAAGTGTTGGGTCATGCCATATTTGTTAACGAGATTGTGAGAAGGATGGTAAGAGAGGACCATTCCCAGGTAATATTAAGGGCTTTGGATTGTATTGAGACAGTCCCTGAATCGGGTTGCACGCTGGGATATTTCTATTTGAAAGAAGGCAAAAAGAAGAAAATGAAGAAGGCTTAGAATTTATTCAAGGATGGGGTGGTCAAGGAGTATAGTTTGAACAAGTTTGAGGAGTTCATGAAAGAGAATGGTGATGTCATGCCCGAGGAGGTGGTAGATAGGGTGATAGAAATAGGGAAAGAGATTACATATATGTACAACTGAGAGATGAGATCTCTCATTCATGTAATGTTTTTTGGTTTTAATATAAAGGATACTGTCCCCTAGGCAGATCTTGGTTAAAAAAAAGGATAACTTAAAATCATGATAATATTTTTTATTAATTTGAATTGGATGCATTGAAAGGATAATGGTCAATTTTACATTTAAAATTACTTTCTAATAAATATTAATGGACGTAACTCCATAGTTAGATTGCCAATGTATGTAAATTCTAACATCCAATAAATTTTTCCACAATCATGAATGTTTTTATTTTGGAAGGATATCTTTATCCGTTTCATTCTTATATTTTAATATAACATATATATTTTTTAATATTGATATCTAATAATATAACATAGTATTTTTGCTCTTGATCTACCATGATGTTGCAACAACAAAATCACATGAGGTTGGGGTTTCTATTTTCTCAGGGGCACGAGGCAATGCAAATGCTTCTTGTTAGTGTGGAAAGGCCTTCTCACGCCTTCACCGCAGAGACTCAATGCCCCTCTACGAAAAGCTCGAGGATGGGCAATAGGGGTGACACTCAAACCTCCCCATTGGATTGTGAATGTGTGCAAGATGTGAGGTAGTCAACTGATTTTTCTAATACAGTGTAAAAAACCCCCTTTGGCATGAAGATTGGAGTGCGATAATCCTTAGGTTAATTTGGGGGGAAGGTGTGGAAGGCTCTAGGGAAAACTAGCAACCCTTCTATAGCTAGCCCAAATTTGCTTCCTAGATCTTAGTTGTGTCGGTTTGCCATTTGAACTCTTTGAAGGTGACATTAGGAGAGGTCATTATGTGGGAGGTTGATGAGAATGCATTCTTTTTCACCAAGCATGATCTAATTGGTAGATTTAGAGGGTTTTGGTCGAGTCTACTTTTGCTTCATCACTAGATCTTAGACACATGTCATCCATTGTTGAAGGGAGGTTTACAAAATAATCCTTGTGCACAAGGATTCTTCGTAGTGTTTTTTGATAGTTCCAAGCATTGATAGATGATTTTGTGTGAATATGATGGAATTGTGAGTAGCATAAATATTTATGCTAAAATTGTGGTACCCCTCCTTTGACCCAATTATAGAGTCTTTTTTTGCAACTCCTGTTTGGGTAAGGCTCCCAAATCTTCCATTATAGTTTTGTTTGGATTCTTGTTTTGAAACTATTGGCAATTCGTTGGGAAAATTTTGGGGGTTGATGAGGGTTATTTAGATTACCTCCACACCTCCTTTGCCTGCATGTTAGTGGAGTTAGACATTACCAAACAAATCCCAATGGAGATGCCTCTTACGACAAGAGATGAAAGTTGAATTCAGATTTTATATTATGAAGGTAATCCTTTCTATTGTTGCATGTGCTTCAATACTAGCCATATAGAATCCCAATAAGTTGAACAAAGAATTGCCAACAAGGCCACTTGGTGAGAATGTCCCACTTTATCATTACAATATGGAGAAGAAAGAAACGAGTTTGGAAGGGAAAACTAGAGTTAAGACCCCTAAGAAATCCAAAGAGAAAGGAGAAAAAGTATCCCCATCTAGCAATATGTATCATTCCTCTAGGTCATTGGCGACTCATCCCTCTATGGGGAATACTTGGCTAGTTTGGATCCATCCGGAAGGGCAATTGAACAAGATGATTGTTCGAACATTTGTTAGATGGAGGTGAAAGGAAAATCTCAACCTCTGCTAATGAGGACATGGAGAAGGGACATACAAAAGGTAGCTAGGAAATACTACAAAGAAAAAGGAAGAAGAGTAAACAATTTTCAATATGTAATTATGATTGCATAGTAAATGTGAAGTGATTCCTTAATGATGTTGCTTAATATTTTTTCCCTTGGTGTATGTGCCCTACTGATGAGAATTTTTAGTTTGGCCACTTATAGTTCCTTTCTAGAGATCTCTTTAAGACATTTTTCCAATTCAAGGTCTATCAATATAATCTCTTTTTAGTTTAATATTTATGGGTGTGGTCCCACAAAGTCATATTTACCTATAAAAATAAAATAAAATAATACAACATGGTTTTTATAATATTGATAAAATGTTTACAATTTAAAGAAAATTAGTTTAAAATAAATAGATGACTAAGATTACTTTTTAGTTTATAATATCTTTTTAGTTTAATATTTATGGGTGTGGTCCCACAAAGTCATATTTACCTATAAAAATAAAATAAAATAATACAACATGGTTTTTATAATATTGATAAAATGTTTACAATTTAAAGAAAATTAGTTTAAAATAAATAGATGACTAAGATTACTTATATATATAAAAAGAAGACAAGCATTAATTTAAATGGCAAGGAGTTTTTATTGATGAAGGTTCTTCAATTCATTATTTTTGTGAGTGTAATATGCCTCTCAACATAATAACAAAAGATAAAAATATCAATATTGAATATTTAAAAGTATTCTAAGAGATCAAATAGCTATATAATCCACCCACTTTCTTTCTAATATTTGTAATATTATTTTTTATAAATGATAAATTAGACACCTATTGATAAAAACAAATTAAACTATCAAACATACTATATTTGAAAAGGCACAAAAATTTAAGAAGTGGATTATTATTATTAGTAGATTATTACTCATAATATAATTAAAGAAAATTTAAAAATTATAAATTAAATTAAATATTAAAACAATTTATTTATAAAAATTATTGATATTTCATTTTATTGTTAGAATTTGATATAAATTTCTTCTTATAATTAAAAATAATTAAATCGTAAAAATTTATATATTTAATAAAATCTACAATTCCCAACCATATAATTCAATAAATCTAGAAACTCACCAATAAAATAAAAGTGAACTAAATTTCAATTACAATATTGAAAGGAAAAATTGGTAGAAGTAAAAACAATAATGTACATCCAAAAATCTCTGTTTCTACTATAGAATTTAATCCTTACAAACTACTAACAAAATTTAATTTTAATAATCTATAAAAAGACATTATCCAAAAGGACCATATTAATTCTATAAAATTAAATCTCAAATAAACTAGTTGTTAAATCAAAATAGGAGTCCAACCAAATTTTCTCTCTCTAAAAGAGAAATTATATTAGTTCAATAAAAATCCAAAACAAAGTCCACCCAAATCATATTAGATCTTTGAAACTAAAATGTTACAGGAATTTTATTCCCCCAACCCCCAGCCCTTGCACCGCCCCCCCCCCCAACCCCAAAACAAAAATAAATAAATAAATAAATAAATAAATTCATAGGGCCTTATTCACCATATCTACAAATGAAGAATTAATTTTTTTTATTTCCCCTCTAGACCACATCTTGTTCTATATATATGATAGGCTAGGAATAATAGAAAATCCTAAATCCATTCTTTACTGTGTTCAGATTAGGGGCAACAACAATAGAGGACATCCAAACTGTTAATCTTATGAAGATCCGGTTAATACTATGGGGGGGGGGGTGGTGGGGGTGGTGAATCAATATTAACAATAAATTAAACTTTGAACTCAAATCCAACTAAAATAAGATCTGAAACTTCTTAACAAATATCTTCACTTCTACAATTGGATCTAACAACCTTTTAATCAGATTTGCTAAAACCATCTATCATAATTATCAACATCTTTATCTCTTAATCAGTCAATACCAATTTGATCATTCAACTAATCAATCTGATCAAGTTCTTTATCTAATCATTTCTTATCAGTACTGGTAATCTCTGATAAACTTTTAAAGACATATATGTTAGATTCAATGACAATCCCAAAGACACTGAGAGGGGGGAGGGGGGGGGGGGGGGGGGGGTGAATCAATGTCTAACCGGTTAGTAGAATATTTAAACTTATTAATAATTTTGCATCCCAAAATAATGTACCGGTAAACCAAAATTATTGCAATAAACAGAAATAAAAGAGACAACATAGAAACATACCATAACACAAGATATTTAACTAGGAAACCTGGTGTGGGAAAAACCTGTGGGATTTGTGACCCACAATATTTACTCATTGGCCAATGAATAAATACTACTTACAATAGGGGCCTGCACGTGTAGGGAGGCCAACTACCTAGAGCTCACTGCTCAATAAAGAGTCACACTGACTACAAAATGGATTATCAAATCCAATACAATGTATTGCTAAAACAACATCTCCAATGCCAGGTTCAGTACCGGTTTAAGCTCAGTCAATAACCAAAAACCTTCGCTGTCAACTATATCACCTTATACAAAATTCGCCTTATAATTCTCATCCATCTACTACTTCTCTACTTACAATAATGTCCTATAAGATCTCATACATATATGAGTCTTTTACAATGTACCATGTCGGCTTTACAAAAAGATAATTACATTTCAAAACAATTCATATAAACAAAAGTTTATTCTATGTCGGCTGGAGTGCCGATATGCATTGTTGCCGATGCCGGTGAAGTGCCTGCCGGTGTATGTAGAAATCTATTGCCGGTGCCGGTATTTGCCGGTAGGTTGCCAGTTGGTTGCCATCAATGACAACATCAATTATTCTCATAAGAGTGTAGAATGCCAACAATCTCCCCCTTTGGCATTGATGGTAACACTCATGAGAAAAATCTAAAAATTGAAGTCCAAAAAGATTCCAAAAAGATGTGCTCCTCCTGAGCAAGTGATCTCCTCTGTACAAGTATTTTTCTCTCCATTGCTCCTCCTTTGACGTCAATGACAAAGGTTGTCAAAAATAATCAAACGAGCTCATAAATTTCACCTCAAAGTCTATAACCTGTTGGTTACAATCTGAAAAATATCTGCTAAAACTAAATTCAGACTTTGCATAAACCTTTTGCTATCATTCAAAGTTGCCTTAGTCTGTTGGATCATGCCAGTGAGATAATGCATGTGTTCTTTCGGTGATCGCTCTCCTTGAACTAATGCCTTAGATATTTCAATCCTCTGAGTGATAAGATTGTCCAACTTAGGACCAAGTTTATTTTTAAGTTCCTGGGCATTTGACCTCATCCTTGCCTTCTCTTTCTCAAGTTTCTCTAACTTCTCAAAAACTGCCATTTCTTGCTCAAAAACTGATATATGTCCGGATGAACCAATTATATTAACGGCTATATCATCAATTTCTTTTTGTGTTTTTATGATCTCCTCATCTATGTCCTCAGTCAAAAGGTGAGGTTCACATGTTTCCCTATAGAGCTCCTTGTCCTCCAAAATTGTAGAGTTAAGTACCGGTAATAATGTATTTAAGTGTTCTGTACACTTCTTTATAGTGTTTTCAAAGAATGTGTTTTTCTCTTTTTCAACTTTCTTCTTTATGATATCCTCATTCACCTTGTCTATAGTTATTACATTATTAGAAATGAATTTGGACAATGTGTCCAATTTACCTAAAGAATCCTTAATATGATCTATTTGACATGTAGGTGCAATCATCTTAAGAATAGGTAATGTGTTGTCAATTGCCTTATAGTCCAATGCATTGCAATCCATTATCTTCTTAATTGAATCCAAAAGTACCTCTATAACATTGGTAGGTCTGAATTCACCTATAGATGGGCCAGATGTCTGACCAATCATTTTTATTACCTCTTTGCTTCCATCAGATGTGTCCATTTTGCTTCCATTTTCCTCCAGTGGATCAGTCTGTGTTTGCATCTCAACCTTTAATGGTTCCTCAGACTGTTTTAGTGTCTCTGTAACTGCTGGTTCCTCATTCTAAACATGAACCTTTGTGAAATACAACATCAAACATACCAAAAGGTTTCCAAAGTGGAAAGTACCTTTCTTGTCTCCCTTAATCTTTTTCAGGTTGTCAATAAGCTCATCTTTTAACCATTCACACACATCTATCTTAGCATTGTTGTTTATCATTTCATAAGCACTGTAAATACAAAAACTGGAAACATAATTGAGTTTGTTAGCATGTGTGGCTTTGTATCCAAGAACCATACTTACATATCTCACATTAATGTCCTTAATGTCATTTACTCTAAGTGATTTATTGTCAAATGTTGCTCTGGTTATGCTTGTCACCATTTTGTTAGGAATCTTCTTTGTCTTATCAGGTCTATTACTGGTTGAGGGTAAACCAGTAATTGCCCTAATTGCTTGTCGGGTTATCTTACAAACATAATCCAACCATAAGAATTCTCCATGTGCTCTTCTCAATACAATCCTTACCAGTTCCTCTGGAAATTGAGGGATATTAAGTATCTCCATAAAACCTAAAGTTTCCACAATCTTATGTTCGGGTTTAACAATTCCATGTTCATCACAAATGACCTTATTAAACATTTTCATTAACTACTCAGATCCTAGTTCTTCTATATTGCAATGTATGTAAATTCTAGGGTCTTCTGCAAATGCTACACCCTTAGGTATTTTTGAAAAAGCTCCTACAGAGTCGTCTTGCTTTGCAATCTCAGGAATTATTTTGAATACAGGCCTAGGGCGTTTCACATTCTCCACAATGGTAGGGTTCAGAATAAATTCAGGAACATAAGATGAAGCATCCATTATGAAAAATACCTCTTATCTGGATGTTTGCTGAATGCTTGAAAAACACTTCTCAGATTCACCTTGAATGCCTTTGCTTGATTTCGTGCTCACAGAAAGTTTGAATGCTCGGTGAGTTTGAAATGAGGGTTTCCTAGTGCTTTATAGCCAAAAAGGTTTTTTAAAACAACATTAAATGCTCGCCGGTTAAGTGAAAACTTAACACACCTGCCGGTAAAGAAGAAATGTATCTTCTCACCATCAACCGAGGGTAGAATGCATGATCTTCAATTCGCTGCCATACCCCCAAGGGATTATTCCTCAGTTAGATGAAGAATCTCCTGCCGGTGGAGGATTACTCTGTTCTACCGGCGAAGATATAGTTTCATCAGTTCTTTGATCTCTTTTCTTAATCCACTGTTTAGAAAATTCTTGCTTTACTTCTTCTACCTTTTCTTTGCCTTTCAAACTAGATCTCATATTGTTTGCTGGTGCATTCTTGCTTCTACAAAATTTAGCAATATGTCCAATCTTGTTATAGGCATACCAAGTTACATTATTCCTCTGAATAGCCTTTCCATATCCTTGACCGATTTGTGATCTGCATTGATTAGATAAATGTCCAAATCTTCCACAAACATAGCATTTCACATTCATTCTGCAATTTTCTGAATTATGACCAACTTTGTTGCATTTGGAACATTGACCGGTGGGTGAGTTTGTATTATGGATATTCCTAAATCTACACTGATTTGCTCTATGACCATATTTGTTGCAATTAAAACATTTGCCATTAAATTTATAAGCATTAGGTTGTCTTACTGGTTTGTTTTGATCTTGATTGTTTGCAGTACCGAAACTTTCTCCAATTTCAAATCCAAGTCCATTAGTATCTCCATTAGGCTTCTGACTTTTCAGCATGTCATCAAGTTCTTTTGAACTTTTCTTGAATTTGTCTTTGTGTTTATTTGTAGTAGCCAACTCATTTTGTAGAACTCCAACTTGTCTTGCAAGCTCATCTTTATCATGTTGCATGTGAATCAGATCTATCTTTAGCATATCATTTTCATGACCAAGTCTCAGGTTGTCATTTCCAGCATCATTAAGTCTCCTAGCCAAGTCTTCATTCTTCTTTCTGTCTTCAATATCCTTACATAACCTTATAGTCATATCTTGCATTTCATTCTTCATATTACTGTTCTCTTGTCTCAACTTGTTTGTAATGTCTCTAAGAGTTTCTTTTTCATCATCATCATTCTGCATCTTCTCATGAAGTTCTTTTCTTTTATTTTGTGTTATAGCAAAGTTCTCCTGAAGTCCTTTAATGAATTCCCGTGCAATCCTCAGATCATTTTCAAGTTTGATATTCTTCAATTTTTCTGCATCAAAATCTAAAAGAGCTCCTTCCAACTGTTTTCTTAAGTTCTCCATCTGTACCGATGTCAAAATCTTCCTCAAGTTGTTAGGCTTTTGAAAATAGAGGACCAGGCTCTGATACCAATTGTTAGATTCAATGACAGTCCCAAAGACACTGAGAGGGGGGGTGAATCAGTGTCTAACCGGTTAGCAGAATATTTAAACTTATTAATACCTTTGCATCCCAAAACAGTGTACCGGTAAACCAAAATTATTGCAATAAACATAAATAAAAGAGACAACATAGAAACATACCATAACACAAGATATTTAACGAGGAAACCCGGTGTGGGAAAAACCTCAGCGGGATTTGTGACCCACAATATTTACTCATTGGCCAATGAATAAATACTACTTACAATAGGGGCCTGCACATGCAGGGAGGCCAACTGCCTAGAGCTCACTGCTTGATAAAGAGTCACACTGATTACAAAATGGATTATCAAATCCAATACAATGTATTGCTAAAAAAACATCTCCAATGCCAGGTTCAGTACCGGTTTAAGCTCAGTTAATAACCAAAAACCTTCGCTGTCAACTATATCACCTTATACAAAATCCGCCTTATACTTCTCATCCATCTACTACTTCTCTACTTACAATAATGTCTTATAAGATCTCATACATATATGAGTCTTTTATAAATGTACCATGTCGGCTTTACAAAAAGATAATTACATTTCAAAACAATTCATATAAACAAAAGTTTATTCCATGTCGGCTGGAGTGCCGGTATGCATTGTTGCCAATGCCGTTGAAGTGCCTGCCAGTGTATGTAGAAATCTATTGCCGGTACCGGTATCTACTGGTAGGTTGCCAGTTGGTTGCCATCAATGACAACATCAACTATTCTCATTAGAGTGTAGAATGCCAACACTATCATAATTGGTGTCTCAGAAATAATGCATGTAAACATAAACATCATGAAAAAAAATTCCACACATAAACACCAATATATTTGACGTGGAAACCCAAATGGGGAAAACCACGGTGGGAATTGGTACCCACAATAATTTGTACTCTTTTGAAGTACGCCTTGTTAGGAGCTTAGCCCGCTTAGGAGATTACAATACGCCCAGTTAGGAGTAGACCTTGTTAGGAGTCACTCGGTTAAGGGATTTGCCTATCACTCCATCTAGGAGCTTAATGATCTATTAGGATCAACTTGGTTAGAGGATTTAAACACTCTTTTATGAGCTTCCCTATTAGGGTACTTAGATGACAAAGGCCTATTAGGACCTACCCGGTTAAAAGATTTATGTTGTTGTAATTGTTAGGGAACAACAGTGAAAAATGATTTGTAACTTTTCACTTTCAGCTTGCTAAATCAGATCTAGTTTTGCTTCACAATCTGCAACACTCAGGTAGATCTCTATCTTCTCTGGGATGACTTAACTCATTCTCCTAATGCCACCGACACATAAAACATCAGTTGTGTCACCCTAAATAGCCATAACAACTAAGTCGGCCATAAAGCCTAATTACATCTTGATTTTACAATACAGATCATAAGAGATCAATATATAGATCATTACAACAAATTACAATGCAATATCAACCATTGATTATTCATAACCCATCACAAAAATCCGATCTGTACAGAAGTCAAACGCTTAGAACATTTCGCTAAGCACTTTTCACATTCCCAATAAATTCTACCATCTTCCGTGCCAAAACACATTTCAAATTATTCATGCGAGTTGTGCCATGTTATCTTCTTCATGTAGATTCACCACCAATCATCGTCAAATAAAAAATCATTACCGGTTGAGTGAATTCATCACCGGTCCTAAAACCCTACTAAAACCTTAGCACAACTTCATTAGAATTTCAAAACATGCCTTCTAGTAATCAACATAGGATGCAATTTTAGTCACATACACAAATCCATCATAAAAGCTTATGTCTCAAACCACAAGTTTCCAACCATCACCGATTTACCAATTCCATCAAAATCTTTTCTTTTACCGGTTGAAGTCCTAATTCTTAGTCCTGCCGATAAACCCTGTCAGACTTACAAATTCTAAATCCAGTAGACCAAATTACTTATCCAACAAGTCAGACATCAAAGTTCATCTGTAACCATCATCAAACATTAATTGACATAGGTTGCCATCAATGACAACACAAATAACTGATCATGTCATCATCATTCCTCTACTGGTATAGTCATCAACTCATCTGCATCAATTATGCCAATGATGCCAATACTAGACAACATTCACAGGTCTCATAACAATAGAAGCAACAACACAAAGAAAATGCACTGCGGAAGAAAAAAGAACTCATTTTGTAAGACTAAACTGTGCTCGACTTAAAAAACATGTATTAAGATGCACAATTTCTAATAATTAAAACAAACACTTTTTTTTTTTTTAATGTAGGGAAGTCAAATTATTACATACCAACTGTACAAACAACCTTTCTCATCCTTTCTTTTCTGAATATGTTCATAATAAGACATTTGTTGACCACCTGGTGCATCCACCTCTACTCTGAAATTTTATTTGCCACCCCAAAAAAGACTTGTGATTCGAAAACCCACACTTTTAATTATAGAAAATCCTCCACATAAGTTTTGGAAAACCATATGTTATATACAAATCATATCTTAATAACATGTATTAAAAAAGTAGTAGTTTGTCCAAATCCAATGACTAGATGAGTGCATGCATTTGACATATTTGATTGGGACTTTTCCGTTGTATAATGGTTAGAAAATGTAGTAGTTTTTTGTTTTTTTTTGGTTGGTAAACGGAAAATCTAGAGGATTATATTAATATTTATATGCATTTACATATTATGTTTGAACAAAAACCAAAAAAATTGGACCTGCAACCCCAATTGTCCAAATTCTTCCATTAGAGAAGAATTGCAAAGCGTTAAACTAAAAAAAGATGGCATTCAACCTTCAAAGTCTAGAACTAATTCCAATAGGACAAAAAATTATAGAGTCCAGACGTATTTAAAAACATAAACAGAGACAAAGATTTTAATAAAAAATCATAGCTATATTGCTTGGAATTCAAGTAGCCCTAAATCGAATCCTCCCTTTGAGCACGACCCCTGCCTCTCAGATGACCACGACCCTTGTTTTGCATTGGGTGATTTCTACGACCATGACCCCTTACGTTCACAACTCTTTGAACATCGAAAACCCTCCAATTCTGTTCTAATTTCGGAGGGATAAGGCCATTTAGCCAGGCAAAGTCGAGGAATTCATCTTCTTTGTCTACATTGTTCGGTTCATCCCCTCAGAAATCTCCATTCTAGAAACCTAGCTTCCATTTCCATGTACGCACTATGATGCTCAAGACCAGGGCCTTTTAAGTCCAATAAAAAGGGGTAATAGTTAATGGTCTCACCTGGGATCGAAAATAATATCAGGTCGCCCAAGCGAGGCATTCCTATGCCAATAATGACATGATTAAGAATGGTATCCAATCCCACTAAAACATTTTGGTCAAAAAGATGTGTGGTTAGAGCCTCCACCTTCTCCTTGGAATATTGGCAAATATAGCAGAGAAGAAACAAATCTTGAGGATATGTTGGAATTATCCCTAAGATACTCTACCCTGCTCAGAAAACCAGAGCCTAGGATTAGCTTAACCGCCAAAATGACTGAAAAATTCAAAATTGCGGAGCAACCTTTTGAGCCTTAGGTCAAAAATATCATGGAAAGAGACATGATGACAATTGCAGGAAAGAGAGATGGGTGTATCTGCCCCAAAACAAAAAATTGTCTTGGAATGCTTTCTAATAATGAAACCAAATGAGGCTTTCTCCATCCTATGGCCAACCTAGGAAAGACTTCTCTATAATTTTGAGCAGAAAACCTTCACCTTCAAGATGGACAAGCGAAAATGTGAGGACAAGACTTGGATTTTCTTTCTTTTAAAATTCTTCTGACATTCTCACGCATTTCTAGGCTCATTAATGCAAAGTGCCTGGAGTTGTTAAGCTCAGAGAAGAGGTGGTGAAAGGGATAGCTTCCAACATTATAGTATTAATTAACCGAGCTTTAGAGCATTGCCAACACATCACCACAAGCCTTGGCCAGTGAATGCAATGTACTTTTCCACTTCCCTGAAGATTTGACGGATTTGCTGACCTCATCTGCCTTTCTAAGCATGTCACAAAAAATGAGAAGATTATTACTCATCTACTACTCCCCAATCAAGAAACGGTCGTTTATGACATGGCATATGACTTGAAGATTGAAGGCTTCCAAATCAACTGCCTTAGTGGAGGCCACGGTTATCTAGTTATCTAGTCCTATTCAACATACAGTAGGATGAAGGGCCCACAAACTCAAAATCATGATTACTTATCAAACTTGCTTGGCGAGAGAAAAGAGGGCCGTTGACAATTAAACACATCTTTTCATTTGAATTCAAATGTGGCCCGACTAGGAAAATCCCCAGATTCTGAACGAATATTTTAGAAATTCAAATTTCCTAAGTTCGACCACCCTCTTCCTGATTCCTCGGGGAATTAAAGTTGAGTTCAGGCACCCACCAACTTAAGGAAGTACTAGCCGATGCCAACTTGGACAAATCATCCGCATACATGTTTGCCTCTTTGAATATGTGATTGCAGATATAGTTTTTAAAAGAAGGTAGCAACACTAGGATTCTTTCTAGAAGTGTTTGCAACTTCCAATTAACAAAATGAGCCATTTTAATTGTATTTATAACAATGACAGAGTCCCCCTCGATTGCTAAATTTATGATGCCACAGTTAGAACACTCTGACAGGTCATAGAGAAGAGCTTTGAATTCTGCTACATTGTTTATATCTAGGGGGATAGGTCCAGCCATCTTTCCCACCACTATTCCACTATGATCTCTAACTACACATCCAATTCTAGAAGCTCTTGGATTACCTTTAGAAGCCCCTCCAAAATTCAATTTGAACCAACCATACTGGGGAGGAGCCCAAACTGTATTTTCTCTGTCGTCTGACTTCTTTCCCAAGAAGGGGGGAATTTTGATTCCATTTCATGGAAACTTCATTCTATCCTACCATGATGTAAAGTTCTTGTGTAAGTTGGTAGAAAGGGCAAGTCTGCTATTAATGTTTTCAACAATGGCTGCTTCCAGAGAAGACAAAACTAAGTCAACACTCCTTTCTTTTCCATCAAAAGTTCTCCTGTTCCTCTCCTTCCATACCTCCCATACTAGAGAGGAGGGGGCAATTTCACACAAAGAACTTAAAATGCCATCTTTTGGTTTGATTGGCTAGCTTGAGAATAGGGAAACAATGTCATTTGGTAGAGTTGTTATCCAACCTAGCTTAGCACATAGCCACCTTTAGTATTTTGCAGAAAATGGACAAGTAAGGAGGAGATGGTCTACAGATTCCTCATGTGCTTTACAAAGAACACACCTAGAGGGTCCCTCAAAACCCATATACCTAAATCTCTTTGTCATGAGGATCTCTTTCTTGACTGCCAGCCAAGCAAAATTACTAGCCTTAGGGATAATTTTATTATTCTAGAAAATATTTTGAGACATTTGTTGGTCTTCAAAATCCATTTGGTTTGCAAGAACATTATATCCTATTTTAACAGAGTATTGGCCAGCTTTAGCAGGGGACCAAATAAAAGTGTCAATTCCATTTCTGAAAACCAAATCCCTTTCCTTAAGGAGGCGAGAAAGTAGGTTTATCTCATTTAAGGGAAGGGGAAGGCCTTCCATTTTTTTCCAACCCCATCCTAGGAAGGAGTGATCCCTTGAAAATTCTACATAGCCCTTGATATGTAGCCCCCAGTGAAGTCTTAATCATTCCCTTGTTGTTGGAATTTTTATTGATTTATCTATGCTAAAAAATCCAGCCTAAGAATCCTCCCTAAGAGACAAGATGAACAATCTTGGACATCCCAAGAAACATAATCTTCTATAGGATGCCTACATTTGAGAATAAAATTCTAGGTCTGAGAACCTTTTAGATGACTAGAAGCTCTCTAGAAGTTAATGGGGTCTCTTGAAACAACATATTTGGTCATCATTCAGACCCATCTTTCACTTGGATCAATAAGCATCTTCCAGGCTATTTTTTCTCCTAAGGCATTATTCTGAATCTGAAGATTATGAAATCCCAAGCCCCCTGAAGACTTAGGTTTACAAATTTTGCCCCAGACTATCAAAGCAATTTTGTCCCTTTCATCTGAGTTCTGCAAAAACAAATTTCTCATCTTCTAAATGATGAAAGAATTCATGACCGCTGAAAGGGATAGAAGGGACATAAGGTAGATGTGGAGAGCATAGATGACAACTTGGAGCATAATCAATCTACTTGCCCAAGATAGTCATTTTCCTTTCCATAGGTTGGCTTTCTTATCCTGTTTTATCTTAAGGGGGTCCCACAGTTTGGAGCTCCTCAAATCCTTATCTATTGGGATCCTAAGGTATATGCAGGGTAGAGATCCCTTTTTGCAATTAAATATTTTTAAGATCCTGTTTCCACAGATAATGGAGTAGAGAAGAAATAAATTTCTATTTTTTCCTTGTTGACCACCTGACCTGGAGCTTTCCCGTATGACTCCAGTAGTTCCTGAAATTGGGCAACTTCCTTGGATCTTGCTGCGCCACGTAGGAGGTTGTCATCAACAAATTGCAGATGCGTAGCAACAAAGTTTGTGGTTATCTTGATACCTTCCAAATTTTTGTTGGCATGCCTTGATTTTATTGCTCTTCCAAGTGCTTGAGCCATAGTAATAAAGCGAAAATGAGAAATCGGGTCCCCTTGCCGAATACCCTTAGAGGATGAGAAAAATCCCTCCGGTTTCCCATTAACAAGGATAGAAAATCTTGGTGTAGATATGCATTCAAGGATCCAATTAATCCACTGTCTATTGAACCCGAAAGCCTGCATAATTTTATACAAAAAAAAACCAATCCACATTATCATAAGCCTTGGAAATGTCTAATTTCACTATCATACCTAGCCTCTTCGTGTTTTGGAGAATATGAATTGCCTCTTGAGCCACAATAACCCCATCTAAGATTGAGCAACTAGGGACAAAACCTATTTGGTCCTTTGAAATAATGGATTTCATTAAAGGTTTCAACCTATTCATCATCACTTTAGAAAGAATTTTGTAGATGGAATTCCAGAGGGAAATAGGTTTGAAGTCCTCTAATCTAGAAGCTTTTTCTTTCTTGGGAATAATAACTATGAAGGTATTATTGATATCTTTTAAAAGATTGCCCCATTTCTTAGCAAATTCTAATGCTTCCACTAAATCTAAACCAAGGATCTCCCAACACTTTTAAAAAAAGCCTGTTGGAAAGCCATCTGGGCCTGGAGCTTTATCAGAGGGGACCTGATTTGGGGCTATACTCACTTCTTCTAGAGAGAAAATTTGATTGATAATTTTAATTTGATGCTTTGAGATCACTTTAGGAATGAAAGATAACAACTTCCTTTTCTCTATAAGATTTGAGCCTTCTTCATTGCTAAGCAGCTTGGAAAAGCAGTTGACGATCTCAGTTTTAATGATATCTGGATCATTAGTGGAACCCTTTCCTTGGGTGTCCAACCTTAAACCTCTATGGATGTAGGTGCCATTATGAAAGAATTTTGTGTTCCTATCACTAGCATGAAGCCAATTTTCTCTAGATTTTTGTTTCAAGAAGATCTCCTCTTTAGATAAAATATCTTCATATTAAGCTAGTAGATGTTTTTATTCTTGGAAAAGGACTTGAGTCATACCTCCTTAATAACTCTATCATTCAATATCTCCAGCTGGCAGTGAAAACTTTAGTGGCTAATATTCGCCAATTGGCTATTTTTTGAAATTTAGGAATCAAATTTGGCTAATAATTTCAACTTTTAAGGTGACCCAAGTCGCCATAGTTTTATAAATTTTTATTTTAATGTTATTTAAATCGTTGAAGAATTTATTTTGTTAATTCTTTTACCTTAAAGATTTGCCACAATATTTGATACATGATTGGATCAGATTCACCAACATTTTATAATTTATTGTAGAAATCCAAATTAATTCACCAATAATATATCATAATTATTAGTTACTTTAGGGTTATATCAACAATCTATTTTTTCCACCATTGATTTAAAATATAATATAATGACCTCCATTGTATTCCATGAGGTAAAATGTACTTACAAGTTGTAATGCTCGTGGGGTTTGAAATTGCTTTTGAATTGTTGACTTCAATGAAAACCAATGGTCTAAAAGCAATTTTTGGCCCCATGAGTATTGCAAATTGTTTGTAAATTTTATTTCACAAAATAGAAAGAGGGCTATTAGATTATTTTAAGTTAATGGTAGAAACCAAATAAAGCATAGTCTAACCCTTAAACTCATTAATGATTTCAACCTTCATGCCTTTAATTTTTTATAAAAGATTATTTTTAACTGAAGGGAAACACAATAGTAATTAATGCATACAATGATTATTTTCTGAGATTCGCTAATATTTTCTTCCAAAAAAAATTCATATAAACAAATTCGCCAACAAAATTAATTTTTTTTTATAAAAAAGAAAGATTCGCCAATAAACATTATTATCATTTTTTAAGAAAATTAAATATTTGCCAAGATTTTATACAATTTTTTGAGGGGGGTTTCTTAAAGTTATCACTGCCAGCTGGTCCGCTATCTTCGTTTTGACAACAAAGATATTCTTAAAATGATTTGCATTCCATTCTAACAACTGTCTTTTGACATATTTAAGATTAGACACAAAGGTAAAAAGCTTGGAACCTTCAAAGATTACTTTGTTCCACCATTTTCAAATAAGAATTAAGAATCTAGCATCCTTCATCCACATGTTCTCAAATATAAATGGTGGTTTAGAAAGGTTTGGAGCACCCTTCAAGGAGAGGAGAAGAGGAAAATAATCTGAGCCTGAAAAAGGGAGAAGAGAGCAATCGAGGGCAAAGGAAAAGGAGGAAAGATCTCCTATCCAAAAAAATTTGTCTATTTTTTCTGCAATGTTTCTAAAGCCTCGTGTTCTATTGTTCCAAGTGAAGACATTATCACTAGACTCTATCTCAATAAGACCATTTTTGTCAATCCAACTATTAAAATCTTGCCTCCTCTTTTGTCCTTAGAATTTCCGATAGTGTTGAAGTCCCCTTCAATAATAATGAATGATCATGGACGGGGGATAAAATTCCATCGAGATCTGACCATAAAGCACGCCCGAGGGAAGGAGATGTTGGTCCATAAACATTAAGCAATAGGAAATAAGTATTGGAGAGGAGATGGAGAATTCTCATGAGTAGCCAATTTTTGTTAGAAGCAATTCCCTCAATTTTGGATAGCTGACAGTTTCCAGATTATCAACAAACCCCCTGACAAGCCTTCTGCAAATACAACCACTTGTTGGTTGGCAGAGAAATGGTGGCCAATTTCTGCTTGGATACAATCTAGTTTAGTTTCCTACAACATGAAAATTTCAACATTGGTCAAAAGGACTCTTCTTTTGACCAAGAGCCTCTTGTTAGGGGCATTAAGACCCCTAACATTCCACAAAATTATTTTTCATTGTTGTTCAGGAAGGGGGGATCCCTTCCCTACTTTCCATAGATCAGTAATTTTTGCTTGACCCTCTGATTCTCCATCCCTTAGAAGTTGCTCTATGCAAGTCTTCCTACCTCTTTTAGGGGAAATAAATCCATACTCAGGCAATAGTTTGTCGTCCACCAATTGTTTGATGCCCAAACTTCCCTTTTCTTTAATTTTGGAGTATAAGGCTGCAAGAGGAGTCTCTGTCACTAGATCCGGGTCCTCATCTTCATTAAGATATTCTACAAAATACTTATGAGGATTTGTATCTAAGTTTGATCCAAGGCAGGGAATAGGCAAATGAGGAGATTCCAACAATGGAGTTGGAGACTTTGAGGAGAGATTAATAACATTTCTCTTCAGCTGGGAATCACAAAAGGAGGGAACCCTAAAAGGGATTTTGAGACTTGCTAGGGGAAGGAATAGGCAATTCCTTGGAAGCTATGAGATCATAAAAAATGGATCATTAGATTCATTCATCTCCTGAAAAATATCTTTCTTTAGAGTTTTTGCTTCAAAAATAAGATTAGATGAAGCTATGTCCTTATCCTCGAAAGAAATGGCCAAAGAAGAATTCTCTCCCACCTGAAACCTTCTCACTTAGTTCCTTTTTTTGGACGCTTTCCTGGGCCTAGAAATAAAGACATTAAACCTACCCTGGTTTAAAGGGGGAATCTTGCCTAAGGTATAAGATTTCTTGGAAAGGTTTTTGTCCTTCAATTTTGCCTTTGGTGAAAGGATGAGATGTTGACCAAGGGGGATGGAGGACGAACATCTTCTGGGATCTCTCCAATAGGCTCCAGATGAGGAGAACCATCTAACAAAGGACCTGTGGGAGCTTGGAGGTCCTTATTAAGGTGTTGGTGTAGAGTCTAGTTCACAACAGCCTGTTCAGAAGAGGGGAAACTAACTGGAGTAGTTTGAACTTGATGGAGATTGTGCTGCAACACTGAAGGATGAGAATGATCAGCTAACTAAAGGAACAAACCCCTTGATCCTTGCATAGAGTTACCATTTAAAAGTTGGTTTCTAAGAATACATTTTCCTGTTATATCTTTTCAAGACCTACCAACTTTTTGTTTCCATCTGCCCATCTCAAAGACAATATCTAGTTCTCCATAAAAACCTAGTTCAAGGTCTATTTCGACATATATGTTGGCAATATCCCCTATTTTTCCGTTGAGGAAATCCTCTTCAATGCCTATTAAGTATCCCAACACATCACCAATATTTAGAAGTGCCTCAACGTAACAAAATTTAGAGGGAAGAACAACTAGAGAAAGCCAAACTCGATATTTTTTTATCCTATTATTCATAGGATCAAAGCAGGGCTTCCATTCAGAGAGGTGAAAGACTGACCCGCAATAGAATATGAGACTACCATTCAAGATTATGTCTCTAAGCAAGGAGTCTATGCATTCAATTCAGAAATAATCATTTTGTAAAGGGCGAACCAAAACCATATCAAGAAATGAAGAGAGCCACCAATTTATGATGTCTTGACGTTCCCCTCCGAGCCTGCACCATGTAGCAAAAAGAGAATTCTCCTTTAGATGTCCTAAATTAGGATTCATAGAATTTGAAGGCAGCACAAAGAGCTTACTTCTTAAACCTTTCTTCTTCCAGTTAGCCTTGGTTGAGATTGCTTTTAAAACTGATGTTGATGGAAGGTAAAGGTCTTTCCAGCCCACCTTCTTACCATACTTTTTGAAACCTTCTAGGCGTGTTTCCCATTAGGCCTATTTAAGCAGGAATAAGAGGAGTCTCTGGAATTAGAAGAAAATGAAGGGCTCTTACTGTTCAATCTAAGACCTCCCAAACCTTGGTTTCCTTTGGGAACATTGAAAGAGTTTTTAGCCGGTCCTCTATCTGTCAGAGAAAAAGAATAGCCAATCTTTTCTAAAAAGGTAGAGTTCGGAAGCTCTGCATTCCCTCAAAGATCACTTGAGCGAGTTCACATACTAAACTTAGAGGCCCCATTTGCTCCAACAGGTCATTTATGGAGCCAAAAGTTATGAGGATATTGGAGAGGGATTCAATTCGCTCTAGTTGCAACCTTATTTGCCCAAGAAGCAAGATTACTCTCATTTTTTTATTTAAGTGAGAAAACTTCAAACTTCTTTGAAACTCGGAATGAGAGCGATGAGTACGACCTTCAAAGGCATGAGGCCATGAAGGGTAAAGATGACCTTCAAGAGAGCTGTGATTTAGAGCATGGAGCCAAGAAGGGTAAAGAGGCTTGGACAAAGTAGAGGTTCAGAGGCCATGGGAACCAGAAAAGTGATCAACCATTTTTGAGTAATCTACTTCTCTGGATCTAATAGTTTTTTAACTAATAATAAGGCATTGATCAATGAAAATATCACATGAGTAGATGACTGCATTTCCATTAAATTATGGTTGGATTCAAAATACTTCATCAAGTTCTTATGAAACATATCAATCTGATACATATAGGTATGTCCCTTGTGCATGATGTGCCCTTCCCTGGTTTGTCACATCATGGCTAGCTGTTACTTGTAAGATTGTGACTTCTAGAAGAGTATGCTTCTAGAGAATCAGAATAATGGAGGATCCAATTGTTCATTCAACTCACCAAATTCTATTTAAATGAATCTCAACATGGGAGGTTCTTTTCTGCGTAAGAAGATTTGAGTTTTGTGGGCTGTCCACTTTTATCAACTCCCTTGGTTTTTTGTCAAGGTAAGAGAGTTTGTCAAAACACAACACTATGGTGCTGAGTCCTATTCAAAATTTAGTATGGTAGCCACCAGTATTCTAAAGAATGGCTTGGCTTCCTACAAATTAGGTTGTGTGAAATTTTTCTGCTATGAGAGATCTTACTAGGGTTTGTTTTTTATGATTGTATGTTAATGTTTTTAATTTGTGATTTGTCTATTATTTTTTAATAGATTGAAGCAGCTGAGGAAATTGGTTTTGGTTCATCTCATTGTAATAAAAATCTTTTATAAGTTATGAAGTACTTCGGCCTTTTGAGAATTTATCACACGACTCTGCTCAAGCTAATTTCTAATGCACAACCTGTCAAAATAGTGTTTGTGGGCATACATGAAAAAATGTGGACGCATTGATAAGGCACGTGAACTGTTTGACAGAATGCCTCAAAGATATGCAGTATATGTAAAAACGTCACGGATGTTTTGAAAGGCTTTTGGAAATTTTGAGTAAATGTAATTGGCAGGTACAAAGCCAAATTCCACAACCTTTACCAACATCCTTCCTACTTTTACCAAAATGGAAGCTATGGAATAGGGAATGGACTTTAATTAAGGCATAAACAATAAAGAGTTTTTGTCAGATGCTATAGTTACATATGCCCTGGTAGACGGGTATGCAAAATGTAGAAGCACAGACAAGGCAGGTGAATTGTTTGACAAAATGTCTCAAAAAGATTTGGTCTCATTACGTCACTGTAATTATTGCAGGATATGTACAAAAATGAATTTATTCAAAAGTATTCACAAAATTTCAAGAAAATGCAATTAGCAGGTGTAAACTTAGACTCGAAAATATTTTTTGAAAAGATCCCCTCTACCTATGTGAAGATGGGAAGCTTTGGAACATGGTATGCACATCTGTAATGGAAGAGATATTTTTGTTAAATACTGAATATACATTGGTCGAATGAGGCAAAACATTTCTCTCTAAATTAGGTTGAACTTTCCTTCAAATAATTTGTGCAAAATGATAATCATTAGAGATTGGTTGATCTAGAATTATATTGTGCGGTTACCAGACACACCCATATTCTCCACTGTAGCAACATAGTCACCTCCACCAATGATTGTGGTCAGACACTTCCCGCTCAACTCTACAACCTTCTTTACAATTCCCTACATAAAAAATTCAATGTAAATCAATCTTAAAAAAAATTAATTTTATACAAGTCATTATAATATTAACCCATGAAGGAAAACACAAACCTCTGTTCCAAGAGAAAATCTGTCGATTTCAAAAACTCCAATGGGACTTTTCCAAAGGATGGTTTTAACTGTGTCCAAAACCTAAATGATTGTTTTGATGGTGAGAGGTCCAATGTCAAAACCTAGAGGCATCCTTGTGGGATGGCCGATGGGGAACAATCTTCATCTCAGGTGTCAGTTGCCACTTTGTAAGAAATTTTATGAGGATAGCTTTAATTTTATAAAATGCATATAGAAAATCTTACTGTCTGCACCTGCAACAAACTTGTCAGCTACTACTATATCCCTAGGCAGCAAAAGAGAAACACCTTTCACTTTGGCTTTTTCAATGAATGATGTAGCAAGATCGAGCAATAGAAATCTCTTATGCCTTCTAGAATAAAAAATCATCCCACCCCCAAAAAGTAGGACATTAATCTTCTCAAGCAAGGACTCAATAACAACAACTTTGGAGGAGATCTTAGACCCTCCCACAGTTGTGGCAAATGGTTTCTTAGGAGCAAAAATCGGTTTTTGGGGTTTGAATTTGAATGGATAGCACCACAACTTGAAATTTGGGTTCACAAATTCCTAAACTTACAATGTAATTCTCTAGCTAGCATTTGTAAGGTAAGCTCCATGTTGCTTACATGACAAATTTATGTGTTATCTTTATTCTAGAAAATAAGTGTGAGGATTCTGATATGTTAATGTAGACTTAAGTACTCAATAAGGGACATATGACTTTTATTTATGATTGTAACATTTTGAACAATATTTGCATATAAACAAGGCAGGTGTAGCTACAAAGTACCCATTCAATATGTTAGTATTAGAAAGGATGATGGTAATATTTTAGCTTATAATGAACCCACAAAATAACCTTTAGAGATCAATATTTCATATATTAGAATTTGTAAGTCAATTAATAGGTATTTCTCTTAGCACACCATTACTACTCAAATTGCTTAAATTCCCTTACCTGCTCTCCCACAAGTCAAGGCTTTACTCAAATCAACCCCATTCCATCAACATGAATATACATACCAGCTGCCCCTCAAACCACAAAGTCAAAACCATAGTACAAACTTAAATTCTACTATATGATCTAGACCGGCCTTGGATGTTTGGGGAGATTCTAGAGGGAGTTCTTTGATTCCTCTCGGGCTATGCTAACATGGTCTTCCCTTGGATACTTCCTAGCCAGAATTATCTCACATTGATCAATGATGGCTCGTATGAATTTTTTATTTAGATGCAACCAATGATGGACACAACTATTCTGGTTCCAAAAAGGCCAAATCATACATCGTGTTATTGATAATTTGGAAAATCATAGCCATTTGCAAATTCAATGGTGTATAATGTGCGCCTAACTTGCATGTTATGCACAATGTACAATAGTTTTAGAGCTAGAATAGATGCGTTCGCCAATGATAGTCAATGATATTTGCCTCCAATATTCAACAACACATGCTTTTGGGGCCCTTATTTTCCCATTATTTCTATTTGTTAGTACCGTGGTGCTTGATTTTGTCTTTTGTACTTTTTAAAGTTTTGATTCTAGGGTTCTCTCTTTCTAGAACTCTCTATAGTTAACAGTTGTAACCGTATTGACATACTTTTTGTCATATGTGGACATTTAAATAATTTTTTTTTATTTCTTTCTTTTTTAAAATTTCACTCTAGTGCAATGCATTTCTTTTTAGATTTAAGTTGTAGGCTTGATAAGTCGATATTGTAATTTTTTTTTGTTCATATTTTAGCAGTATGTGTTTGTAGAGGTTACTATTTTGATTGAAGTTTCCATATTTTAAGATACCAAGTTTTAAGATTGAAATTTTTGAATTTTGAATCACTTACCATGGTCCAAAAATTAACAAAATGGACAACAAGTTAGCTAGGAAGCACATACTAGTGTTGGGAGATTAGAATAGGAGAAATCTCACTGTATTGTGATTGGCATTTGATAAAATAGCGAGTAGTGCACTTTTGTTGAGTTTCTTGAGCATGATATTGTTTACTTTTTCTTACATTTAAGATTTTGTTAGTATTGTTTCTCTTTTGAAAATTCACCAGGGATTGTCATTATTTATTTTCAAGGAAGTGTTTGTTTAATCATAACTTTCAAACAATCATTTTGAGAGGGAATCTCAAATACAATTTCATATAGGAGTATTTATAACATACCAAAATAAACAACAAATCATATGTTTCAAATCATATTATTTTGTACTAATTATGAGGTTGATTAATGCAAAAGCATCCCTAGTTCTTGGCAATCTTGCATCAACCAAAAACATTTCATTTTAGTTTGTTCTCTATTCAGTTTGGTTTTGCAGTCTCAACATTTCTTTTTGTTTTTGCTCACTAGATCTTGAAGAGCTAGATTTTGTTCTTGGACATGTTAATCTACCTTATCCTTGGTCCACAGGTCATTTGGATTTTTTTCCAGTAAGTTATCACTTCCGGAGTGTGGAACAGTTTTCTAGCCTATGCAATGGAGCCACTTGGACCTATTTGCTAATGCCGAATCATGCAGATCATTCTCGTAGCTTGTAAAGCCTAATTTCATATCCTTCAATGTTACTTGGTTTGCGGTCGATCTTCCCCTGGGTCTGCACATCATTCTATGTTGTTTTCGCAGGATTTATTTTGATGGAAGCCGACCTTTTTGTTCTTCACTTTACATCTTTATTCATTGGCAATTGTTCCATCTTGGGCTGATGCGGATCATTCTTGAGCTATTAATGTCATATAAATCAATGTAATTGAGCATATGCTAGCTAGTTCTTAGCATATAGAAGATTTATCAGAAGGTTAGGAGATCTGGAGTTGGCTCATAGTCTTGCTGGAACCCAGAGACTATATTTGAGCATATTTGTAATTAGGCCTGTGTGTCGAATCTAAAAGCCCGCATGTTGTTGACCAGTTTGTATTTGAAATTCCATGATATAATATAAGACTGATTCTACATCACCTCCATCACATTGTGTTGCTTATGTTGTGTTTACTCTTGTTGCATAGTCTAGATTGTTCTCCTTAAGGACTCTCCTACCGTGACTACTTCAAGTGGTATTAGAGCGAGTTTTCGTTCTAAAGATTGCAGAGTCTTGTGACAATTTTGTTGTGGGGTGGTGAAATTGTGAATCTGACTTGCAGATACAATGGACTTGCATAAATATGGCCTGGAGAAATGCTAGAGGTGTTGGAGCATGTGGAAATGAAGACCCTACTGTGATGGAAATGTTGAGAGGAATTGCAACCCAATTGGAAGCTATTGAAATAACCTAAAGAAGCGGTCAACATGTTGAAGATGTGAGCAATGATGAAGAAGAAGTAGAGGCAAGAGAAGAAGGAGAAAATCAACCGATGATCAATCTAGAAGAAGAAATATTTCTAAAATTCTTGACCAGAGTGAATACCAAACCGCATTTTAATCTACCGAATTATGATGGCAAGTTAGATTCAGATGAATTGCTTGATTGGATCCCAAATATGGAAAAGTATTTCAATTTTGAGAACACCACAAAAGATAGGAATAGGAAGGTGAAATATGCTTGTACTAAGTTGAAAGGACATGTGTCTCTTTGGTGGGAACATTTGCAGGTAGATAGATAGAGAAGAGGTAAAGAGAAGATCAAATCTTGGGAGTGAATGGTTAGTAAGTTGAAATTGAAGTTCATGCCTACTGATTACCAAGTGAATCTGTTCCGAAAATTGCAGAACCTGAAGCAAAAGGAATCTAGTTTGAAGGAATATATGAAAGCATTCTACAAGTTGAATATCAGATCCGAATACATTGATGATGAGATCGAATAAGTTGCTAGATATTTGAATGGGTTGCAGATGTCTGTACAAGATGAAATTAGTTTAATCAAGTTGCCGAGTGTTGAGGAACCTTATCAATATTCCCGGAAGGTAGAAGAGAAGTTGAATAAAAGAGATGAGCAGAAACAAACAGGTAGAGGAGGAAGATTTCAGGGAGGAAGACCCTATATCAGAGGAAGAGGACCCTATGCAGATCAGAATAAAGATAAGGAAATTAGTAGAGATGGTAGTTCATATTGAAGGGATGAAAAAAAATTACTGGAGAAAAGAGAATCATGTTTACCAGAATGAGGGTTATGGAAAAAAAGATAGAAGATAAGGAAAGAGAGTGTTAAGAGGAACCTTCTTTAAATGTGGAGGAGAAGGACATCATGCTTTTGAATGTAAGAAGACAGAGAACCATGGAAGAACTGTTGGCATTGCATGAAGACTCCATTGAAGATTGGAAGTGTTGTAATTGATGTCAATAGCAACCGATAATGAAGTAGTAAAGCAACCGATAATGAAGCAGTAAAGTAGCCGGTGATGATGCAGTAAAGATAAACCGGTAACCCTAACCAGTTGAGATGCAGGATCCTAACTGATGAAGTTTGGAGATCGGTTGTGATAATCTATGATTGAATGATGATTGGTGATGAAGATGCCACGAATGCATGTTGCATGTGATGAGTTTCTAGAAGGATTTGGCGCGAAAGAGATAACCGTTTATCTTGGGAATGATCAAATGCATAGTATGAAGTGACAAACGTGTGATGAGTTACAAGATTCAAAGTGCAGTGATCCAGGAGTGGTTGTAGATGCCTAGAAGAATGTAAGTTGATTGCATGTAATCTAATGGTTAAGATTGAACCGATGTGTTTGTAATCTCTATGAGAATTGTAGGGTTTGTGTTGTGTTACCAACCTAATGTATTTGTTTTTAAGGTCGATGGATTGTTTTAAGAGTGTTGGCAATTTGGTTAAGTGTGATAGTGATTGTTGTCAAACTAGGAGGTGTGTCTGCAAAATGATGTGAAGGCAGACATGAGCAGTAAAGGATCTGATTCAACAAGGAAGTGCTATTTCCAGATCAGTCAAGAACCTGTTGTTCTCTAACCATTACAACTATTAAATCCCTTAATCGGGTAAGCTCTAACAGGCTTGTTGTTGAAATCCTCTAACTAGGTGATCCATTAGTTTAGATTTGAAATCCTCTATTAAGGTTACCTTTAACAGGGTATTTGTAGTCAATCCCTTAACCGGATGGTCCTTAACTAGATATGTTCCTAATAGAACATTATTATATAAGCATCTAACTAGGCTTGGCTCCTAATAGGGCGAACTTCAAAAGAGTTCAAAATACTTGTGGGTATTCATCCCCATCATGGTTTTTCCCATTTGGGTTTCCACGTGAAAAATCATTGTGTGAAGTGGTGAATGATTTTGTGGATGTGTTTTTGGTATGGTTGATATAAATGACTGGTAAATATGCATAGATACATTTAAATGATCAGAAATGATTTGTAATATGTTATTACTGGTATTAGTGAAGTGATTTAAGATTTTGGTCAAATGGTATTTAAGTTTCAGATCTATTGCATTATATCACTAATATATTTGGTCAACCGGTAAAGTTTAATACTGTAGTTGCAAATTTGTCTAAGTGTCTAAACTGATATACTTTGTAAGTTGATTCTGATTTGAAAGTTTGTTTGGTGAAATATTGGTTTATTCTCTAACTACTGATTCATCCCCCCCCTCTTAGTGGTTGACCAGACCTTTATATTTTTATCATATTATCAAGAACAACATTGGTAGAAGAAGAACCTACTGGATCAACTAATAGACCGGAGGATGGAGAGTTGCTGAAGACGAGAAGAACATTGTACCAAACCGAAGGAGAGAAAGAACCCTTACAGAGGAATAATTTGTTCAAGACAAGATGCAAAGTAACCGATAAGTGTTGTAAAGTTGTAATTGATAGTGGTAGTATAGATAACCTTTTTTCGAAAAAGATGGTGAATAAGATAAATTTGGCGAGATTGAAACACCCTAAGCCTTATCAAATAGCATGGATTCAAGATGATCATAATGTATTAGTAAGTGAGCAATGTTTGGTAAAATTGAAGATTGGATCTTATCATGATGAATTTTTGTGTGATATTATGCCTATAGATGTATGTCATATCTTGTTGGGTAGACCTTGGTAGTATGATAGACATGCAATGGGTAAGTGCACAAAAATGGTGTGCACAAATGTGGACACACACCTAAAAAAACTTGAAAAAATAGGCACTGCGATTGCGGTACGTAAAATTCAAATCACCCTATACGCGCTAAGTTTCGTTGTCCCTGAGCCTAAAGGGACAAAAGTGCATATGTGGTTCCTTTAGAAAAATGACCGCACACATGGTTCTTTAGGACTTAGAATCCCGTACGCGGTTTTAAGTCCTAAAGAACCACGTACATGGTAAATGTCAATAAATTATTTTTGGCCGACTGTGTCTTATTTTTCGTGTAGCCGCGAGTTGATAATTTGGGGTTTTTATCACTAAACCACACACGAGCTCCCTCTTTTCTCACCCAAACGCCATGGATCAAGGTTGGTTTTGCTTGATTTTTATTTTTCTTTTGCATTTGTTCAATTATTTTAACGTTTTGAATTTAAATTTGTTTATTTTAATCAGGTTTTTAAATTTTTTTGTTACACAAACTAGATTATGAAAATCCACAACAACAACAACAAAAAGATGAACCTCCTCAAAACCCCAAACAAAACCCATAGAATACACCTCCAACTCCTCCTTTTGACCATACACTTGATACACAAGAGCAATTGCTTAATCATTTAGTAAAAAACCCAGCTAAAATAAATAGATTGATTAATAAATTGAAAACATTTGAGCTTGAGCATCATAAATCCCTCGCCACTAGCCTAGAAACATTAGCTAGTGGTGCCACTGCAGTTTCCAATCAATTTACAAAATGGGGAAACTATAGGGATAGGTGTCATCAATATTATGCTAGTGGGTTATCATATGAGGGGGTGAAAAACAAAAACATTAGTAAACAACAAATATGTGCCCTTTTTTGTTGATCCTAGAATTGGTGAGTCATTACCTCTTAATGCAAAGAGGTTTCCCATACCTTGGTGTACCAATGTGCAGATGAAGAATATTTTTTGGCAAAGGTGGTGGATGGTCTTTGACGAACCACCTTGTAATAATTTTGAGGTGCCATTATATTTTTTGAGGAAAGTATACTATGAGTTTGTCCTCAATGTGCTGCCTAATTATTTTGACATGACAGAGTTCCATGGTAGAGGTGGTGTCTCTACCAAAGATAGACCTGAAGCCCATAGGTGTGTAGCCCAAGAGAGTCATCATCCCCTAGCACCCAAGCCCAAGGTGCATTTTTCTGTCCCAGTAGACTTGAAAGAGTCGATAGAGCTACAGATTCTTCAGGTGGCCACAACATTGACTAATGTTCTCATCCAAAATGGGACATAATTAGCACACCCTCTTGTACCAGATGATGTGCCATTAGTTGTTGCAAGTGGCGCTAGTGAGCCCATTCAGCATGTGTGTGCCACTTGCTCAGGGATATGCATAGGGACGGATGATGAGGTCACTGCAAATGGATCCACATCCCATTTGTGCACAATTTGTGAGATTAGATATTAGACCCGCATGACTGAGGATGTGGCACTGACAGATGAGTTGATCAACATTTTGTTTGGCAGTCATCCGCAGACATAGGTGTGTTGATTTGAATTCATGACATTTTATTTATCAGTTACTTAAAATTTGTAATTTAAAATAAATTTTCATTTATAGATCAATTTAAAATGATACAAATAATATGCATTTTAGGATGTAGTAATGGTATCTGATATTCGTCCTGCAGTTACTGCAGTGACAACTTCGACGTGTGAGGTATAAATTTTGTAACATGTTAAAATAGAATAGTACACTTTGAATTCAAAAAAATTACAAGATATAATAACTCTCTTTAATGCTTGACAATTTTTTGTTTGTAGGTGTTGTTAGGGGACCAAATGTCCTAGATTGATGATGTCACGCTTTCAGCGATCAATTTGGCCTACAAGGCTATACGGTAGCATATTTTGTACACCTTATTTTATGAATTCTTTTTATGTTATATGCAAGTCATTTCATTTTAGATTTGTTAAATTATGTTTAATATTATTTGTACTAAAATCTCATGTTAATTTTATTTTTTTAGCATACCCCCTCCATGTCTGGCCCTCATCTTCAACGAAAGATATACTCGAGGACGCAAAATGTGGGAAGCAGGTAATTGCACACATTTTTAGTTGTACAATTGTTTGAAAAGGCTGAAACATTCTTAGTTGGGATTTGTAGATTGATTAGTGTTTTTTGTTCGTTTTATATGTACAATGATCATTGAGCTATGTAGATATGTCGAATCCACCTGATATGCTTGAGGATCGAGAGAGGGAAAAGGTATGTATCTCTACTTTATTTTCTTGATTTGATGATTATACACACGTGTATACATGTGAACTTGTGATAAATTATAATCTTATCATTTTTTCATACAAGAAATATCCATAGTTGCTTCATCAATGACGAGCTCTCCTCCATGTAATACTTGTATTGACTTGGCATACTTGCCTTTTTTGATATATATAAATGTTGATATTTGATCCAACAAATGTGTATTGAGTTCATTACTGTGTATTCGTTGTATTTGGTGGTTGCCCTTTTATAAAGTTAGATGATTATTTGCCTATGTAATCAACAATATGAATATAAACTGTAGACACCTAAAACTGACACAACTAATTAAATGAATTTTATTCATTTAATCATCATTAAATCGCCTATTAATTAAATTAATATTTAATTAATATCCCTATTCTTCTAATTGACATTTTTAATTAAATTAAGATTTAATTAATATACCCTTCTTCTATCTAAGCCATTTAATTAAATTCACATTTAATTAAATACTCCCCCTTCTAGCCATTTTAATTAAATTCAAATTTAATTAAAAATATCAATTTATTCCCTTTCCCATTTTAATTAAATCTATATTTAATTAAAATCCCATTTGCATCTAAATAAATCAAAATTTATTTGTAAATCCCCCCACTTGCAAAATCCTACAAATGCAAGTGGCATCCCTTTTGGCGAAATTAAATGATTTTAATTTAACTAAAAATTCTATTTTTCCTCACCCACTTGCAAAATCCTACATATCCCACTTGCCTCCTAATCATCATTCTAGAACCTATCTAATCCCTTCATTATCCTAATTAATCCATTTTGTTTCTTCCTAGGTTGCTCACACGTGTGAGCACATATCCCCTTCTCCCAAGGTGGGACCACACTTATGGGACCGCATTGACTTTTCATCCCACCCCCCTTTGTGACATTTGTCACAAGGCCTTTTAACTTGAGACCACACTTGTGGGACCACATTGATCCTCACCCTCTCCCCTTTGTGACATTTGTCACAAGGCCGAGCCTTTCAACTTGGGACCACATTGATAATCAATCTTGACCCTTGATTGATAATCAATCTTGGCCATCCATTCCTAAGTCTTCAACTCTATAAATTAAACCCTTATCTCTTATCAATGAATCCATTTTTGTATGCATACTTATTATAGTTGGTTTGCAGGTTATCAAGAAGCTCTCATTGTGCCTCTCTCAAGCATTAGGCCATCTTAATTGCATCATATCTAGATTCTATCATATGTTAGATTAATCATTTAGATTAATTGCACATCATTTCATAACATTATCATCTTGATCTTAGCCTAATTAGATCTTATCATTTGATCATCTCACTAAGATCTTAGTTGCATTCCATTTAGATCTTAGAATTATTCATATCTCTCATTCTTTAGGTAGTCATCTTAGAGATCAAGTGCTCTTCCAAACTGAGAGCCACCTTGATTTGAAGGATCCTTGGAGATAGAGGAACATGAGATGCGCTTGGGGTTTTTTTATTTTGAAACTTAGTTATAGTTTCTATTTTAGATTTCTAACTCTAACAATGTTTCATGTGCGTGCTTGCTTGTTGTTTTGTCCTCTTGTAGGTTGATTCCACGATTTGGAGCTCACATTTTGGCGCCCACCATCTGTGTATAATTGGTTTTGTCTCTTTTCCTCCATTTATTTTGCTTCTACTTGCTATTTTTTTTTTATCATTTTGCTAGTTCAAAGCAAAACAATATATATAAATAAATAGATGAATAAATAAATAAATTAGAAAAAAAAAAAACAAACATTTTTACATGTATCGTATTTTGCTTACGTCATTTTTATTTTCCACAGTCCACATACTGTGAACAATCTGTGGCTACGTATAACACAGTCCACAGACTGTGTAACACAACATGTGACTGTGTTTAGACATAGTCCACAGACTATGTTACACAGTCGTGGCTGTGTGTAAACACAGTTCACGAACTGTGTATCATAGCCTATGGCTTTGTCTAGACACAGTCCACAGACTGTGTTACACAACCATGGCTGTGATCAAATCTTTAAATTTTTTTTTTTTTATTAATAGATTTTAATTTATCAAATTTAATTTTATATCTTAAAATGTTATTAATAAAATTTAATTTATAAAATATGATTTTATATTTTAAAATTCCATTGATAAATTTTAATTTGTAAAATATGATTTTATATATTATATTTTTTATTAACAAATTTTTATTTATAAAATATGATATTTTATATTTTAAAATCTTGATTTATAAAAATTGACTTTAATAAATTTTAAAATTTTATTAATAAATTTTGATTTATAAAATCTAATTTTATATTTCAAAATTTCATTAATAAATTTTGATTTATAAAATCTATTTTTATATTTCAAAATTTCATTAGTAAATTTTAATTTATTAAATGTGACCTTCTATATTTTAAAATTTCGATTTATAAAACTCGTTTTTATAAATTTTGAAAATTTAATAAATGAACTTTGAATTTATAAAATTTGACTTTATAAATTTTAAAATTTCATTTTGATTTATCAAGTTGGCTTTTATACAAGATTGCTTTATCAAGATTGATTTATGTAAAAGAATGAGGCATTTTTTTTTTCATGTGTGCCTTCTAAATCCATTTTCTTGTGCTTGCAGGACATCGAGGAGTGTTTTTCTAATACATTGCTTGTAGGTTGTGGGAAGGCTTTCATATTTGCAATCTTGTTGTTTTTGTTAACACTTTCTAATTGGGGAAAATTGATCAATCCTAGGATAGTCATTCACATTTCACAATCAAGGTTAAAACGAACAAATCGCACATTGCTATCTTGGATTAAAATGAACTATCATATTTGAAATCTTGGTCTAAAACAAAAAATCACATTTTGCTATCTTGGGTTAAAACACAAATTCACATTGTCATTTTTGCTACAACCTTGGATAAAACGAACACTTCATTTTACAATATTTGTTAAAACGAACAATCAACTTGTCTATTTTTTCAAATCGCTTTACTTTCTAGCAATGTGCTTTACTTTATGTTGACTAGGATTTCCTCTTCCTAGTCTAGAGAATCATTGCTATGAAGGATTAAAAAGAACACCATGTTTGGTTGGAGCAACATCTCCAATTAGGATTTAACAAATCATTGCTTTGGAAGGATAAAAAGAACATTGTTTGCTTTGTCTCGGAAGTGGTAGGTATATGCTCTCTCTTTAATTGGGTGACCAAAAATCCAAACCCACTTTTTTCATGCTTTCTTCATTTTCATGCAATTAAATCCTTTAGAGGGCATGTCTTCCTGAACGTGTTTAGGGGGATAGTGAGAAGAGAACGACCCAAGTGAGCACGACTAAAGCCAAGTATTCTAACTCACTATAAATAAATAGCCTTTGAGATGAAAATCTCAAGGATAGAACATATTTGAGTTATCTCTTTGAGATCTCTCATGTCGAGCACTTTGTAGGGCCTTGAGGTCTCAATCACGCTTGCGTGACTACATCTTGTTAGATACTTTGTTGGGTTATAGGCCTCAATCATGCTTGCGTGACTTCAAGGAATATCTTCAAATATAATCCTTACTAAAAGCCATAGCAATAGAGACTTTGGGCCGAGTCAATTGCCAAACATTGGTAATATCATAGTGCAAGGGTGGAGAAGAATCTGCCCCCAAGATTAGTCACCATATATCTCCCAAGATAACTACCCAATTGTGAAGCAATTCACTTTGGGTTAATTTTTGGCAAAAGGCAAAAAAATGGGCATCCTCTAGGGGGTGACAAGGTTGTTTGAGCTGAAGGAGTATCGAGACTAGTGGGCTATGATATTGTTGATGACCTTTTAATAAAGTGTCTATCTGATGTGTATTTTTTTGTAAATCAAACCAGTGATAACATTGGGGATTTGAAAACATCCTCACAAGAACATACACTCAATGTTTAGCATAGGGATGTCCATTGTTTTCATGTGTGCTAGGTCTTCTTCTCATGAACATTAAAACATCTTGCAAGTTACAAATCAACCAATACAACAATCAGTTCAAAACAAAGAGCAAAGAGCAACCTTAGAGAAAGGAGAATTTCCAAATCCAACTAATACCCTTGGAAGGGGTATCAAATCTTCAACTATCTTAGAATAAGATTTCATCCAACAATATTAAGGAGTATCAATTAAAGTGATCAAAGGTTTTACCATCCACATCCTATCAAAACCAATACCTAGTTAGGTTCTCAAGTTGTCAAATTAAGTTTCTATATCGTAAAACTTGACTCATATCATTTGCAAAACTTTGTTGTGGGGGTGAATCAAACTAAACCTCTACTTGACAAGTAAGCTTGAGTTTCGAAACAAAGTATCCATATCAACCATCAACATAAATATTGATCATTTTGTATGACCACTCCCCACATTTTGAGAAGAAGTCTTCATCAAAAGACTAAGTTAAAGAAGAGTCAACCTAGTCCTAAGGCATTTAGCAAGAGGAGTAAATTTCTCTATATCAACCGTCAACACTTTAAATCACATTGTGTTTTCTTGTGACATATGCGATTGTATCTCCAAGGAAAAACTAACGAGTTTGACAAGGAACCTTTAAGAAGTAGAGTTTACATTCAGAAAGCAGCATTCAATCAACACCTTAATAGTGAGGGAAGGATCAATCATTGTTTCCAAGAAATTGCATCACCTACCACGAAGATCGGCCTAAACCACCAACCCCACCAAGAACCCCAATAGAAGAGGAGGAACTGACTACTATAAAATTCTATTGAGTCCTGCTAACATTCGATCTCGAAAAGGCAAAGAATTGGATCTAAAACCAGAATCTAGCATGAGTCATAGGGAATCTAATGCTTTTGATGAATACAAAAATATGGAAGAAGAAGAGATTATCGAGGAATTTTTCCAACAATTCCAACAAAGTGTCACCTTCCAAAATCTCATGGAAAGGCTTATAGAAGCATATAAACAAAAGTACCTCCTCATGCTCAATAGTAAAGGAATCCCGATACCTAAGGATTTTGACTTGTAAAATTCAAGAAGTAAAAGAATCCCAAAAACAAGTCCAAGAGCATACACATTCACTCAACATCAAGAGCACTTAAGAGGAAGTGACTCCCAAGACAATACACATAATCATGATGACATTAGTGAACAAGGGGATGACCATCATCAAAGGTCCAATGAATAAAATATTCCTCTCGCTAACATTACACAACAACTTCAAGCACTTCAATGAAAATGCAAGACATGCAACAAGGATCCACGATAAGATACTCCTTGGAGGACATTTGTCCTTATCCTTTTGATAGGAGGCTAAACATGGTACCTTTCCCACCAAATTCAGATATACCAAAGTATGACAAATACGATGGTAAGAGAAATCCCCATGATCATGCCAGGGAATTTTGTACTATGAACTTGGATTTTTCTCACAACAATACATACATGATGAGGCTCTTCCCAAGAAGTTTGGGAGGGTAAACAATGGAGTGGTTGTCAAAACTCACACCTCCCATCAGATCATTTGACGAGTTGGTGAATAAATTCATTACACAATACTCCTACAATCTCCAACATGAGGTCACCATGCTTGATGTATGCAATACGAAGAAAAAGAACAATGAAACATTCATGGTGTTCCTACAACTATGGAGGTGCATGGTCTCAAGGTACCCATGAGATTTACCTGAAAAGGAAAAGATGGAAATCTTCATAGATAATTTAAACGATGAAATGAGTTATCAACTCAAACTACAGTGTATACCATCTTTTGAAAAATTGAAAGAGAATGGTATCCAAGTAGAGGAAGCTTCGATAAAAAGGGAACCTTAAAATTATCTAAGGAAGTTGTTACTTCAAACAACAACCAGACCTATAGCAATCAATATAACAACAACAACTCTGACAAGTCCAAATTTTGGACTAGGAACAAAAATATTGTTCATGATAGTGTGGACGATGCCAACAATGTAAAGTCTAAACAACTAGTGTTGACTTTATCAGGTAATACACCATCCAACAATGATCAAAGAAGTGCCAATCAAGGCACTAACAATTATCCATGCACTAACAACAATTACAAATGTCATACCAACGAAGGGAAACACAACAACTTCTGAGGGAACAACAACAATAATCAAGGGGGAAATGCTAACACTCCACCTCCCCAATATCGACGAATCTATACACCATTGGGATAAACCTTGGAACCTACATTTCGAGAACTATTGGCAAACAAGATTATCATATTGCTAGTCATAAGAAAATTTGAACCCCAAGTCAAACCACCATGGTGGAATGACACACTATTGTGATTATCATCGAAACAAGGGGCATAGAAAAAATGATTACATGAGGTTGAAGAACCTAGTTTAAGATATGCTGGATAGAGGAGACATAACAGTTGATGGTCATAAAATCAATGGTGATCATGAGGCTTTAAAAAATCCTCTTCCTAATTACAACAAGGGAGGAGCATCAATGCCAAACAACAATAAAGGTGATCATATTGACCACATCTATGACAACATCATCAACCGCATCTCAACATATGACAATTAGGTGAACATCATAAAGATCAAGAATAAACAAGAACATGCACTGGTAAATGTGACAACAAGGGCTCAAAAATATTCCTTGAAGGGGAGTACATCAAAAGACACAACTATCCCCAAGGATCATTATAACTTGGTCAACCAATTACAGAAGACACCCGCTCAAATATCAATAATTGAGTTGCATAAACTCTCCCCAAAGCATAAGGATATCTTGGAGCAAGCTCTTGTCGAAACAACAGTGCCAAATGATCTGGGTGTCAATCTGTTCCAAGTCATGGTGGCCCATATGATGATGCCACATAGCATATCATTTTCTAAACATTATGACACCCCCTTGAGTAATCCACATAACACCCTGCTACATATCAAAGTCTTAGTCTATAAACATCAGGTAAAAAGATTATTAATAGATGGAGGAGCTAGTCTCAATATATGTACTTTAAAGCTTATATGTGCATTGGGCTTCTCTGAGCAAGCAATTGATCCTAAGAAAAAAAACACTATCAAAGCCTATGATGATGAAGAAAGGTCATCCAAAGGAACTGTGATACTACCCATTCAGGTAGGTTGATGTAGAGAGTCTTGGAGCTTGTTCTAATCACCTTCTTGGTTTACTTGTCTACTCAACCCTCTAACTCCTCAAGCCCATCCAATGGAACTTGTTAGGGGTTTTAATATCTATACTTCCAAGGTCTGATCCATTTTGGCTTTCCTCCAAGGTATAGCCACTGAGTTTTGACAACTAACTGCCTGTTGAGGATTCCACCTCAATCTCCAACTCCACTCCTAAGGCTCCAATCACCTCTGCAAAGGATCATAATACATTAGTTGGTTCTTTGTGTTCAAAGTGCATTTACACTATTTATTTTATGTCTTTAAGGGGTTTGGGAATATTCAAACCCATTGCTAAGGTTTTCTAGCCTTCCTTTGTCTCTATCGGCTCCCAAATAGGCCTAATTCAATTAGCCCTCCCTTGGTGGTTTTAAGGACTTGGGTTCAAAAATTCCCAAATAAGGCCACAATTAAATTATAGATTTGGATATTGTTTTTAGAGCTGAAAACAATATTGCAAATTTTCACCTGGGTTTTCTGTATACATATGAGAACCAAATTTGTCCTAATTTCAAGGGTTTTGGCCTACCCGGGTGACTTACAAACTTGTTCTTCAAAATGTTCACCAGTCAAAACATCTGCTCAAATAAATTGAGGATTAATTTAGGGAATTCACAGGGCTATCCAATCATGTCTCGGTTTTGGCTCCATCAATCCACATGTTCTCTTAAAATGCACATCTCCTGTTGTCCTAACTCACTAACTCCTAGTAGTGAGCCTAGGGCTTCATTGCACAATCACCACAAATGCCTGAAAAGAAAAAAAACCTACTCTAATCATATGTAAAAACCCTAACCTATCATTCCACTTGATTTCAACAGGTGCCATCAATGGATGCTCAGGTTAGAGCCATTTTTGCTCTTAAACCCTACTTACAAGGGTTTTACACCTAGTTACAGAGAATGAATGAGATCTCTGTAGCCAAACACACTCATAGATGCTAATATATCTTGATGGAAAGATGTTTCAACAAAATCTCATGCCTTGTAATGAGATTCTACTGACAAGTCCGTACTAGACCATACAATGCAATGGAAATAAGGAAAAAACTCTAAAAAACGGTGAAAAGACAAGATTTCTTGAAAACACAAAACTTGCTCTTGCATTCTAGATTCTCCAACCCATACAATGAAGTGAATTTTGGCTTATATACTCATTATTTAGTTGGTTCAACCAACTTTGCAACACCAATCATCAAAAATGCAACTTTTACAAAATGTTGTAAAATGTTGCTCAACAACTTTTACATCTTTTTGACACCTGAGATGCAACTTTGCATTCTAGTGCATTCCAAGGCTCTAAAAGGCCCTCAAAAATCATAGAAGACCTAAACACAATACAATATCCCCCTTATTACATGATAACAATGATTTAGAGTACTACTCCCGTGATCTACATTAGCATTTCAACTTCTTAGACTGATAGCATCCTGAACACAAATGACACAACAAAAACTTGGACAACTCAACCATGGCTCTACTGAGTCCCAAATGGTTGGTACATTATTACATCATAAAAGACAACACACAAAACTTATAAGAAAACAAAATTGCATGCTTGGAGTGTTAGGTTCCCTGCACCATAGGTCCTGTGCAAAGAGACACAATGTGCCAAGTCTTGGACATAGAATTGACATACAGCATACTTTTGGGTCACCCTTGGATCCATGAAATGAAAGTGATACCTTCCACGTATCATCATTGTCTCGAGTTCCCCTACAATGGACAAGAAATTTCAATATCAGCAGATACTAACCCTTTTGAGTACTACAATCCTACTGCAATGCTATGGGGGCAACACAAAATGTCCTAGTTACTCACAACAGGGAGGCCCAAGCTTCCTCATCATCCAACCATCATGAAAAACTCAAGTCATTGTCCATGAACTTTGAGAAAAAGATGAAGATAAAGGACCAAGGCATGGGGGAATACTCTTTTGAACCCCTATGTATATCTAAATTGCTAACTTCACCATGGTCTCATGGACAACCTTCCACATCAAGCCATTAGGCAACACAACCCATGAAGAAGTTTTATGGTAAATTTATCAAAATGGGCACACTAGCTGAAGAATCAAATGACAAAGATATTCTCAACTGGCTATACAAGGATGAGGAAGAAATCAGAGCTGTTGCCCTAGAAGTGGTTGTTCCAACAGAACAATATGGAAATGGGTTTAGAATCATGCAACACATGGGATACAAAGGAAAAATGACCTATTGGCAAGCATCAAGAAGGCATCCTAGAAGCCATACAACCCCATTCACAATTTTCAAAAGACAAATTGGGAATTGAGTATAGTCAACATGTTCAACCTATGTAGAAGTGAAATCACCACCAGAAACCCCAATGGAGAGAAAAGATAACACATAACAAAGAATCATGGCAAGAGGTGCTACACCACACAACAAAAAATAATAGAAAAGAACAAGAGCGTGAATAACATGAGAAGTGACAAGAAGAACTTGCTATCCAAAGGGAGGAAGCTTCTTATAAGAAAGTACATCATGTACAAGAACCTGATCAAACCGAGATGGAGTCACAACCTAAGGAGATTGCTACTCAAAGAAGGGAAACTGTGTATGAGCAAATACAAATAATACAAACAAGCACGGTTCCTGAATCAAAACAAGCCACCCAACTGGTATCAATTATCAGTGATCTTTCCTCACCATACAACATCCCTGTCAGATTCAGTGAGGTAACTTGGGAAAAATGATTCTGAAATAGATTCCAATGAGTATGAATGTGACACTTGTTCTAATGTTACAAAGGATATTGGAGTGGATACAATCCATTCATACACACCCATTCCTTATGATGGACAAGGCTCGAGCTCTAGATCATTTGAATTTGGACCACAACATATTTACGAGGCTAGTGAGAACGAACAAATTCAATACAAAAGAGACAATATCAACGAGATTACCATCAGAAATGTTGAGACTGTTATAAACCTCACGCATGCCCCAGATAATTATGACAATATCTCTATCATGACCATCACATCGGCTGATCTTGACTCGCCAAATGACTCCCTACCGCTCGTATATCCCAACCTCATAGACTGGGAAGAACCTAAGCACAATATACCGATATTCCAAAATGATGAGGCCATTGTTCAATACCTCTACTCTGTTAACCTAGAAACATGCTCCACCAATGAACCACATAATGATATCTACAATCAGGGGAGTACCAAATCTCCTTGTCACAAAATGAGAAAAATAAAAAATCGATCTAATGGTAAAAACCATCTAATGACAGTATTAGATTGCAAAAAAGTAAAAACAAAAGATGCATCTAATGGTGAAAACCTCTTTGAGCCACCTAAAGATGGGAGACTTGACACTCTCCCTGAACGTTACTAGGAGAGGTCCCCAATCTCGATTGAGCCAACTCAATCAATAAATAGCGGCACTGAAGCAATAGCGCAAACCATACATCTGGCGGAATCACTCACAAAAAAGGAACAACTAGACTTTGTTAAATTATTCAAAGAGAAGCAAATCAATTTTTCTTGGTCTTATGAAGACATGCCAGGGGTAGATCCAAATCTTATCATGCATCACTTATCCATCACTCCTAGAGATAAACCTATCAAAGAAAAATTAAGGAAGATGAACCCACATCTGGCCATATTGGTAAAAGAAGAATTGAAGAAGTTATTGGATGTAGGATTCATTCGACCCATTGATTATGAGGAATGGATCTCTAACATTGTACCAGTGTCTAAACTGGGTAAAAGCATCATGATTTGTATAGACTTCAGGGATCTCAACAAAGCTTCTCCAAAGGATGACTTCCCTTTACTAAGCATTGACACCATTGTTGATCTAATCGCCGGACATGCTATGTTATCTTTCATGGATGGTTTCTTTGGCTACAACCAAATCAAGATAGCTTCAGAAGATCAAGATAAAATAGCATTCACATGTTCGTGGGGTACATACTGTTGGAACACCATGCCTTTTGGCTTGAAAAATGCTAGTGCAACTTATCAAAGGGCCATGACAACAATCTTCCATGACATGATGCACACTTTTATGGAAGATTATGTGGATGATTTGCTAGATAATTCATTCACAAGAGTAGAAAACCAAGACATCCTGGATAAATTCTTTCAAATATTGGAATAATTCAATGTCCTATTAAACCCTAAGAAGTGTGTCTTTGGGGTAACATCTGACAAAATTTTAGGATACATAGTATCAGAAAAAGGCATCGAAGTGGATCCAACAAAGGTACAAGCAATTATGGAGATGCCACCTCCCAAGAACATTAGCCAACTCAGATCCTTGCAAGGTCAATTACAATCCATTCAATGATTCATAGCTCAGCTGACAGATAAATGTCTTCATTCACACATCTACTACATAAAAATGTACCTTTCAGAGGGCAAGACAAATATGCAAAATCATTCCACCAGATCAAATAATATATGATGAATCCACCAGTTTTGGTACCACCAATAGCAGACAAGCCACTCATCCTCTATATATCAGTAACATAAGTGTCACTGGGGGCACTCCTAGCACAAGAATATCTAGTAGGCAAAGAAAGGGAAATCTATTACATCAATAGATCTTTGAATGGATACGAACTCAACTATACATTCATCGAAAAGGCTTGTTTGGCAGTGGTGTTCGCTTCTCAAAATATTTGCCACTATATGCTAGCCCATACAATCAAACTAGTAGCAAAAATTGACCCTTTAAAATATCTACTCAACAAAGCCGCTCTTACAGGGAGGCTAGCTAAATGGGTTATGATCCTAAGTGAGTTTGATATTCAATACACAGAATGTCAGGCCATCAAAGGACAAGCAATTGCGGATCAATTGGCAGAAGCACCACTACCAGATAAATACCCACTACAGGTGGAATTTCCAAATACGGATGTGCTCACTATCACACCCAAGCAATGGACCCTATACTTTGATGAATCCTATACCCAACATGGACTAGGTGCTGATATCTTGTTTGTCACTTTGGAGGGACACACAATTGCAAGATCCTACAAATTGATGTTCCCATGCACCAACAACATTGCTGAATACGAAGCCCTGGTAATAGGTATCAAAGTCACTGTAGAATGAAAAATCATAGAATTGAGAGTCTATGGGGACTCTCAATTAGTTATCAATCAGATCAATGATGAGTATCAGACAAAGAACGATAAGCTAATGCCTTAAAAGTGAATGGTGGATGATTTTAAGAAGTACTTTGTGGACATCACCTTTGAAAATATTCCAAGGTTGGACAACAAAGCTACTGATGCAATGGCCACTATTGCCTCACTCCTGTAGATTCCAGATAAACAAAATAATTATGAATTCTTGGTGGAGTAATTGTTTTACCCAGCCTATAGCAATTCAGAATCCCAAGTTATTTGTGTTCTAAACTGTTCTAATTCCCCCCTATATGGAAAAATCTATGCCTATCTCAAAGACAATACCCTCCCACCCGATCTATCTCACAACCAAAAATGAAGATTTATCCAACAAGCCGCTTGCTACACCTTAACCGCTGACACACTTTATCAGTGAGGTCTTGGTGGTACTCTCCTTTGATGGCTCAATCGTAACGAATTTGACTCCGCCTTACATGAGCTTCACAAAGGTATTTGTGGTACACATTCAAGTGGTCCTACTCTTGCTAAGAAACTCTTAAGGATGGGATATTACTAGCCGACAATGGAGAAAGAGTCCTATCAGTTTGCCAGGAAATGTCCTAAGTGTCAAATTCATGGTAACCTCATACATGCACCAATGCAAGAGTTACAACCATTCACTACATGTTGGCCTTTCTATCAGTGGGGACTCGACCTAGTGGGAAAAATTAATCCTTCCTCATCAAATGGACACAAATTTGTCATCACATCCACTGAGTACTTCACCAAATGGATTGAGGCAATTCCACTAACAACAGTAACCGACAAACAAATAGCTTCCTTCATCTTGAATAATCTCATCTGTCGGTATGAAATCCCTAGTTCCATTATCACAAATAATGGAAGACCTTTAAAAAATCAAGATGTCCAAGAGCTTTGTGAATGATTCCATATCCAACATTTCTTTTCGAAACCTTATTATCCACAAGGGAATGGCCAAGCAAAGGCCTCAAACAAGACAATCTTGAAAATCCTCAAAAAGATAGTGAATGATGCTGGTAAAGACTGACACACCCAACTCAATCCTACACTTTGGGCCTATAGAACAAGTATCCACACACCTACATGATCAAGAAACCAAATAATAAATAAATAAATTGAAAACAATCAAAAAGTGCAATAAAAACAAGTGGTGAAAACCTGGCAATAGGTGCTATTTGTGAGAGAGCAACCCTTCTATCTACTGGTACTCACATCATATCTTTGGCTCCATCTGATATGAACCAATAGCCACTGCAGAACACTTATAAATGCAACATTATCCCAAACATACTTAGCATAGTCACTATCCCTAATTATCTGAATCATATCCCACTATGGCTTGGTGGTCAGTGTACATATCCATATCAAAGTAGTGTCGACAACAAGGGGTAAAATCTTGACCTCTCTAGGGGCATTTCACCTTGAGGGCTTTAGACATCAAGCTAAACACATAGCATAACAACAAGGATCAAGAAACCCCACCATGACAACGACAATGTAAGAAGGATAGACATCATGGAATTGAATTAGAATTGACCAAAAGATCTATTTGCAAGATGTTTTACTTGAGAAGAATACATTTCCAATAGCATGCATGATTACTTATGGTTGTTGATTTTTGCTTATCATATCTCCTAAGTGACTCAAGGATGTCTCAAAGACTAGAGAAGCAAGGAAGGAATGTGATGTTTTTTGTTGTCTACTGTTTGGGAGTGAAGCCTTCTACTATGCAAATTTGTCTTACGACATGATCAAACAACATATCACTGAAGATATTTCAAATTTGTATGGGACTAAGGTTAACTCTTGTCTATTTTATGCAAGCAACACTCAGGTCATCTTGGTTCAATTATACCTTGACACTTGTGTCATCTTTCAATATCAAAATTCATGTAAGTTATACTCAAGTCGTTATGGTTCAAATATATGATAACGCTTGTATCAACTTTCAACAAATCAAGGCTCGATGATGAAATAGGGAAGCACTGGCAATTTGATAAAAAATGGATGGCAACATTTGGGAATGAGAATGCATTAGTATAATTTCATTATCATATTAAATCTTGCATTAGGTTTCACATCATTTTCATTATCCATTAGTGTCATTTATCATCTTTAAATTTCAATTAGGTGGCATGTCATTTTTTTGCATCATTCCATTATCATTCTCAACATTAGGTTGCATATCAACTTTAAACTTGCATTAGGCTACATATCATTCTGATTTTAAATCTTGCATTAGGTTGCATATCCTTATCATGTTAATCTTGCATTTAGGTGCATTCACATTATCATTTTCCACTCACGTTTGATTGCATTATCATTTTCATATCACATTATAATTGCATTTTCTGACCATATCATCCTCATTTCCATATCATTGTAAGTGCATTAGATCTCATTTTCACATTACATCTCATATCATGCATATCATTATCCATCTCATTTTCATGATACATTTCACATTTCGCATCATTATAGCATTTTGCATATCATATTAAAATATGTGACATCCTAGATTGCATTATCCAAGGCACACAAAGGCAAAAAAACATGTTAAAAACATTTGCAATCATCAAATCTAACCATCATCTGCATGTCACCTTATAAACATATAGTATCATTACAATCATCATATAAGCATGTAAATCATAAAAATAAAAAATACACACACATCACATCATCTGCATCATCATTTGCAAAAGTCATCAAAAGCATATCATATAACTCATTGACATCAAAATAGCTACATCCATATCATATCATCATGCACATGTGTGACCACATGCTGATCCAAAGAAAAATCAATGATACAAGTCAGAACCAATCGTCAGTCAGAAAAAAATAAATTCCAAAGTCCCTGGCTATCATATCAATAACAAAGTCTATGAATCAAGCAACATATTGAGAATCAATCAATTCAAGTTCCATATCAAAAATCATATCGAATCAAGACCCATATCGAATCAAGACCCATATCGACTCAAGACCCATATCGACCTTTGACCCATATCAACCTTTGAAACATATCGACACTTGACCCATATCAACAATCATGATTCATACCAACACGAACTTAGTGGACATGTGGGGCATGTATGCAGTATGCCCACATTACTCTTCCTCATTTCTTCAATATTCTTTTAAAAATTTATCGGTAGATAAATATCAAAAAAATTAAAAAATTCAAAAAATTTAAATCATCCAAACTTTCGAAAATCGCCCGCATCGTGTCACTGCCCTGAAATTCATAGTTTTTCTCAATTTATCTCCCGAGGGGGCATTATCGACATCAATTTCATATCGGTATCATATCGACACTAGCTTCATACTGACTTTTCATATCAAATCAATTCTTCATATCTGGGGCATCATATCGACAATTCTGGCAACAACATCATATTAGAAAATTTTGACAAAATATCATAAATTTTCTTTGAATCAACATGTGGTCACATGTCACTTCAAAGAGGGGCAAAATGTAGACACCTAAAACTAACACAACTAATTAAATGGATTTTATTCATTTAATCATCATTAAATCACCTATTAATTAAATTAAGATTTAATTAATATCCCTATTCTTGTAATTGACCTTTTTAATTAAAATAAGATTTAATTAATATACCCTTCTTCTATCTAAGCCATTTAATTAAATACTCCCCCTTCTAGCCATTTTAATTAAATTCATATTTAATTAAAAATATCAATTTATTCCCTTTCCCATTTTAATTAAATCTACATCTAATTAAAATCCCCTTTGCATCTAAATAAATCAATTTTTTTTGGTAAATCCCCCCACTTGCAAAATCCTACAAGTGCAAGTTGCATCGCTTTGGCTAAATTAAATTATTTTAATTTAACTAAAAATTCTATTTTCCCCCACCCACTTGCCTCCTAATCATCCTTCTAGAACCTATCTAATCCCTTCATTATCCTAATTAATCTATTTTGTTTCTTCCTAGGTTGCTCACATATGTGTGAGCACATATCCCCTTTTCCCAAGGTGGGACTGCATTGACTTTTCATCCCACTCCCCTTTGTGACATTTGTCACAAGGCTAAGCCTTTCAACTTGGGACCACATTCCTCCTTCAATCTTGACCCTTCTTTGATAATCAATCTTGGCCATCCATTCCTAAGCCTTCAACTCTATAAATTAAACCCTTATCTCTTATCAATGAATCCATTTTTGTATGCATCCTTATTATAGTTGTTTTGCAGGTTATCAAGAAGCTCTCATTGTGCCTCTCTCAAGCATTATGCCATCCTAATTACATCATATCTAGATTCTATCATATGTTAGATTAATCATTTAGATTAATTGCACATCATTTCCTAACATTATCATCTTCATCTTAGCTTAATTAGATCTTATCATTTGATCATCTCACTAAGATCTTAGTTGCATTCCATTTAGATCTTAGAATCATTCATATCTCTCATTCTTTAGGTAGTCATCCTAGAGATTTAGTGTTCTTCCAAGCTGAGAGCCACCTTGATTTGAAGGATCCTTGGAGATAGAGGAACATGAGATGCGCTTGGGGTTTTTGATTTTGAAACTTAGTTTAGTTTCTATTTTAGATTTATAACTCTAACAATGTTTCATGTGTGTGCTTGCTTGTTGTTTTCTCCCCTTGCAGGTTGATTCCACAATTTGGAGCTCACATAAACAACAAAAATCTATGATATAAAATATTGCAATCATTGAATATGATTTGATAAAATTTCTAAAATGTTGAATTAACCCTAAAAAACTCCTTGTATTGAGTTCATTATTGTGTATTCGTTGTATTTGGTGGTTGCCCTTTTATAAAGTTAAATCAATATTTTCCTATGTAGTCCACAATATGAATATAAACAAAAAAAATTTATGATATAAAACATTGCAATTGTGGAATATGATTTGATAAACTTTCTAAAATGTTGAATTAACCCTACAAAACTCTTTGTTTCAAAGAAAATGAAATTCAGTGGTAATGGTCAAATTTGATCCATGGTAATGATCGGTCGATGCTTTTGATTGCTTTGATTTATATTTGTCAATGTGTGTGGTGCGAGAGCACCCTCATGCCCGCAATGGTCAAATTTTGGTTCTCATATTGTTTTATGATTGTTTTATTGAAATACGTTAATTTGGGACCATTAATGATCATTTCAAGCCATTTGTGAAAGTTTGGGGTCATTTTGATAGAATATGTAAAAGTTGCTCAATTGTTGTCAAAGTTGCTCAATTGTTGTCAAAGTTGTCAAAGTTGTCAACGTTTGGGTTATTTGGATAAAAGATATAAAAGTTTCTCAGTTGTTGTCAAAGTTGTCAGAGTTGTCAAAGTTGCAAGATAGGCTAGAATTGATTCCATTCATTCTGTGTACAAACTAGAATTACAAGTGCGTCCGGGTGGGTAGGTTTATGCTAGGCATGCTTTTGTCATACCTCCCAAAGTGTCGCAATGTTGAGAGCCATAACCTATCGACACGATCTCTTAAGTGCCCCAAGTCTAAAAAATTGTCAAACTTTGACAGACCATTTCTCCCAATCCAAGACACATATGTTTTATCCACTTGAACCTGTAGGGTCATGTGAAGCTTTTCTACAATGGCCTATCTCAATTTCTGACGTATCAGAGCCATTTTCAATTGGTAGCATTTGTTCGCCTATTGCAAACAACATCAGTTGCATGCAATGCAAAGTTGCAAGATAGGATAGATTTGGTTATGTTCATCGTGTGCATAAACCAACATCACGAGCGCATCCAGGCGGGTAGTTTTATGCTAGGCATGCTCCTGTCATGCTTCCCAAAGTGTCAGAACATCGAGAGCCATACCCTACCAGTGCGATCTCTCAAGTGCCCTAAGTCCAAAAAAATATCAAAATTTGACGGACTATTTCTCACAATACATGATACATATGATCTATCCATTTGAACCTATAGGGTCATGTGAGGCTCCTCTACAATGAACTATCTTAGTCTCTGACGACTCGGAGCCATTTTCAAATGGTAGAATTTTTTCACCTATTGCAAAGACCGTCAGTGGCATGCATTGCAAAGTTGCATGATAGGCTATATTTTATTCCGTTCATCATGGGCACAATCCAACATCACGAGCATGTTTGGGTGGGAAATTTTATGCTAGGCATGCTCCTGTTGTGCCTCCCAATGCGTCGAAACGTTGAGAGCCATACCCTACCGACGCAATCTCTCAAGTGCCCTAAGTCCAAAAACTTGTCAAACTTTGACAGACTATTTCTCATAATTCAAGGATTTATATAATTGATCCATTTGAACCTATAGGCTCAAGTGACACTCGTCTACAATGACCTATCTTAGTTTATGACAACTTAGATCCATTTTCAAATGGTAGTATTTTTTCACCTGTTGCAAAAACCGTCAGTGGCATGCAATGCAAAGTTGCAAGATAGGATAGATTTGATCTCGTTCATCATGGGAACAATCCAACATCACTAGCATGTCTGGATGGGTAGGTTTATGCTAGGCATGCTCTTGTTGTGCCTCCTAATGCGTCGGAATATCGAGAGCCATACCCTACCGACGCGATCTCTCAAGTACCCTAAGTCCAAAAAATTGTCAAACTTTGACGAACTATTTATCACAATCCAGGACACATATGATAAATCCATTTGAACCTATAGGGTCACTTGAGGATCTTATACAGTAACCTATCTTAGTTTCTGATGACTCAGAGCCATTTTCAAATGGTTGCATTTTTCACCTGCTGCAAAAACTGTCAGTGGCATGGAATGCAAAGTTGCAAGATAGGATAGATTTTATCTCATTCATTGTGGGCACAAACCAACATCATGAGTGCATCCAGGTGGGAAGGTTTATGCTAGGAATTCTCATTTTATGCCTCCCAATGTGCTGGAACATTGAGAGTCATACCCTACCAACGTGATGTAGAAGTTGCTTGATAATTTTTTTGATAGCTTTTTTGACAATAATGACAATTTTTGGTCAAATTGTATTTAGACTCAATCTATGACTCCCATGACCCAACAATGACTCAAATAATTCTCTATGATTATACAAGAATAAAGAATGGTCATGATTGACCTTATCACATCACATAAACTGAAAAACATAGTCACAAAAAATAGTCACAAAACATTGTCACATATTATTAAAAAATTTGCCTCTGAATATGGACAAATCAACTCTTGGCTATTTAAATATACAAAAAAATGTTTTACAAATCATCTCATGGGATTTTATACAAAATCTGGCATTTATATATGTGGGATTCAACTCATCGCCATTTTAATATGCAAAATTTGGCATCTAAATATGTACAAATCAGCTCATGACCATTTAAATATACAAAATTATTCTCCTAAACATGTACAAAGCATCTCATGGGCATTTATATATACAAAAAATGAATACAGAACAATTCACCAATCATATATATAAAATTCTCAAAATTATTCTACTCTGAACCGTAGAATCAATCAAGTGAGCCTTCTGGATCAACTCTAACCCATATTGTGTCAAGTATTGCCTCGTGGCCAGATTCATGAAATTTCCTTAAAAACTTGTTATGAGGTCTACCACGATACTTCATCAAATGGATAGTTATTGCAACAACAAGGTTAGAGAAATGAAGAATGTCTATGTGTTTCAAAGTCCTCGAACAACCAAACACCAAAATTTTTGAGATGGTATCTCCTAGGCCATGTTCCTGTCAAGACAATATACCCTATTGGGTACTCAATACCCTCTCCGTCAATGATTATGGTTGTCAATCTTCTTTTAGGTTTAACACAATGATACAAAAAGTAATCTGTTCCTTCTTCATTGTTCTCTTCTACAACAACTGCATACACATGACCTGCATTTTATAAAGTGATAATTAATCCCAAAAATAAAGTGTGATGTACAACAAAATTAACCAAAAAGAATACTTGCAAAAAAATTAACTAAAAAAATCACCCGAATCCACTAGGTCGGATACATGGTCAAAATTCACTGATGTCTCCATCTGGCTCAATTGTAGTGCTTTGGGAATTTGATATGTAATAATGGGAAGCAATGGTCTACAAGACCATTTGTCAACCAATTCTTATGATTCACATTCTTCCCACAAATAATACATGCATAAAGAGAAAAAACATACCATCTATCTCCTATAAATTACTAGTGAACTTGCATTTGAACTCATAAATGAGTGCATGTCACTGAATCCTACAACTGCACAATAATCTAGATAGTTTTCAATGTTAGATTCAGTGATCAACCAAAAATACCTACAAACCATTGACGTACCTGGATTACCTGGACCCATCGTAGAGTTACACCATCGCACAATTGTTTCTGCATCTATAAACTCAACACCACCTTCGTACTTCAATTCTTCTCTAGCTAGGGATCTTCTTACACATGCTCCTGCACCATTGTGCTCTCCCTTACCATGTCCAGCCTTAGTGAAATTCCAAAAATGTTGTACACCGCTTGTCATATGCATCCTTGTCAACCAATAAAACATCCTTGCATTCTTGAATTGGGCAGTGCAATTATTTGACCATATTAGGTGTCAGTTGTATTGTATGTTTCTTTCCTTTAAACTATCATAGAAAACTTTAAAGCATAATTCTACAAACTCCAATGAATCAGTACGATCATCACTTATGTAGAAGTGATACTCTCTTACAACCTTTCTATCCTCCTCTATGCTATCATCTACATGCATGAATGTTATGTGTACAAAAATATAAACTTGTGTAGAGTGATAAAACATAGATTGCACTTCATTTTGAGGTTGTAGTGTATAATTTTCAGCAAAATCAATGACAAAGACAATGGTGGAAAGAGGAAATGTGTCCTTACATAACTTGAATTACTCATCTAACCATCAAGCTCTATGTGTATGCATTATGTACTCATAAACAAGTTTCTCTTGAAATATTTTCATAAATTCAGCTACACCTATCATTTTTCACTCACTCACATCTCTTCAAATATTTTTCATCTTTAACTCCATATGTGACTGTCTTGTATTTTCCAAAAGAAACTAGTTTTGTACCAATTTCATGTGTGCTCTCCAAATGTACACATCTTGGTAAACATTGCAAACCACCACATATAGCAAAAGAAACATCCAAACAAGACATCATGTAATAAATGCAACCATCATGTCTAGTACATAACACACTTGCAATAAATTCTCTTGCCAACTTAGGAGGTGCTTGTATATTGCATTCATGCAAAACATTGTTAGTGTGCGAAGCATAACAAATATGACAAAAAATATCATAGTGCATAGAAAATTCAATATGCATCCTACAATAACATGTGGTGCGTACATGATTAATCTTAGTATAAAAAGGTTTTGCCATTTCAAAAAATCCTTGACAAATTTTCTTATTTGAGGAAAAATTTCAAGGAATCTTTCATAAAATTTTGTTTGAGTCATATCCAAATAGTGTTTGGCATGTGGCTCACTATTTGTAGACCCGATTTGCCTTCTAACAACATCTCTTTGGTTGGGTGAAATTCTTGTGTTATCATGCCAAATGTTTTCAAATAATGTTGTTAGTGCACCGACAACAACCTTTTCTTTGCATTGTAGTCTACTCGAGAATGCCCAAAGAGAATTATTTTTAAGTTACTCTTCTTTTCCTACCTCTATAATGCTTTACTTAATGTTGTTCTACTAACGTTTAATGACTTACTTGTTTTGCTTATCAAACGATCTTTTTTTAATTTTCTTGCTCATTATGGTTGATGTAATGACACGTTGAGTAACATTAGAATCTTTAGTATGTGATTTTGAACCAATAGCTTGATATGCATCAAATAGATTTCTCACAATAGTTCTTCCACTATTACTTTCAGATGATCTTAGGCCTAGAATTTTCATTGTGTTTCTAAAATTCAAATTTTTAATCATTTGAATAATTAATTGACATCTTGTGGTTTGATTTAAGTTTTCAAAAGAGTTTTGTCATATTCTTTTAACCATTCTCCTACAAGTCCGTTCATTCATTTTATCGAGCATTGGCTTCAAAATATTCTCATCAATGTCAATTAGATACTTTGGTTTCCTACGAATGATTCTAGGAGGTGTTAACATCAGTGCATTCCATGCATTGGGTACATTCAATTCATCAAATAGAGAAGGTGTATGTTCATCATTTAATTGATTATTCAATGTGGTCTCTTCTTCAATTGCATTGGGTTCATATGGTAAATCAAATGTCTCTTCTTCAATTGCATTAGGTGCATTATGTTCATTAGATAAATCAAATTCAGATGTTGAAGATGACATACCTTCTTGTCCCATTGTTCTTATGTCACGTAATTTATTTACGTGTTACCTTAGTCTTTCCTTTTTAGCCTCTTATTTTTCCATCGTTCCTTACTTTTTCTTTCCCATGGTTAAAATTGGTTGTCCTAAATAGAATCATAGTACATATATATGTAAACAAAAGTTCATAAACAATAAAATAACCATAAATTTGAGAATTATCATTGTTTTTTTTAATCAAAACTATTAAACAATCACAATAACATTGACAAAACTAATAAGAACAAAAATTCAATCATTTGAAATCATGAAAAAAAAAAAAAATCACTTACTTCTGAAAACCAGGAATCAGAACCAATGGACTTGGATTCCCAAGACTTACAAGACAAGCCTGAAATGATGTTTGATATCTTGGGAACTGCTAGAAGTGCCTCGGTTGATATGTATCATTTCCAGTGTTGGGAATTTCATGAAATTAAGACTCTGCATCTTAAGCAGAGATCTTCCTTAGCTAAGATGGAAAGGATTGAAGGGGTTGTGGAGAAAGAGGGTCAAGCGAGAACAAAGGAACATGGGAAAGAAAGTGTTTCTAAAAGCAATGAGTGCACCCTGTGGAAAGAAGATGAAAAAAGAATGATGCTAGAATACCTTCAGAAAAATGGTGAGGCTATAGATATTTTAAGTAGAGATATGATGAAAAGTTTAGGGAGATCAGCCTGAAAATGCAGAAAATTAAGACTGCCCACAAGAAGATCATGGAGAACACTGCAACTATGTTGAGAGTGTCCGCTACCAATATATCGGCTATGGTGACTAGATTAGAGAAAATGCACAATGACAAGAGATTCATGGATCTAGAGATGGATGATGGGGGCTCTAGCTCCAAGGAGATCCCTCGCACCACAAGGAGGACTAGACAAAGCATCAAGGCTATGGAGGTATCCAAGCCTCAGAATCTTCTCGACCTCAAGGAAGCTGCAAAGACCATGTTAATGCTGGAGAAAGAGGCTACTGATAGTCTCAACATTTTCATGTAGTTGGTTGTTTGTTTTTGTTGCTTCATTTTGTCAGCACCTCACTAGTTTTTTGTTGTCCTTCTCTCTTGTAGCCTGTTCCGTTTCATTGTTATTATTCCTGGTCTAGATACTTTAATGGTCTATCTTTGGACTTGATGTGCAGGGTTTCAGGTCCCCTCAAAACCTATTCTTGCTTAATAAAAAATAGTCACACAAGTGCAGACACAGTTGTAGTGGGGCCTTCAATGACCTCAAAAACTTATTTTGAGGCCATTGAGGCAATTGGGGCAACTAAAAGTATATGTCCTAGTACAACATAATTGGTCTTTTTAGTAACCCCATATGTGTTGTTAGGCCCTAAAACTATTTGTAGACCAAGGTTAATATTCTTGGTACCCCATATGTGCTTGAAACATATAAAGACCCTGTATGCACTATTAGGCCTTAAAAATATTTAGCAAACCAATGAACTAAGACTCCCAATACCCTATACACACTTTTTGTAGTAAAGAAAATTTGAAGAAAAAGGGAGGGAGGGAGAGGGAGAGAGAGATGGGTAGTGAGAGGGGAAAGGGGGAGGGAGTGGGGAGGGAGAGAGAGAGGGAGAGAGAGAGAGGGAGGGTGAGGGGGAGAGAGGGAGAGAGAGGGATAGGGAGGGAGAGAGGGTGGAAAAGGGAGGGAGGGGAGAGGGGGGAGAAAGAGAGAGGGAAAGAGAGGGAGGTAGGGAGAGAGAGGTAGAGGGAGGGAGAGAGAATGGAAAGAGAGAGAGAGAGAGAGAGAGAGAGAGAGAGAGAGAGAGAGAGAGAGAGAGAGAGAGAGAGAGAGGAGAGATAGAGAGAGGAGAGAGGAGAGAGAGAGAGAGAGAGAGAGAGAGAGATGGAAAAGGGAGAGAGGGGGAGAGAGAGGATGGAAGGGGGGAGAGATGGAGAGAGAGAGAGAGGGGGATGGAAAAGGGAGAGAGGGAGAGAGAGAGAGGATGGAAAAGGGGGGAGAGAGAGAGAGGTTAAAGTTTAATTATCATTAATAAAATATATACACACACACACACACACACACAGAGAGAGAGAGAGAGAGAGAGAGAGAGAGAGAGGAGAGAGAGAGAGAGAGAGAGAGAGAGAGAGAGGAGAGAGAGAGAGAGAGAGAGAGAGAGAGAGATGGAAAAGGGAAAGAGGGGGAGAGAGAGGATGGAAGGGGGAGAGATGGAGAGAGAGAGAGAGGATGGAAAAGGAGAGAGGGGAGAGAGAGAGAGGATGGAAAAAGGGGGGAGAGAGAGAGGTTAAAGTTTAATTATCATTAATAAAATATATATACACACATATTTTAAAGAACTCTTATTTATTTGACATGACTGCAAAATGTGAGAATATTTATTTGACGTGATTGCAAAAATGTGAGAATATTTATTTGAGACCGTTATCTAGACCGTCAGATCAAAAACAACTCCATCATGTGGCTCTTAGTATTTTGATAATTGTAGGAGAACAAATTGGAAAGAAAAAAATGTGCATTACCAAAGATTTACCAAATCCCAACAACAAGAGGGAGTGTGGTTAAGGGATGATGCACAATGGGTTTTGTACATTGATTCAAATGCTAAGAATATCAAGGAAAGGACAGCCTCTGCTGCTCAAACTATGGACCTTGGGATTATTAGGTCTACTATTCATCCAAATGGTGACCACTACATGACATACCTAATTGCAATACAATAATATAAAGTAAGGGAGATAAAGGGGGTAAGGGGAGGGAAAGAGTGGGGAGGGAGAGGGGAAAGGGAGAGAGAGAGGGGGAGGGAGAGGGGGAGAGAGGGAGAGAGGGAGGGAGAGGGAGGGAGAGAGAATGTTAAAGGGAGAGAGAGGGTAGAAAAGGGAGGGAGGGAGAGAGAGAATGGAAAAGAGAGAGAGACAGAGAGAGAGGACAGAAAAAATGTGCATTACCAAAGATTGCCCAAAGCCCAACAACAAGAGGAGTGTGGTTGAGGGATGATGCATAATGGTTTTGTACATTGATTCAAATGCTAATAATATCAAGGAAACCATAGCCTCTGCTACTTAAACTATGGACCTTGGGATTATCAGGTCTATTGTTCATCCAAATGGTGACCACTACATGGAAGACCTAATTTCAATACAAAAATATAAAGCAAGGGAGATAAAAGGGGTAGGGAGAGAGAAAGAGTGGGGAGGGAGAGAAGAAGAGAGAGAGGGATGGGGTATGGAGGAAGGGAGAGAGGGGGAGCATGCTGGTTTGTTATTATTTTAAGCAGTATTGGTACTGCTTTTTAATATTGTAATAACGGTTCATCTTGCCACCTTAGGATACCATATGACCGCTTAGGATGTCATATGCTCCTAAAGGGTCATGTGGTCTTATGTGGGGTCATACAATTTCCTATGACCCCTTAGGACACCATAATACCCCTTAGGTGTCATTATGGTCATGTAATGTGTCCCTTAGGGGTCCATATTGTGTCCTACCACCTTTTAAGACACCATATGACCCCCTTAAGACACCATATGGTGTTATAAGGGGGTCATATGGTGTCCTATGACCCCTTAGAACATCGTATGACCCCTTAGGTGTCGAATTTTGTAAGCAATATTTGCACTACTTTTTATATTATAATAATGGTTCATCTTGCCACCTTGGGACACTATCTAACCCCTTAGGACATCATATGCTCCTAAAGGGTCATGTTGTGTTATGTGGGGCTGAAGGGAGAGAGAGAGAGAGAGATGAGAGAGAGAGAGAGAGAGAGAGAGAGAGAGAGAGAGAGAGAGAGAGAGAGAGAGAGAGAGAGAGAGAGCGGGGGGGGGGGAGAGGGAAAGAAAAGGGAGGGAGGAAGATGGGGGGAGAGGAAGACATCTCACATGATGTCATTAGGGGTCATGTGGGGTCCTAATTGAGCCACACATGTGCTACAACACCATATGACCCCTTACGACACCATTTGACCCCTTGAAATATCATACATGGTCCAAACAGGTCATTAGGTGTTATGTGGGGTCTTGAGAGAGAGTGAGAGAGAGAGGAATACAATACAATACAATAAGATATCAAAAGACAAAATATGTCAATATACGTACATAAACATATACATATAATACACATAAAAATATCAAAAGGCAATACGCATAAATACACACATATGTTTGTGTATATACACACACACAACATTATATATACATATATATACATGAAATATAATATTTTAATATTATAACATATAAATATATGTATGCACACACCCACATTTTAACATAGGTAGAAACATTGTTTTAGCTTTAACACCGTGTACGCGTTGCATATTATAAAGACACCACATATGCGGTTTGGTTTTAAAAATACCCTGTATGCGTTGTTTATAGTATATGGAGGCCATACACACTTTTGACTTTTTAGGCTTGTGAATAGGCTTGGATGACAAAGTTGCGGGTTAGAAGTTTGATTTCCCTCCATTTCCCTCCTTTTTGACATGTTTTGTTTAATCAACTTGGGGTTTCTCGACTTTGTCATTATCAGATTTACACTTCATAAAGTGGGCAATTCTAAAATTGTCACCATATTTTTGCCATCTTCTGAGCTTTCTAACCATATAATTTTTTAAAAATTTGAACAACAAAACATATTATTATTGAATTTCTTTTATTGGTGTCTCCATAGTTCTCAGAGACTTACGTGTACCATTTTTTAATAACTTTTGATCTACTTGTCCAAATTTTAAAAACTTTATATATTATTATAGCACACTTGATTCTTTACAATTTAAAAAAAAAGTATTTTCGATTGTTTGTGGTGCAAGTTATGCTTCGCGCACGAACAAGTACTTGATTTTTTAGGATGTGCTCTATTGGAAAAATCATAAAAAAAAATACTCAACAAATTTTTTTTTAAAAATACACAACTTCTAGTGCTCAGTCTTAAATATCTTTTTACCAAAGGATTTGTCAAAATACTAAATCTAACTATGACTTTTTTGATGCGCAGGTTAGACACTATGTTATGTTTTTTAGAAAAAATCCGGGTCTGTTTTTTGTGCGCGAAGGATTTGACCCCCTTAATCTTATCCAATTTTGAAAAAAATTCGTAGTTTGGAAACTACATTCAGAGTACTAAAATATTTGTTCTTTGATTATCTTCATATCTTGAGTGGATGCCTTTCAACTTTCACCTCCAAGTTCAGGTTCACCTGATTTCAGAAAAAAAAGTGTCCACTTATACCCCCCTTTTTGCACACCATCTTTGTGCACTTACCCCAATACATGATGGAAGGAAGAACATATACACTATTGTTGCAAACGGGATGAAGCATACCATATTGCCTTTGGAGGAACCTTGGAAGAGTGAAGTTTTTACTAATGCTAGAATTTGGTTGGTAGATCGGAGGAAATTCCTAGATGGGATAAGACATGAGAATATGTGTTTTTCTTTAGTTCCTAAGAAGAATGAAAACCTGAAGCATGAAGAAGAACAACCAGTGGAGATAAAAGAGTTGCTGACAGAATATGAGGACATCATTTTAGATAATGTACTCGATGGATTACCACCTATGAGAAGTATCAATAATTGCATGGATCTGATTCCTGGAGCTAGTTTGCCTAACAAAGCAACACATTGGGTGACACCACCAGAAAATAAGGAGTTGAATAGAAAAGTGTAGGAGTTGTTATGGAAAGGTTTGATCAACGGAAATTTGAGCCCTTGTGCAGTCCCAACAATATTAGCACCTAAGAAGAATGAAGAATGGAGAATGTGTACTGACTCTAGAGCAATAAACAAGATCATAGTGAAGTACATGTTTTCTTTGCCTAGTACGGATGGCATAATATATTGTTTAAGTGGAGCCAAATATTATACAAAGATAGACTTGAAAAGTGGATACCATCAGATCAGAGTCAGATAATTAGATGAGTGGAATACAACATTCAAGACAAATGAAGGACTATATGAATGGTTGCTGATGCCTTTTGGATTTACTAATGCACTGAGTACTTTCATGAGGTATTGAAGAAATTATTGTGTAAGTTTGTTATTGTGTACTTAGATGACATCTTGATTTTCAGTAAGACAAAGGAAGAACATATGTTGCATTTGAGACAAGTTTTGCAAAGGTTGAGAGAGAACTTGTTGATAAACATCAAGAAGTGCAATTTCATAACGGAAGAGCTATTCTATTTGGAATTTGTGATATTTATGGACCGATTAAGATGGACCTTGAGAAGGTAAGAGCAATTGTGGATTGGCCTACACCGAAAAGCATTGGGGAGGTAAGAGCATTTCATGGATTGGCTAGTTTCTATCGATACTTCATTAGAAATTTCAATTCAATTTGTAGCCCCATGACAAAAACAATGAGAGGAGATAGAAAAGATTTCAAGTGGACATCTAGAGCAAATAAGAGTTTTGAGTTGTTGAATCAGAAAGTGACTGAACAACCCGTGTTGGCTTTACCGGATTTTAGTAAAGTATTTCAAGTGGATTGTGATGCAAGTGGGAATGCAATTGGAGTAGTGTTAAGTCAAGAAGGAAGACCGGTAGCTTATTTCAATGAAAAATTGAATGATGCAAGGAGAACATATTATGTGTATGATCAAGTGTTTTATGTAATAAATCAAGCATTGAAGAAGTGGAGACATTATTTACTGACTAATGAGTTTGTGTTATATACCGATCATCAAGCTTTGCAATATTTGATCAGTCAAGGTAAGTTAAATCAAAGACACATGATATGGGTGGAGTTCTTGTAGAGTTATACCTTTTTTTTAAAGCATAAAAATGGTAAGTCCAATAAAGTTGTTGATGCCTTGAGTAGAAGAGGGAACTTGTTGACAGAGATGAGAGTGGAGGTATTGGGTTATGAGGAATTGAAGAACTTGTATGAGGATGATCTTGATTTTGTAGAACCTTGGAGAGCTTGCATGGAACTTGTTGTGGTGGATAGAAGTAAATGGATAGATTATTTAATTCAAGATGGGACATTGTTCAGAGGAAATCAGTTGTGTATACTTTGGAGCTCTATGAGAGAAAATTTGATAAAGGAAAAGAATAGTGGAGGATTAGTAGGACACTTTGGTGTTGATAAGATTGTAGCCTCGGTTGGTGAGAATTACTTTTGGCCTCAAATTCATAAGGATGTTAGGGAATTTTTTCAGAGCTGTAGAATTTTTCAACTTGCAAAAGGTAGCAGTTAGAATGTTGGATTGTATAAGCCTTTGACAATTCCGGAGAGACCTTGGGAGGACATAAGTATGGATTTCATACTTGGATTTCCTAAGACACAGAGAGGGAATGATTCTATATTTGTGGTGGTGGATAGATTCTCAAAGATGAGACATTTCATACTCTGTAAGAAGACAACAGATGTTGTGCATATAGTTGACTTATTTTTCAAGGAGGTTGTGAGACTACATGGATTACCTAAGAGCATAGTTTCTGACAGAGACACTAAGTTTGTTGGATATTTTTGGAGAACAATTTTGAAGAAGATGAAGATAGATTTGAAATTCAGTTCTACTTTTCACCCACAAATTGATGAACATACAAAAGTAGTGAATAGGAGTTTGGGAAATTTGTTGAGATGCTTAGTTGGAGAGAAAAATGGAAGTTGGGACTTGGTTCTTGCGCAAGTAGAGTTTGGCTACAACAATTTAGTGAACAAGAGTACCAGAAGAACACTTTTAAGATCGTTATCAGAGTACAACCTAGAGACATATCAGACCAAAGGGATATCAATAATGAGGATAAAAGGAGTGCAAAAGTATAAGTATTTGTAGAACATATGAAAATATTATATAGTTAGGTCAAACAACATTTGAAGGACATGGACAACAAGTATAAGGAGAATGAAGATGAAAAGAGGAGACCCAAATAATTCAAAGTTGGCAATGAAGTGAAGGTGTATCTGAGAAAAGAAAGATTCCTAGTTGGTACCTATAATAAGTTGAAGATGAGGAAGTTTGGACCTTGTAAGATCTTGAGGAAATTTAGTTCCAGAAATGCATATGAAGTGGAGCTACTAGATACCTTGGGTATTTCACCTATTTTCAACATTATAGATCTACATCAGTATCATGAGGTAGAATTTCATGAAGACAACACAATAGATTTTGAGAAGAAGATACCCCAAAGGATACTAGACCAAATTGAAGAGATTTTGGACAAAAAAATTGGGCCTAGCACCTGAGGAAAACAATACACAGAGTATCTTGTGAAGTGGAAGGACAAACAACTTGAAGATCCATCATGAATTTCTCATGTTGAGGTGGACCGTCTTAGTTTTCCTATAGCCCTCGCAAATTGAGCCTCACTTTTTATCAACCCCGAATGTCTGATGTAGGAGAATCCCTGTTTCTTGGCAATCTTGTATCAACCAAAAATATTTCATTTCAGTTTGTGCACAAAGATGTTGTCCAAAAAGGGGGTATAAGTGGACACTTTTTTTCTTCTTCTTAAATCAAGTAAACTTGAACTTGGAGGAGAAATTTGAGAGTCATCCACTCAAGATATGAAGATACTCAAAGAACGAAGATTGTAGTACTCTAAATCTAGTTTCCAAAGTACTAAATATTTTCAAAATTGGATAAGACTAAAGGGGTCAAATCCTTCACACATGAAAAACAAAGCCTGATTTTTTTTCTGAAAAAACATAACGTAGTGTCTGATGTGTGCATCAAAAAAGTCATAGTTAGATTTAGTATTTCTACAAATACTTTGGCAGAAAGATAGTTAAGAGTGAGTACTAGAAGTTGTGTATTTTTTTGTAATTTTTTGTTGAATATTTTTTTTTTATGATTTTTCCAATCGAGCACATCCTAAAAATCAGGTACCTATTTGTGCGCAAAACATAACTTGCACCAAAACAATTGAAAATATATATTTTTTACATTGTAAAGAATCAAGTGCACTACAATAATATATATAGTTTTTTAAATTTGGATAAGTAGATCAAAAGTTATTAAAAAAATGGTACACGTATGTCTCTGAGAACTATGGAGACACTGGTATAAGATTCAATAATAATATGTTATTGTTGTTCAAATTTTAAAAAAATTATATGGTTAGAAAGCTCAGAAGATGGGTGCAAATACAGTGGAAATTTAAGAAACACCCACCTGATGATGATAAAGTCAAGAAACCAAGTTGATAAAACAAAACACATCAAAAAGGAGGGAAATGGAGGGAAATAAAACTTCCAACCAATAGCTTTGTCATCCAAGCCTATTCACAAGCCTAAATAGTCAAAAGCATGTATGGGCTTTATTTTGTATAAAGATTGCGTATGGGTTTTTATTTTTATTTTATAAAACTGTGTATGGGGTGTTTTTTCAATAAGAAGCGCGTACGCAATTTTAAAGCTAAAACAACGCGTACGCGGTTCTTCCAATGATACTCCATAAAAATATTAATGTGTGTTTAAAATGTGTGTATACGTATAACATGTAAAATATGTAGATATTGTATGTATATATAATATGTGTATACACACATGTGTGTATGTAATATGTATGTATATGTATATAATATGTGTATGACGTATGTATACATATATGTATGCTTATAATATATACATGTATAATATATATATAATATGTATGTATGTGTATTGTCTTTTGATTAATTATGTGTATTATATTTATATATGTATGTACATGTACATGCATATTGATATATATTGTGTTTTGATATCGTATTGTACATTGTATTCCCCCCCCCCCTCTCTCTCTCTCTCAGGACCCCACATAACACTTAATGACATCATGTAAAGTCCCTCAGCACACATATGACCCCTTAAGACCATATGATGTCCTAAGGGGTAAGATGATGTCCTAAGGGGTCATATGATGTTCTAACACGTGTGGACCCATTATGACCCTACATGACCCCCAATGATGCCATATGATCTATTCAGACCATGTATGATATCTCAAGGTGTCAAATGGTGTCTTAAGGGTTCATATGGTGTTTAACACATGTGTGGCTCAATTAGGACCCCACGTGACCCCTAATGACATCATGTGACATCTCTTCCTCCCCCCCCATCTCCCTCCCTCTCTTTTTTATCCCTCTCTCTCCCTCCCTCCCTCCCTTCCTCCCCCATCTCTCTCTCTCTCTCTCATATCATGTCCTAGGGGTCATACGATGTCTTGAGGTGGTAAGATGAACCATTATTAAAATATAAAAAGCAGTGCCAATAATGCTTACAAAATTTGATGCCTAAGGGGGTCATATGGTGTCCTAAGTGGCCATAGGACACCATATGACCCCTCAGAACACAATATGACCAATAACGACACCATATGGTTTCGTAAGGGGTCATATGGTGTCTTAAGGGGTCGTAGGACACAATATGACCCCTAAGGACACATTACATGACCCACAATGACACCTAAGGGGTCATATGGTTTCCTAAGGGGTCATAGGACATTGTATGACCCCTTAGGACATGATATGACCTCTAACGACACCTAAGGGATCATACGACACAATATGACCCCTTAGAATACAATATGACCCATAACGACACCTAAGGGGTCATATGGTGTCTTAAGGGGTCATAGGGCATTGTATGAGCCCTTAGGACAAAATATGACCTCTAATGACACCTAAGGGGTCATACGACACAATATGACCTCTTAGAATATAATATAAACCATAACAACACCTAAGGGGTCACTGGACACTGTATGACCCCTTAGGACACAATATGACCTCTAATGACACCTAAGGGGTCATACGATACAATATGACCCCTTAGAATACAATATGAACTATAACAACACCTAAGGGATCATATGGTGTCCTAAGGGCTCACAGGATACCACATGACCCCTTAGGACATGATATGACCTCTAACGACACCTAAGGGGTCATACAACACAATATGACCCCTTAGAATACAATATCACCCATAATGACACCTAAGGGGTCATATGGTGTCCTAAGAGGTCACAGGATATGACATGACCCCTAAGGAAAACATATGTCCCATAACAACACCTTATGGTGTCGTAAGGGGTCATATGGTGTCCTAAGGGGTCATAGGACACAATATGACCAACATGCTCTCCCTTTATCTCCCTTTATCTCCCTTACTTTGCCATTCCCCCCCTCTCTCTCTCTCCCTTTTCTATTCTCTCTCCCTCCCCCCTCTATCTCCCTTTTCCATCCTCTCTCTACCCCCCTCTCTCTTTCCCCCTCTCTCTTTCCCTCTCCCCCTTTCTCTCCCTCCCTCTCCCTCTCCCTCCCTCCCTTTTCCATCCTCTCTCTCCCTCTCTATCTCTCCTTCTCTCTCCCTCTCTCCCCCTCTCCCTCGCTATCTCTCCCCCTCTCCCCTTCTTCCTCTCTCTCCCTCCCCCTCTCTCTCTCCCTCTCCTTCCCTCCCTCCCTTCACATTTTCTTTACTACAAGAAGTGCGTATGGGGTTTTACTGAGTTAAAAGCGCTTATGGGGTGTTGAGAATATTAACGTTGCCTGCTGAACATTTTTCGGGCTAAGAGCACGTATGGTGTTACTAAAAATACCGCGTACGCTATTCTGTGACATGCTTTTAGTTGCCCAACAACCTCAACAACCTCAAAAGACATTTTTGAGGTTGTTGAAGGCCCCACTGCAACTATTACTGCACTTTTGTGACTATTTTATATGTTGAAGTAAGTGAATTTTTTGTTTTACATGATTTCAAATCATTGAATTGTTGTTCTTATTAGTTTGGTCAATTTTATTGTGATTGTTTAATAGTTTTGATTCAAAAAATTAATGATAATGCTCAATTTTATGGTTATTTGATTGTTTAAGAACTTATATTTAGAAATATATGTAAAATGATTCTATTTAGGACAACTAGTATTAATGATGGGAAAGAACAAGAAAGGAACGATGGAACAACGAGAGACTGAAAAGGAAAGATAAAGGTAGCATATGAAAAAATTATGTGACATAAGAATAATGAGACAAGAAGGCACATCATCCTCAACATCTCAATTCGATTTACCAAACAGACATAATGCACCTAATGCAATTGAAGAAGAGACCACATTGAATAATCAATTAAAAGATGAACATACAACAACTCTATTTGATGAATTGAATGTACCCAATTCACGCAATGTATCAATGTTAACACCTCCTAGAATCATTCGTAGGAAACCAAAGTATCTAATTGACATCGATGAGAATATTTTTAAGCCAATTCCTGATAAAATGAATGAACGAACTTGTAGGAGAATGGTTAAAAGAATATGGAAAAACTATTTTGAAAACTTAAATCAAACTACAAGATTCCAATTAATTGTTGAAATGAATAAAAATTTGAATTTTAGAGAGATAATAAGAATTCTAGGCCTAAGATCATTCGAAAGTAATAGCGAAAGAACTACTGTGAGAAATCTATTTGATGCATATCAAGCTATTGGTTCAAAACACATACTAAAGATTCTAATGTTACTCGACATGTCATTACATCAACCATAATGAGCAAGAAAATAAAAAAAATCATTTGATAAGCAAAACAAGTAAGTCATTGAACATTAGTAGAGCAACATTATGTAAAGAATCGGAGAGGCGGGATAAAATAAAGGATCCTAATAATAATTCTTTTTGGGCATTCTCGGGTAGACTACCACGCAAAGACAAGGTTGTTGTTGATGCACTAAGAACATTAATTGAAATGTTTTGGCATGACAATACAATGGTTTCTCCTAACCAAAGAGATGTTGTTAGAAGGCAAATCATATCTATAAATCGTGAGCCACATGCCAAACACTATTTAGATATGACTCAATCAAAATTTTATGAAAGATTCCTTGAAAAGTTTCTTCAAATAAGAATTAGTCAAAGATTTTTTGAAATGGGAAAACCTTTTTATGTTAAGATTAATCATGTATGCACCACGTGTTATTGTAGGATGCATATTGAATTTTCCATGCACTATGATATTTATCGTCATATATGTTGTCCTTTGCACACTAACGATGTTTTCCAAGAATGCAATATACAACCACCTCCTAAGTCACCAAGAGAATTTATTTCAAGTGTGCTATGTAAAAAAGATGATGGTTGTATTTATTATAAGATGATGTGTTTGAAAGGTTCTTGTGCTACATGTGGTGTTTTACAACAATTGCCAAGATGTCTACATTTGGATAGCACACATGAAATTGGTAAGAAACTAGTATCTTTTGGAAAGTACAAGATAGTGACATATGGGGTTAAAGATGGAAAAGAATTGAAGAGATGTGAGTTAGTGAAAAACAACATATGTGTAGCTGATTTTATAAGAATGTTTCAAGAGAAACTAGTTTATGAGTACATAATGTATATAGATAGAGTTTGGTGATTAGATGAGAAATTCAAGCTATGCAAGGACACATTTCCTCTTGGTACTATTGTCTCTATAGTTTATTTTGCTAAAAATTATACACTACAACTTCAAAATGAAGTGCAATCTATGTATTACCATTCTACTCAAGTTTCTATTTTTTTATAAATAGCATTCATGCATGCAGATGACAGCACAAAGGAGGATATAAAGGTTGTAAGAGAGTATCACTTCTACATAAGTGATGATCATACAAATTCATCAGAGTTTGTGCAAGGATGCTTTAAAGTTCTTTTATGATAGTTTAAGGGAAAGGAACATACAATAGAACCAACACTTAATATGGTAAGATAATTGCACCTCAAAATTCAAGAATGCAAGGATGTTCTATTGGTTGAGTAGGATGCATGTGACAAGCGGTGTGCAACATTTTTGGAATTTCATTGAGGCTAGACATGGAAAGGGAGAGCACAATGATGCAGGAGCATGCGTAAAAAGAGCACTAGCTAGAGAAGAATTGAAGTACGAAAGTGGTGTCGAGTTAACAAATGCAACAATGATTGTGCGATGGTGTAACTCTACAATGGGACCATGTAATGCAAGTACGTTAATGGTTCATATATATTTTTGGTTGATCACTGAATCTGACATTCAAAACTATTAAGCTTGTTATACAGATGTAGGATCCAGTGGCATGCACTCATTTCGAAGTTCAAATCCAAGTTCACCAGTAGTTTATACTAGACAAATTGTATGTTTTTGCTCTTCATGTATGCATTTTTGGTCAGAAGAATGTGACTCAAAAGAGTGGGTTGACAAATGGTCTTGTAGACTGTTGGTTCCCATTAATATCTATCAAATTCCTAGAGCACTGTAGTTGAACCAAATGGAAGCATCGGTTGATTTCGATCATGTATCTGACCTAGTGGAACCAGGTGTTTTTTGGGTTAATTTTATTGCAATAATTTTTTGGCTCATTTTGTTACATCAAACATTATTTATGGTATTAATTATCATTCTATAATATGCAGGTCATGTGTATGCAATTATTGCAGAAGAGAACAATGAAGAAGGAACACATTACTTTTTGTGTCATTGTATTGAGCCTAAGAGAAAATTGACAATCGTAATCATTGATGGAGAGGGTATTGAGTATCCAGTAGGGTCTATTATCATGACAGGAACATGGCTTAGGAGATACCCTATCAAGAATTCTGATGTTTGGTTGTACGAGGAATTTGAAACACACAAACATATTCTTCATTTCTCCAACCTTGTTGTTGCAACAAATATTCTATTGATTAAGTATTGTGGTAGACCTCATAACAAAATTTTATGAAAAGTTCATGAATCTGACCACGAGGCATTAATTGACACAATATGAGCTAGAGCTGATCTAGAAGGCTTACTTGATTGATTCTACGATTTTGGGTAGAAAGATTTTGAGAATTTTGTATATATCATCGACAAATTATTCTATTTTCATTTTTTATATATTTAAATGGCGATGACTTGATTCACACGTATTTAAATGCCAAATTTTGTATAAAATCCCATGAGATGATTTGTAACACATTTTTTTGTATATTTAAATAGCCAAGAGTTGATTTGTCCATATTTAGAGGCAAATTTTTGAACATATGTGACTATGTTTTGAATATATGTGTCTATGTTTTGAATATCTTAAGGGTTTTGAGTTTATGTGATGTAAGCAATAATAATGGAGATTTGTGTTGTACATTGTATAATCATGGAGAATTATTTGGGTCATGGGTGGGTGCAAGAAGTTGGGTCCCAATTCTGCGGAAGTCTGTGAGCAAAAAAGTATGCCGCTAGAAATGAGTGCCTGTTTTTTAAGAAACAAACACTTGTTTAGCTTCAGAGCCCCGACCCATAAAAATAAAATGGGTGCATGTTTTGAAAAATGGATGCCCGTTTAGGATTGAACCACCTTAGAGAAACAGGTGCATAATTTTTAGAAATGGGCACATGTTTCTAAAAATGGGTACCCATTTCTAAAAATGGGTACACGTTTCTAAAAATGGGCACACGTTCCTTAAAATGCTATAAATTTCAAAACGCGTGCCTATTTTTTGAATTTTAAATAATAGGCGACTGTTTCTTAAAAGATGGAGCGAGAAACACACCTATACCTCGGTTTTGGCTTCGGGTTAGGCTTGGTGGGACCAAGCCTCTACTTGGACCTCCAAAAAAATGGCCAAGGCACTGGAATACCAGATTTCTGCCTTGCCGTAATTTTTTGATGAAACGAAAACCCATTAGATTTATCACTATCCTGATTTAAAAAATATAAATTTCATAGTGATATGATTAGTTTTACTATTTTTGCATTATTTATTAATCAAAAGTGGTACCTAAATGTAAAATAGTGAGGTTCAGTAAAAATTTAATAGCTTTTTTATTTTTAGGTTTTCTGGAAAATAAATTATATGACATTAATCTACATACAATTCTTTTGAAGATTAAAAAAAAATTAAAAAATATGAAATTTTCATCAAATTATGGTGGTTGTACACCAGATGTTTTGAAATGTACTATATAGTCAATTAAAAATTAATTAAAAAAATAAGAAAAAATATTCTCATCAATATTTTGTGTCTTATGTATCTTTTCCCAGAAGGATTTGCAAACATTCATTTATTTACGTCAAAATATGGTGGTCGTACACGTGTGGTATGGTCCTGAAACATGCATTTTGAAAAAGTGGTTTTTAAACATGCCTACTAAAAAACAATTTATACCATGTGGGTATTGAAATAAATTACATATTTGAAAATTAGACTCCGAGCACTATATTTTCTATTACCAAAGTTTTTACAGATTTAATCTCTAAGTGCCTCAAATTTTGACATCAATCAACAGAAAATTTGAAAAATAGGGAAAACACTTCCACTGTTTGCCCAAAAGTGGGACTCAACTTCTTGCAACCACCCTCATTATTGGGTCATGGGAGTCATAGATTGAGTTTAGATACAATTTTTAAAAATGTCATTATTGTCAAAAACGTTGCCAAAAAAGTTGTCAAGCAACTTCCAGATTGTGCCGATAGGGTATGGCTCTCGGTGTTTTGACGCTTTGGGAGGCACAATAAGAGAATTCCTATCGTAAACATGCCCACTCAGATGCGCTCATGATGTTGGTTTGTGCTCACGATGGATGGAATCAATCCTAGCCTATCTTGCAACTTTGCATTGCATACGACTGACAATTTTTCAATAGGCAAAAAAATGCTACCATTTGAAAAATGGCCATGAGTCGTCAGAAAATGAGATAGGAAATTGTAGAAGAGCCTCACATGACCCTACAAGTTCAAACAGATCGATCATATGTGTCTTGGATTGAGAGAAACAATCCGTCAAAGTTTGACAATTTTTTGGACTCAGGGCACTTGAGAGATCGCTCCGGTAGGGTATCGCTCTCCACGTCCTGGCCCTTTAGGATGCACAATAGGAATATGCCTAGCATAAACCTTCCCACCTGGAGGTTCTCGTGATGTTTCTTTGTGCCCACGATAGACGAAATCAATTCTAGCCTATCTTGCAACTTTGCATTGCATGCGACTGACAGTTTTTGCAGCAGGTGAAAAAATGCTACCATTTGAAAATGGCTCCTAGTTGTCAAAAAAAGAGATAGGCCATTGTAGAAGAGCCTCACGTGACCCTACAGGTTCAAATGGATCAATTATATGTGTCCTGGATTGAGAGAAACAATTTGCCAAATTTTAACAAATTTTTGGACTCGAGGCACTTGAGAGATTGCGCCAGTAGGGTATGGCTCTCGACATTCTGACGCTTTGGGAGGAACAACAGGATAATGCCTAGCATAAAATTTCCCACTCAAAGGTGCTCATGATGTTGGTTTGTGCCCACGATGGATGAAATCAATTCTAGCCTATCTTGCAACTTTGCATTGCATGCGACTGACGATTTTTGTAGCAGGCAAAAAAATGCTACCATTTGAAAATAGCTCTGAGTTGTCAAAAGCAAAGATAGGCCATTATACAAGAGTCTCACATGATTGTACATGTTCAAACGGATCGATCATATGTGTATTGGATTGGGAGAAACAATCCATCAAATTTTGACAATTTTTTGGACTCAAGGCACTTGAGAGATCGCATCGGTAGGGTATGGCTCTTGACGTTACAACACTTTGGGAGGCACAATAGGAGAATGCCTAGCATAAAAATGCCCACACAGATGCGCTCATGATGTTGGTTTGTGCCCACGATGAACGAAATCAATTCTAGGCTACCTTGCAACTTTGACAAGTTTGACAACAACTGAGCAACTTTTACATCTTTTATCCAAATGACCCCAAACTTTCACAAATGACTTCAATAACCATTAATGGTGCCAAATCACCTTATTTAGATAAAACAATGGAGAACAATATGAAAACCAAAATTTGATCATTGCGAGCATGAGGGTGCTATCGCACCACTCACATTGACAAATATAAATGAAAGGAATCAAAAGCATCCAGTGATCATTACCATGGATCAAATCTAGCCATTACCATTGAATTTAATTTTCATTGAGACAAGGAGTTTTTTAGGGTTAATTCAATATTTTAGAAAGTTTATCGAATCATATTCCACGATTGCAATGCTTTATATCATAGATTTTCGTTCTTTATATTCATATTGTTGATTACATAGGCAAATATTCATTTAACTTTATAAAAGGGAAGCCACCAAATACAACGATCAACAATAATCATTTAACTGTATCAATAATTATTTAATGATATATATCTATATATATATATATATATATATATATAAATTCACAATAATCAACACAATGAACAAATTCTGTATGTATCCAAAATTCTTATTAATATCAACAAAATGCACAATAATCCTATACAGTTTGTGGTGGATCATCAAAATTGAGCCTCTTCGATGCAGTACGCGGCTCTGTAGATGGCTGCAAAACCACAATTCAAAAGCTAAGTTAGAATCCTTTTGTAGAAAATAGTTCACAATTATCAACATAACTATGCATTTAACTATAATTTCTTTGCAATAGAAATATAGATTACCTCATTTGCTGATCTAGGATCTACTATCTTCTTTGTCTTCTCCTTGTCAGCCTTAGGATTTCTCTTGAGTACCTTCTTCAAAGGCTCTGAGTTATGGACGAACTGCGAAGGGGGCTTTTGTCGATTAAATACAATTAATACAATGTACTAACATATATACATCAAAAACACTAAAAATCTATGATATAGAGAACAAAACTATACCGAAGCCCGAGATGCTTCTCCAATAGACTAAGGAGGGCTTGCCATCGATGGAGAAGTTGTCACTAGTACCTGTACAAAAAATGGTCAAGATTAAATATAATTAATATAATGATAAGTATTGTAGGTTAAAAATAATTAATGTAATATATAAAACAAAAGTGTATCTGAGCCTGAGATGCTTCTTTGGTACATGGAGGAGGGCTCACCATTGATGAAGCAGCTATGCATATTTCCTATATGAAAAATGATAATATTATAATTCATCATAAGTTCACATGTACACGTGCATACATATCAAATCAATAAAATAAAGTAGAGATACATACCTTCGTCCTCTCTCGATACTCGGGCATATCAGGTGCATTCAACATATCTACAAAGCTCACCATTGTATATAGAACAGACAAAAAACACTAGTCAATCTACAAATTCCAACTAAGACAATTTCAACCTTTTCAACAATTGTACAATTAAAAATGTGTTCAATTACCTTCTTCCCTCGTTTAGGAATCCTCGAGGATTTCTTTCATTGAGGACTAGGCCTAGACACAAATAGGGTACCCCCAAAAAATAAAAATTAACACAAGAGATATTAGTACAGATAATACTAAACATAATTTAACGAATCTAAAATTAAAAGACTTTCATAAATTCCATCAAAAGAATACATAAAATAAAGTGTACAAAATATGATACCACATAGCTCTGTAGGCCAAAATCAATTGCTGAGAGTGTGACATCGTCAATCTGGGACATTTGGTCCCTTGACAATGCCTACAAAACAAAAAATTGTCGAGCATTAAAGAGAGTTGGTATATCTTGTATTTTTTTTGAATTCAAAGTGTACTATTCTATTTTAACATGTTACAAAATTATACCTCAAGTGTCAAAGTTGCAACTTCAATAACTACGAGAGGAATATCAGATGTCGCTGCTACATCCTGAAATTCATATTGTTTGTATCAATTTAAATTGATCTATAAAAGAAAATTCATTTATAATTACAAATTTTAAGTGACTGATAAATAAAATGTTATGCATTCAAATCAACAAACCCGTGTCTATGGCTGAGTATCAAACAACATATCTATCAATTCATCTGTCAATGCCACATCCTCAATCGTGCTGTTCTGACATCTACTCCCCCAAATCATGCACAAATGGACTATGGAGCCATTTGCAGTGGCCTCGTCATCCATCCCTGTGCATATGCCTGAGTAAGTGGGACACACATGCTGAATGGGCTGACCAACGCCAGCTACCCCAACTAATGGATCATCATCTAGTACAAGAGGGTGTGCTAACTATGTCCCATGTTGGATGATCACATCACTCAATGTTGTGGCCGCCTGAAGAGTGTGTAGCTCCATCGACTCTTTTAGGGCTATTGGGATAGTCACATGCACCTTGGGTTTGGGTTCTAGGGGGTGACGACTTTGCGGGTCTACTACCCTACGAGCTCCAGGCCTATATTGGGCAAAGCTGCCACCTCTACCATGGAACTCTCTCATGTCAAAATAATAAGGCTTCTCACTAAGGACAAAATCTTAATATACTTTCCTCAAAAAATACAATGGCACCTCATAATTATTACAAGGTGGTTCGTCAAAGACCATCCACCACCTATTCCAAAACATATTCCTCATTTGCACATTGGTACACCAATGTATGGGAAACCTCTTCACATTAAGAGGTAAGGACTCACTAGTTCTAGGATCAACAAAAAGAGCACATATTTGTGCTTTACTTATATTTTTGTTTTTCAGTCCCTCATATTATAATCCATTCTCATAAAATGCACAAAACCTAACCTATCCTTATAGTTTCCCCATTTTGTAATCTGAGTGGAAAGTACAGTGGCACCACTAGCTAATGTTTCTACGCTAGTGGCAAGGGATAAATGATGCTCAAGGTTAGATGTTTTCAATTTATTAATTAGTCTACTTATTTTATTAGTGTTTTGCCCTAACTGATTAAGCAATTGCTCCTATGTAGCTAGTGTACGCTCTAGAGGAGCTAGAGGTGTATTTTGCGAGTTTTGTTGTGGGTTTTGCTATGGGTTTTCATCTTGTTGTGGTTCTGGATTTTGATAATCTGATATATTTGTAACAAAAAATTAAAAAAAACTAATCAAAATCAATTATTTTAAATTCAAAATGTAAATAAAATTTATTAAATATGCAAAATAAACAAAAAAAAATTAACAACCTACCTCTTTCCATGGCGCTGGGAAGTGGAAATCGAGAGCCCATGCGTAGTTTCGCAAGAAAATTCCCCTACAAAACTGCTTTCAATCGCGGGTTGAAAATTCGGCATAAAAAAAATATATTAACAAGCAGCACATACGCAGTCTTAAAACACCAAGACCGCATACAGGGTCCTAATTTCTAAGGGACTGTGTACACGGTCTTAGTTTTTAAGGATCGGGTACACAGTCTCTTCCCTTTAGGCTTGGCATAAATAAACCAAAGTGTGTACGAGGTTATTTGAAATTCAAAAACAATGTAAGTGCTATCTATTTTTTCAACTTTTTTTTTGGTGTGTGTCCACTTTTTGGGCACTATCTTGGTGCACACACCCTGTGTATGTACATGCATTGCAATTTTATTTGCATAACCAAAAAACAATAATTATCAGTAAACAATTGGATATTACCAGTAATGACAAAAAAAATTCATCTCCTTAATGCTCCAATCATCATCTTTATAAAGCATGTACCATATTCCATAGAATGAGAGAAAATGATAACTTTAATAATTCACACAACCTATGCTAAAAGTGAAAGATTGCTAAGAAATAACAGTTGCAAAGTGCATGTGATGTTGCTGATATATAGAGAATCAAAATTGAATGAAATCCTTACCATTGTTAGATCTCCAAGTAAACACTTCCCCTCCCAAGTTGCAATAGTAGTATGATGCTTTGTTGAGCCTACAATTGCTTTAACACGACATTGTCCAAGCCTAAAGATTGATTGATGAGGTGTAATTATTACAACTTGAGCACTAAAATATTGTGTGTCCAATTAGAATCTTAATTTTAAAGAATTGTACAAGCTATTGGTTGGGATTAACAAAAATGTACATTGAAATCAACAAATGAACTTCATTCCAAATTCCAGGATTACCACCTAAGATTAAATTCATCTTTTTGGTATTTGAAATTATAGAATTGAGAAATTATTATGGAAGACAATGGACCATGGAAGAACAACTGACACACTAAACTACAAGGATAAAGCATTATGAAGCATTCAAAAAAATCAAATTTATATATTTCAAAACAAACACAAAAACCATAGTTACTAGATTTATAATTATAAGAGTTGAAAACTTATCAAGGATGTCATTTCCCCTTTCCAAAGATAAATAGTTAATATTAATATTTTAAAATGGACTTGACAATTTTATATTTAAGGGGCAATTTAATAATATTATTATAATTTATTTTAAAAGTGTTTTTAAAACACTTAATTATAAAAAGAAATTAAAATATATTGGAGGGAAGATTTAATCCAATGGTCCATTTTGGAAAGGTGTAAAAAGGTGGCACTTGGTTTCAGTTGTCATCTAGATTTCATTTTGGAATTCTTCACTTTGGAGTGTTCATGCTTGAATTTACAGTAAACTCACAATTGAGCACAAAACCCCTTGGTTGTTTGGAGCTTTGAAAGGGCGAAAACCCTCTTGAACTTACTTTTTGAAATTGAGGATGAAACCTGTTGGCATTTGATCATTTGATCAACCGATACATGTATGAAGTTAGAATGTTATATGATGAATTTATTGTATGTTGTCATTGATGGAAACTATGTGTCTTAACTCATCTAAGTCCTCCAGTGCAACCAGTAAGACTTAACCGGTAAAGTAGAGAATCATAATCGGTAATTAGGACTTCAACCGGTAAATGGAAGACAAAGTTATAATCTGACAATCGGTATGTGAAATTCATGAAGGATGAAGTGATGTGGTTTTGCAAAAGCATTGAAGACTATCAGATGAAGATATGTTCATGACCGCACAAGTAGATTTGATCAGGTGAAAGAATTTTGATTGGTAGAATAGAGGAGTTGATAGAAACTTAACCGATAGTGATGATAATCACTCAGATTAGTTAACCGACACAAAATTTGATGTGTTAAGTCCATGCATGACTTATGTAAGGAGTGTATTGCAAGTTTGACTAGATTAATTGAACCTAGGGAATTGTTCCAAGGTTCTAGCCGACTTAACAATGTTTTAAAGATGTGTGATGAGGTATGAAGAATATAGAGTATGAGCTTGAATTTGTAAGAAATCATTAGCGATGGTTGTATCTCTGATAGTGCGGTGATCAAAGAAGTTCTGAGATGATGTGTATGTGATGTTGTAATGTTCTAAAGTGGATCTTATCAGACACAAAAGGTGTTATAAGAGGATCTTCTCACCATTGTTATCCTAAAAGTTACAACAACTGAATCCCTTAACCGGGTAGGTCCTAACATGCCTTAGATCTTTAAGTCCCCTAATAGGGAAGCTCTCAAAAAGGATGGTAAATCCTCACCCGAGGTTGATCCTAATAGATCATTAGGCTCCTCACAGGGCTGATAGGTAAATCCCCTAACTGGGTGACTGTTAACCAGGTCTGCTCCTAGCAGGGCATATCATTATAAGACCTTAATCGATCAAGATTACTATTTTGTAGATAGTTATCTTGTGGGTACTAACTCCCACTGTGGTTTTTCCCATTTGGGTTTTTCACGTATAAATAGCTTGTGTTATGTGGTCATTATTCTATTGGTTGATTACATATGTGATTGTGTTTCTCATTTGGTTATCAAGTTTCAAGTTGTTAAGGTGCTTAATCAGATTTATGTTTTTTTTACTTGCACTGATGTACCCCACCTCTCAGTGCCTTATAAGTTCATCAATTGGTATCAGAGCCTAACTTCCTTAAGGATTAACCTATTGGAAGGGATCTCTAATCCTAAGGAAAATATGGGAGAAGGAATGAGCTATAGAGATATGGATAGAGAACTTGTTGAAACCAAGGAAGATCTTGAAACCCTAAGAGACAAATATAGGGCATCACTAGCTAAAAGGAAAGAACTAACTGAACAATTGCTTGAGATCTCTAACAACAACTCTTTAGATGAGGCAAACATTGATGCACTGGTTGAAAACGTAGAGAAGTTGAATGGTGAAAAGACTAACCTAAGAAGAGAGTTGGAAGCACTTACAATCTAGATGAGTGAGGAACTTGAAGCTAAAAGAAAGGGTGAGGATTAGATCCGAGATAAAGAGCATGAAATATTTAAGATTAAGTAGGAGAATGCAATTTTGTATGAACATTGGCATGAGGAGAAAGAAAAAGAAGGAATACAGTCAGATATTGAAATGGAAATGTCTCTTAGAGAGACCCTCATGAAAAGGAATGAAGACCTTACCAAGGAACTTGATGAGACCAAGGAGAAGCTTGCAAAATTCAATAAGAGTTTTTCAATGCTGGACGAACAGATCCAATCTCAGAGGATGAATGGTGATACATCTGGACTGGGATACTCTACATTTGATAAAGGTGAACCTTCTGATACAAAGAACAACATACATGAAGGTGAAAATGCACCTAAGATTCAAAAACCTACTGGTAAGAAAGCTTATAAACCTGTTTGTTTCAAGTGTCATAAACCAGGACATACTGCTAATGTTTGTAGAAGCAGATATGATATAAACACTAGTTATAGACCTAACACTAGATATGTACCTAGAAGATTTGAAGGTTATTGTTATACATGCAACATGTATGGGCATGGATCAATTGAATGTAGATATGGAGCAAACAATCCATTACCTCACTTGAACCCAAGACCTATTGGTGATTGGAGAAGGAATTTCAATGACCAGAGGAACACAAATTGGCAAAGACCTTATGTTAATTGGTCTATTCCTTATGAGATGTGGCAATGAACTGCAGAAGAAGAGCGGGTAGAGGTAATGCAAGACCTTGAAGAGCATCTGGAATGGCATGTTATCATTGTAATCAACCAGGACACATTGCTAAGTTTCGTAGAACATTGAAGAACCAATCGATAAATCAATTCGCAAACCAGAAAGGTAAAATGGAAGTCAACATTGTTGAAGAGACTAGAGCTGAAATGAATAAAGTTTGGAAGAAGAAAAGTGAGGATTCCAATTCTTCACCTACTGTGGAGAATTCTTCATTGGTAAACTGAGTTGTTTTCACAACTTGGGGTGTTCACATTTTCAAATCCTGAGGAGAACCCCTAGATGATGTATTGTAAGTTGAATTTGCATATTTTGATGCATTTTGATATTTTTTTGAAATCTTTTGGAATATTAACCGGTACATATATTTCAATTTTGTCAACAGGTAATATGTTTTAGAATACTTTAAAGAGTTTTAGGGTTTTGTCAGTAAATGCATTTATTGCAGTAGTTCGAAGGCGAATAAATAGAACTTTTTGAATTTCATTTGTCACTTTGCGATCTTGAGAACATATGGTGAGCGAGTAGAGAAGAGAAAAGCTTGTGCTAGCAGAATTCAAACCATTTACCAACAATATGAGGTGATCGAAGTGAATTTTGAATTGGTGATCAAGTATTAAAATTTTTTACGGTTGGAAACCCTAGTACCGAAGCAGAAGAGGTATTTATCTGAGAAATTCTACTCTTTTCTTGGTGACCTGCATATTTAAAATGGATACACCTCATCTTGTTGATGTAACTGAGAGGGAAAGACTAGAATTCAAACAACATCCATAAAAGTCGAAGGAAACAAACTCTATCGATGCCCTATCTGGTGTACCAAATGCTGTTTTACATGTAGAAGATGTAAGATCCTTTTACCAGTATAAAATTGAAGACTTGGGAGTTGCAGTTATTCATGAGCAATACAAATCTCTGTGTAATGAACAAGGAAGATTGAAATAACAGTTTAGAAGTGTTGCCGATAAAGGATTTCATCATGTGATTAATTTCATTGATGACTTTGATAATGAGTTGGTAATATTTTTTTTGAGCTGAATACATGATCAATTTATGTGGTTGGACAGACCTCACAAAATCACTAAGGAAGAAATTCATGTTGTAACCGATTTATGCTCAATCGGTGAGATACCATTACTTAGGTTTGTACCAAAGAATGATGTTGAGAAGTTAACTCGATCAAGGTGGTAGAGAAATTAATGCCAACAGTATTAATGATCCTGCTGCTAAATTTGCATCAATGGTGATCGGCTATAGAATCTTCTATTCAAGCATAATGAACAACATATCGGCAGCTACAATTCACACTACACACTGGATGATTAAGGAGAATGTGGAATATGAATTGGATGAATCTCTAAGGAGCTAATTAATGGAAAATTTGGAAGCAGTCAAGAAGGACAAAAATATAAGATTCAAGTTTGGACAACTTATCATGGGCTTATTCTTTTATTTCCAAAACTTTTTCCCTGGTATTGGTGATGTACAATGGATAACCGAGACGCCTGCCCTATTGCAGATGAAGAAAAACATTAGGATGCTGAAGGACAAGTTTGATGATATATCATGGGGCTATTTCAATAAATTTCAGAAAAAATATGCATGATAGGGAACACATACTGGCAGAAGTAATCAATCACTATGAGGATTCCATATGTTTTATGATAGACAAAAATGCATGCTTGATGAAAGATATTATTCCTAGGACCACATGGGTAATGCCCATGGGTTATGAAGTAGACACAGATCTACTTGTTGCTTATGTTGATCATTTGTTAGCTCAACTAGTCAATACCACTACTGAGAGGTTTGGAACCTACAAGGAGAAACTACTAAAAGTGCACTTTGAATTGTAGCAACTGGTGATAGAAAAGGCTGAGCAAGGTGGAACTTCTAGTGTACCAACCGATATCACCACTAGTAAGACCAGAGCAGCAAAAACACCTGAAAAGAAGAAGGCAGAAGAACCTAAGGTGAAGCCTGCTAAATCCCAAAGAGGGAAGCCTACTAAAATTCAATTTTAAAGGAAAGGTAAACCTGTTGAACCTCCTATTGTGCCTACCCAAACCGGTAAAAGAAAGAAGGAGAAATCTCACAAACTAGTGATAGATGTAGAGGCTATAGAATCAGAATAAGATAAGACGGCACTAAGGGGAAGTGCTAAGAAGTAGAAGACTACTGGTAAAGGTAAAGAAGCTAAGAAAATATTGACACTTGAAGATTCTTTTGTAAGAATGGTTAGAATTATTAAGGATTATGGTTGTATATGGTGAAAATGGATAACAACAATGTTGAAAGACTAAATGAATTCAACCACAAAACCCTAGCCTAACAACAACAAAGATCCACCATAACATATGAAGATTACCTAAGGCAATGCAAATCAAATGAAATCACAAAGATTATACCATCACATGTCCAATAGGGTTTGGATCTCCATTCTTCCTATCTCCATTGATCTTGCTTGATTAATTTGCTCTCAGATTTTATATGTGCACAAGAGCTCAACAAAGAACGGAAATGTGGTTGCAAGTAGGCTTGATTGCATATGCAAGTTTGAAAGCGTAGTTGGGGCTGAATTCATAGTGAGGGTAATCAATTGATTAGGATGCATAGATTGATTAGGGTTGATAATGAAGGAAGAATCTCCTTATATAGAAGACACCATAAGAAATGGAGGGATAAGATTGAGAGGTGTAAAAGATAAATGGTTGGCTATGATTAGAGGGTAGGTAGTGTATGAATTAAGAGATGAATGACATGTGTCATGGGTAGAAAAGGCTAATGAATTAATTAAATAAATAAAGATTCATTTAATTAATAGAAGAAGTGGGATCAATTAAATAAATAAGATATTTATTAGTCCCGCCTATCTATAGGCGGAGACTAATGTTTTCACCTCTTTCAATTAGTTTTGCTTTGGAAACTGTGCTAAATATTTATCTTATAAGTTATTCTATAGTTTGCTGTGATTTATTTATTAATATCAATTTCTCTCTCCATTTTTACATTTTTCTATTGGCTGGTATACTTTTTACTGGGGTTTTTTTGTTTTTCTTTTAATTAAAAAGAGATGACCAATCAAATGTGACAAGGCAAAAAATTAGATGAATTCCTAATCTCTTATAGAAAATTTTAACTGTACACCATAAATTGACAACATTGGACATACGCATTTACGAGTCTTTCATTTTAAGTTTTCTCACCGCCTTTGCTTCCAGTAATATTGTTTTTTATGATTTCATGTAGTATGTAAAATCATTTTCCATGTGATTGTTTACGAACATGTGCTTAAGGCTGAAGTAAAAGAGATATTCATTACTATATTGAAGGATAACTGAATTTTAATAATAGTCAAATATTTAACCATATTGAAAATAAATTTCCTAAAAAAAAATAATGCCCTATTAAAAAAATTTCCCTTAAAAATACATTTCAATCATTTATAAAGTAAAAATTCCTTTACCATTAGACTTCAATTTTATTTTATATTTTTACAAATTATTAAATTTAATTAAATTATATATTATGTTAAAAATAAAAAAATATTTTTATATTAATTATAATTTTTTAACTTTTATTAAAATAATTTTAAAATTGTAGAATTTAAAAAAAAAAAAATTATATTAATTCTTCTTATAATTTTGTGAGAAATTCAAAGTAGTTAAAAACATTTAATGAATTGATATGGAAAGTTCATAATTTCTTAAAGTCTTTATTTCATTCATCACATTTATTTGAAAGATAGTTCTTAATGTTTTTTACTATTATTTTCAAAAAAGTATATAATTATTTCACTTTTACTTGTCCAAATTTATCTTCTATTATTGAACAAGTTGATGTGTAGAAATTGCCATCCAAAGCGAGAATATTACATAGTAGATGTAGTGATTAGAAATAAATACCCTTTGAATAGAATCAGTACCACGAATACAAATGTCAAACAAATCATTACTTCTATTTCTCACAAATTACTATATGATATTTCTTTATAATTCAAAATTTATTTATCATTAATAAAAAATTGAACTTTATTAACAAATTTAACATACACAACAACATTTTTATATAGTTTTTAACAAATATAAGATATTGACAAATCCACCAAACATTATAACATTAGTTTCATTTTGTCTAACATATAGACATAATCTTAATACCTTTCAACACTATTGTTTTCATTATCATTGATTTTAAATTTTGATCTTCTATTAATTCAATTTTTTGTATTAATTTAAGTAGCATTAAAAATTTAAATTATTATTATATTTTTAAAAAACTAATATTAATTTTTTTATTTTTTTTTAATAAAACGTTGATTATAAAATCTAGAAAAACTTAAATAATATTTGAGATTATCTAAACAAAATTATTTTTTTAAAACCTTGTTAATATGTTTCTTTGTATTTTTAGCTTTTTTATTATGATTTTACTTGTAATTTTTAATGTAAAAGTTAAAATTTAAATGTATCAACTTTAATATAGTTTATTTTATTTTTAATTTTTTACTTGAATGACAGTTTTCATTTTTTAAATTTAATTTATTTAAGAATTTAACTGTATTTATGTTCAATTTTATAATAAAAAATTATTTGTTAGTATTGAATTTATCTTTTGATAAATGTTATTATTGTTTATAATACCAATAATGTATATTCTTATACTTTTCAAAATTTAATTTTTTATTATGAAATATAATTTTGTTAACAGTATAATATTATAAAATAAAATAAAATGATATAAACATACTCCATTTTTAGTCCCTGCCTTAAGCAGGGAACTAATGTTTTCATCTCCAACATTAGTATGCTTTGATAACTGTGCAAAATGAAAAATTTAATCTTATATCAAAGTTTCATTTTTGTTCTTATTAAACTATTTTGAAAATTATTAATTTTTTGATTTGTCATTGGCAGAATGTTAAAATGGTAAACCATTATATGGTCAAATCAAGAATGTTAAAATGGTAAACCATTATCTGGTCAAATCAAGAATGTTAAAATGGTAAACCATTATCTGTCATCTATTAGTTTTTCAAACTTTTTAAATGAATGATGATAATTTTATTAATGTTATTTTCTTTGAGTGAATCTTTTGCAATTAAAATTAAAATGTTTTTATCGCATTCTTTCCTTGACATTATGCATAACTTTTTCTTTAAAAAGTTATGGGTGCAATAAAGGAAACTAAATTTAAGACTATTTAGCTAGTATTTGTATGAGAGTGGAATTGCATTATTTAAATATTATGAAAATATATATATGATTCAATTATTTAAAAATAATAATTTCTTTATTTTAAAAAATGTTTTACAAATGTATAAGTAGAATTTCATCAAAATGTTTGTATTTAATCTAGAAATCTAATGTTCTGAAAATTTAAAAAAGAAAAGGTAAGGTTTTTTACTGTTTTTTTAATATTTTGGTTAAGTAAATAAATATAATGAATTAAAAAATAAGTAATTTAGAAATAAATGTTTGCATAGATAATTGAAAAATAAAAACAAATAAATGGGGAGATAGATATACCTAGCTTTAGAATTAAAGATGAAAATTATATATTAGTTCTTTGTTATCAATTTACTATTGCTAGATAAACAACTACTTAATTGTTCTCAACACTTCACTCATTGCTAGCATGTTTTTAGCTAAAGGCAGGGACTCGTGCTGTCTCACAGCTCTTGTTTAATTTAGGAAAAGGATAATTTAAATAAATAAATGTATTTATTTAAATGAGAAATAAGGCTAGAAGAGGATAAATGAATTAATTAAATAAATAATGTTTTATTTAATTAATAGAAGAATTAGGCTAAAGATAATTAAATAAATAAAATATTTATTTAATTAGACATGACAATTTTAGGTGTCTACAATGGTATTTACAAAAGTTTAAACATACAGTTTACTCATTTGTCTGAAATCCAACAAAGGGAGATTGAAGATGGAATCATCTTCAGTATGAATAAGTTTAGTAAAGCACTCATTGAATTACAAGGGCAAATTCTAGATTCTTTATATAATTTGATTGAAGCAAGGTGGCAAGCAAAAATTAGTCTTGATAAAGAATTTATTGATTATACACTTAAACACTTGCTTCCGGAAGCAACCATAGAGGAAATTGAACAGATAAAGGCTAATACAAAAGTAATTTTCAGATCAAAGAAAAGATTCACAAGAATGCTTATTGGAGAGACTAAATCAGTTCAGAAGGAGACTGAGATTTTGTTGAAAAAGGATTTAGGCCTCATCCTTGATGAAGAAGAGGAGAAAGATGAAGAAATTCAAGATGATAATCATGTTAAGCTAAAGGGAGAAGAATTTTATGAAGGTGTTAAGGCTATAGACTTTGAACCGGACAACAAGTATCTACAAGATGATCCTATTGATACTGAACCGATAGATATACTAGTTGATGATATCGGTGATGCTGATAATGTTGGCAATATAGAAGTTTTTGACGTTGATGTAAAAATGTTTGAACCTCAGCAAGAACAGGTTGAGAACAAAGGAGAAGAGAAAGAAGAAGACAAAAGCTCAACTGAGCAACCGATAACTGCACAGCCAACATAAACCTAGACTACACCGGTCAATGTAAGTGTAAATACAAATTTAAATATTGCTACTGAGGATAATCAGAAGGATAAGGGAGAACTGGTAAAAGAACAAACTGTTGAAAATACACCACCAGTCAAGGACATCACTAATGAAGAGAAGACAAAAAAAGACAAGGAGAGGAAATAAGATGAAGATGAAAAGAAGGAAGAGAAGAAAACAGAGGAAGAAAAGACATAGAAAGAGAAGAAAATAGAGAAAGTAGAAGAGGAAAAGAAAACATTAGAGAAGAAGAAGAAATCAATAGTTGAGGATGATGATGATGACTCAATTAGCATAAAAGGTCCAATAGACATGGATAATTTGAGTTCCTCACAACTTATAGAAATTGTATAGGCTATGCAATCAAGAGCACAAAAGAAAAGGTTAAAGGAACAACAAAAGGAAAAAAAAGACCTTGAAGTCTGCTATTTCAAACTTGGGACAATGATCTTAAACAGTTGAAGTTTCATTATAGTGATGTTTTCTTAAGAATTGCATTGTAAAGACTTTACATTTTTTTATCTCTATATATACATGTAGTTTTGATGATAAATTTTGATGTAATGTATGCATTTTACTTCTTTATTTGGCATTGTTGTCAAAGGGGGAGTAGAATTAGTTCTAGTTAAAGAGTCAAAATTTTGTATGTACTGTTAAGGGAGAGTAATGATTTCATTTTTGTAAATAGAAGTAACTGCTAAGGGGGAGTATGAGTCGGTATGAGTCTATGTATTCTATAAGTCATCATTTTTTATTTTGCACACTCAGTTGACAAAATTTTGCCTGTGTTTCCATCAATGCCAAAGGTGGAGAATGTTGGCATTTGATCATTCAATCAATTGGTAATAATTGTTTTCTTGTTGCAACCGGTACATGTGTGAAGTTAGAATGTTGCATGATGACTATTTTGTATGTTGTCATTGATGGAAACTATGTGTCTTAAGTCATTTAAGTCCTACAGTGCAACCAATAAGACTTAAATGGTAAATCAAAGACAATTTCATCAAAATCGGTAATTAGGATTTCAATCGGTAAATGACAGACAAAGTTACAATCCGACAACTGGTACATGAAATTCATGAAGGATGAAGTGATTCGGTTTCACAGAAGCATTGAAGACTATCAAATGAGGATATGTTCATGACACCACAAGAAAATTTGATCCTGGGTGAAATAATTTTGATTGGTAGAACATAGGAGTTGATAGAAACTTAACTAGTAGTGATGATAACCACTCAGATCGGTTAATCGACACATAATTTGATGTGTTAAGTCGGTGCAAGACTTATGTAAGGAGTGTATTGCAAGTTTGTCTAGATTCATTGAACCTAGAGATTTTTTTGTAGGTTCTAGCCGACTTAATGATGTTTTCAAGATGTTTGATGAGGTATAAAGAATATAGAGTATGAGCTTGAATCCATAAGATATCATTAGTGATTGTTGTATCTCTGATAGTGCGGTGATCAAAGAAGTTTTGAGATGATGTGTATGTGATGTTGTAATGTTTTGAAGTTGATCTTATCAGACACGAAAGGTGTTATAAGAGGATGTTATCACTGTTGTGATGAACTTATAAGGCACTAAGAGGGGGGGTGAATCAGTGCAAGTAAAAACAATGCAAATATGATAATCAACTTTACTAACTTAAAACTCAATAGGCATAAAAGAAATAATACCAAGTATGCAATCACAACATAAAACATAAACCACATGACACAAAATCATATATGTGGAAAACCCAAATGGGAAAAACCACTGTGGGAGTTAGTACCCACAAGATCCACTATCTGCAGTATAGAGATCTGACCGGTTAAGGTCTTACAACGCCCGGTTAGGGGCACACCCTGTTAAAAGTGTCTAAGCCTGGTTAAGAGCTATACAATAAAGCATGTGAGGACCAGCCTTGTTAGGAGCTACCCAAGTTACTGGCATTTGCAAACACAAGTTAATGTGTTACCTGATTAGAGGATTTAATGATCAGAACTGTTAGGATCTAACTGCACCCTATTAGGAGTGACCTTGTAAGAGGATTTTCTTGCTGCAACTGTTAGGGAGACAACAAGTACAAAATGATCTCAATATAACACCTTCTATGTCTGATAAGATCCACTTCATAACATTACAATATCACAAAGATTTCATCTCTCAACTCCTCCGATCTTCACACTATCAAAAAATACAAGATTCACTAACTTTCTTCACACATTCATTCATTCAAATTCATTCTTCATTCTATATCCTCCATACTTCATCACACATTTTAAAGTATCATTAGGTCGGCTAGAACCTTGTTACAATTCCCTAGGTTCAATGTATTTAGAAAATATTGCAATGAACACATTAACAGGTTGGCCACCGACATAACTAATCTGAATCTATGTCATTTTATCAATTTCAGTGACTTACATCACTACCAGTTAGGTTTCTGCCATCACAATTGATCGGTCAAACAAAATTTGCACACCTAATCAAATCTGCTTGTACGGTCTTGAATACAACTTCATCTAGTAGTCTTTGATGTTCTTGCAAAACTGTATCCCATCATCCTTCATGGATTTCTTGTACCGGTTGTTGGTTTGAGACTATGTCTATCAATTTACCGGTTGATAACCTTCTTACCGGTTCTGATGAATTTGACTCTGTTTATCGGTTAACTCTTACCGGTTGCATTGTATAATATGGATGACAAGAAAAATATAGTTGCCATCAATGACAACATGTAGAATAGTCATCACACATAAGTCTAGCCTCTTTTCATCTACAGACAACTACCGATTGCACCAAGCATCACATTGCATTATCGGTTGACCAGATGATCAAATGCCAACAATCTCCCCCTTTGGCATTGATGACAACAATAAGGAAAAAAATTTGACAATTAAGTGTGCCACACAAAAAGTGACATATATAGATTACATGGACTCATATCAACACATACCCCTCCTTAGTAATTGCTGGTAACAAATTGAATCCCCTGAAACAAAATTTTAACCCTTAAACTAATTCTACTCCCCCTTTGACAACAAAGCCAAATAAAATACATTACATCAAAATTGTCATAAAAAATGCATATATATAGATAGATATGAGAGTTTTGAAGTCTTTACAATGCAATTCTCAAGAAAATATCACTAAAATGAAACTTTAACTACTCAAGGTCATTTTCCTATGTTTCTAATAGTGTCTCAGTTATTTCAAAAAGTGTCAAGATTTGTGCAGCAAACTCTTCCATAACATCAACAATGCTCATCTTCGGTGTAGCCAAAATTGCTTCAGACTCCTTATATGCTCTCTGGAGAAGTTCAACTTTGGGAATTAACAGAGTCTGCAACTCCTTCAAAGATCTGATCTGCTTCACCTGCTCAAAATTATATACATCTAATATGTGTTGTAAATCATCAACTGATTTACCAAAAGCTAAAGCGGAGTCCTGTACTGGTATAAATGCTTCATTTATCCTTTCTAATTACTTCTTTGTACCTTATCTCTTTTCCTTTAAGTTAAAATAGAATAATGAGACTTTGGATATAGTGGCCAAAATTTCACCTCCAGTTTCTAATCCAGTTTTCAGAAGATCTTTATTCACTGTTAAAGAAACTTTACCTGTGCCAATTTCTGAAACCAATTGCTCTCCCCTTTTCTTCTTGTAATTTTTTTCAGCTAAAGAATCTGTTGCTTCTTCAAGTGATTTTAGTTGCTCATCGACATCAACAACTAACTGTCCAAGTTTAGTAGTTGAGGTAGTTAAATGATCTATATTAGTCTCTGGTAGGAGACTTGACAAAATTTCAACATCAGTCCTAATAGTCTTTGCTTCTCTTTGCCATTCTTTCAACCTCTTCTTAAGTGCACAAGATTGCATAGCAGTAGCAATCTCCATTAACTCCGAGGAACTCAGATTGTCCATATCTATAGGACCTTTTATGCTCACGGATTCCCCATCATCATCAGTCACAGTTTTCTACTTCTTCTCTTCTGTTCTCTTTTCTTTTGACTTCTCTTTCTCTTTCTCTGCCTTTTCCTTCTCTAATGTTGCAGTGACCGGTGGTGGTTGACTTTCAACATGATGTTCCTTTATTGGTGGTAAATGAATTTCCACACTTTGTTCAGTAGTTAGAATGTCTTATGACTTCTTTTCCATATCCTTCTAGCTGTTATTTGTAACACCATTTACATTTGTATCTATAATTACATTTACCAGTGGTTTTTGTGATTCTGTGGATTGAGAATTCACCAGTTGCTCTCTTCAACTCTTATCAGTTTCCTTTCCGCCTTCATTATTTACATCTTGTTGTATCTCTTGGGAATCATCTATTTGTACATCAATATCCACTACATTTACATTATCTCTGGTATTGCCAACATTATCTATGTCATCATTAATTGCATTACCAATATCATCATCTTCTATATCTATTAGTTGAGTGTCAATAGGATCATCTTGTAGATATTTGTTGTCTAGTTCAAAATCTATAGGCTTTACACCCTTAGGACAGTCTTCGCCCTTTAATTTAGAAAGAGTATCATCCTCATCTTCTTCATCGGGGACAAGGCCTAATGCCTTTTTCAACACAATTTTAGTCTCTTTAAAGACTGATTTTGTTTCACCAATGAGCATCCTTGTCAATCTCTTCTTTGATCTGTGCAATGCCTTTACTTCAAATTTTAACTGTTCAATTTCTTCTTCTATAGATTCTGGTTGTAAATGTTTAAATGTATAATCAATGAATTCTTTATCCTATCTAATGGTAGCTTGCCATCTTGCATCAATAAGATCATATAAAGGATTGGGAATTAGTCCCTGTAACTCAATGAGTTCTTTTCTATACTTATTCATACTAAAGATGATTGCATCTTCAATTTCCCTTCGCTGACTTTCAGATAAATGATCAAATAATACATTCAAACCTTTATAGATTCCATAGTCCTTTATATACAACATCATTTTCTTAAAAGAATCTTCTAAAGTTAGAAAAATTGAGATCTTTCGCTTATAGGTTTTCTTTTGCTTTTTAACACTTTCTCTTAGTGACCTTTTGTCCTCCTCGGATTCAGTGACCTCTTCATCTGCTGGTTTGAGTGTCTTTCCTCTTTTTCTCTTACTGGTTTGTTTTGGTGTGGCAAGAGTATCCACAGTCTTCCTTCTCCTTCTGAATTGCATTTTGGAGGGCTTGTCCCTCTAAGATTCAACAGGTTTAGCCTTATCTTTTGCTTTCTTCTTTTTTGCAGCTCTAGCAACTCTAGTTTTGCCGGTTGTAGGACTGGTTGGCACACTGGAAGTGCCTCCTTGTTCAGTTGTATATTTGGCCTTTGCTACTGCTAGCTTCTCCTTTGAAATACTTGCCTGCTCGACCATAACTTCTATTTTCTTCTTAACCTTCTTATCAATTACTGGCTGCTACAGTTCAGAGTGAACTTGTAGTAGTTTTTCTTTGTAAGTTCCAAATCTCTATGCAATGGCATCTACCGGTTGGCTTAACGAATGATCAGCATACGCAACGAGTAGATTCTTATCTACTTCATATCCTATGGGTATTACCCATGTGGTTTCGAGGAATTACAACTTCCATCATGCATGTATCTGCATAAACCATGAAACAAATGGAATCTTCATACTTGTTTACTACTTCAGTTGGTATCCTCTCTCTTGCATGCATTTTATTTTGAAATTTCTTGAAGTATCCCCATATGATATCATCAAAATTGTCCTTGATCATCCAGATATTGTTCTTTATTTACAACAGTGCAGAGGTACTAGATATCCATTGAATATCACCTATACTGGGGAAAAAGTTCTCCAAATAAAAGAATATACCCGTGATTAGTCGACCAAATTTGAATCTAAGTTTCTTGTCTCTCCTGACAGCTTCCAAATTAGCTATTAATTGGCTTTTCAAAGCTTCTTCCAAGTCATAGTCAACACCTTCCTTAATCATCCGGTAGGTAGTATGAATAGCTATTGTTGGTATGTTGTTCAATCTGCTAGAGTAAATTTTTTTGTATCCTATTACCATCAAACCAAATTTGACAGCAGGATCATTTATATTGTTTACATTCATAGCTCTTCCATCCCATTTTAATCTTGTGAGATTTTCTACTTCATTTTTGGACACTGATCTCAATAATGGTACTTCACCAGTTGAGCATAAACTGGTTACTGCATGGATTGCCTCTTTTGTGATTTTATGCGGTCTCTCTAACCACATGAATTGATCATGAATGCAGATCATGACAAATCTGATTATCTCATCATCAAAATCATCAATAAAGTTTATTGAATGATGAAACCTTTTATCGATGACACTCTTAAATTGATCTTTCAAGATATCCTTCTTGTTGCACAAAGTCTTGAATTGTTTGAAAATTTCTACTACACCCAAATCATCTAATTTGCAATGGTAGAAGGATCTTACATCCACATGCAAAACACCATTCGGTACACCAGACAATGCACCAACATAGTCCGTTTCTTTGGACTTATATGGATGCCTCTTAAATTTCGGTCATGCCCTCTCTGTCACATCAATAAGATGCGGAGTATCCATTTCAACTAAATAAATTTATGAAAAAAGAGTAAAAATTCTTAGATAGATACCTTTTAGCTTCAAAACTAGGTTTTCAACCGTCAAAACCTTCAACAGTCTGATCACCGAACAAAATCTTTACTCCAATTACTTTAGGTTGTAGGAAAATGCATTGAAAGCTACTAGCACACTTTTCACTACTCTAGATCACTCTCTAGGTTTTCTCAAAATTGCAAGGTGATAAGTGAAACTAAAAAGTTCTATTTATTTGCTTTCTATCATCTACAATAAATTCTCTTTACCGTCAAAACCCTAAAATATTTAAAATACTCTAAAATGCATTACCAGTTCCCAAAACTGAAATCTATTTGCCGGTAATGATTTCAAAAACCTTATCAAAAATATCAAAATGCAAAAATCAACTTACAGTACATAATCTTGGGGTACATCTCAAGATATGATAATATGCTCACCCCAAGTTGTAAAAACAACTTAGTTTGCCGGTGAAGAATTATCCACACTTGGTGAAGAATTGGAATCTCTGATGCTTTGTCATCACTCTTCTTCTTCCAAATCTTATCCATCTCGGCTCTGGTTTCTTCAACATCGACTATCTTCTTCCCTTTCTAATTTGCAGAGTGACTTATCGGTTGATTCTTTTACGTTCTGCAAAACTTAGCAATACGTCCTGGTTTATGACAATGATAGTAGGCCATTCCAGATGCTCTAGAAGGTCCCGCATTGCCTCTCCCTATTCTTCTTCTATAGTTTATAGCTACATGTCCATAGTTGTTGCGAATAGTACAAATCACATTGATTCTTTTCTCCATCTCATAAGGACTAAATTGGTTAGGATAGGGTTTTTGCCAATTCATGTTTCTCCGGTTATCATTATTTCTTCTCCAATCACCAACTTGTCTTGTGCTCATGTGAGGTGCTAGGATGTTTACTCCATACCTGCATTCAACTGATCTATGTCCATACATATTGCATGTATAATAGTAACCTTCAAATCTCCTAGCCACATAACTAGTGTTATGTCTATAATTGGTGCTTTCCTCAGATCTGCTTCTACACACATTTGTAGTATGTCCTAGTTTGTGACAGTTAAAACAAACAGGTTTGTAAGATTTCTTATCGATAGGTTTCTAAACTTTAGGTGCAAATTTCCCTCAAAGGTTCACCTTTTTTAAATGTAGAGTAGCCTAGCCCAGCTGTGTCATTGTTCATCCTTTGAGATTGTATCTTCTTATTAAGAATTGAAGAACTCTTATTGAATTTATTAAGCTTCTCATTAGCCTCAACAAGTTCCTTTGCAAGATCTTCATTCTTTTGCATGAGAGTTTCTTTAAGTGACATAGCCATATCTAGATCTGCGTGTATGCCTTCTTTTTCTTCTTTCTCTTCATGCCAATGCTCAAATAAGGTATCATTTTCTTGTAACTTGATCTTGAAGGTTTCATGCTCTTTATCTCTGATCTGGTCTTCAACTTTCCTTCTAGTTTTAAGTTCCTCATTCATCTGAATTGTAAGTGCTTCCAACTCTCTTCTAAGATTAGCCTTCTCACTATTCATCTTGTCCACTTCTTCAACTAGTGCATCAATGTTAGCTCCATCAAAAGAACTACTCTTAGAAATATCCAACAACTGCTTAGTCAATTCCTTCCTTTTAGCTAGTGAAGCTTTGTACTTGCCTCTTAGGGTTTCAAGATCTTCCTTGGTGTCAGCAAGTTCCCTAGCCATTTCTCTATAACTCATTTCTTCCCCCATGTTTGCCTTAGGATAAGGAATCCCTTCCAAGCGGTTAAGCCTTGACGAAGTTAGGCTCTGATAACAATTGATGAACTTATAAGGAAATGACAAGAGGAGTGAATCAGTGCAAGTTAAAACAATGCAAATCTGATAATCAACTTCACTAACTTAAAACTCAATAGGCATAAAAGAAATAATACCAAGTATGCAATCACCACATGAAACATAAACCACATGACACAAAAGAATATGCGTAGAAAACCCAAATGGGAAAAACCATGGTGGGAGTTAGTACCCACAAGATCCACTATTTTTAGTATAGATATCTGACCAGTTAAGGTCTTACAACACCCGGTTAGGGGCACACCCTATTAAAAGTGTCTAAGCCCAGTTAAGAGCTATACAATAATGCTTGTGAGGACCAACCCTGTTAGGAGCTACCCAAGTTACTGGGATTTGCAAACACAAGTTAATGTGTCACCTGATTAGAGGATTTAAAGATCACAACTGTTAGGATCTGACTGCACCCTGTTAGGAGTGACCTTGTAAGAGGATTTTCTTGCTGCAACTGTTGGGGAGACAACAAGTACAAAATGATCTCAATATAATACTATGTGTCTGATAAGATCCACTTCAGAATATTATAATATCACAAATATTTCATCTCTCAACTCCTTAGATCTTCCCACTATCAGAAAATACAAGATTCACTAACTTTCTTCACACATTCATTCTTCATTCCGTATCCTCCATACTTCATCACACATTTTAAAGTATCATTAGGTTGGCTAGAACCTTGTTACAATTCCCTAGGTTCAATGTATCTAGACAATCTTGCAATGAACACATTAATTAGGTAGGCCACTGACATAACTAATCTAAATCTATGTTGTTTTATTGATCTCAGTGACTTACATCACTACTGGTTAGGTTTCTATCATCACAATTGATCTATCAAACAAAATTTGCACACCCGATCAAATCTACTTGTGCGGTCATGAATAAATCTTCATTTGGTAATCTTTGATGTTCTTGCAAAACCGCATCCCTTCATCCTTCATGTATTTCTTGTACCGGTTGTTGGTTTGAGACTATGTCTGTCAATTTACCGGTTGATAACCTTCTTACCGGTTTTGATGAAGTTGACTCTGTTTACCGGTTAACTCTTACTTGTTGCGTTGTATAATATGGATGATAAGAAAAACATAGTTGCCATCAATGAAAACATGCAGAATAGTCATCACACATAAGTCTAACCTCTTTTCATCTACAAACAAGTACCAATTACACCAAGCATCACATTGCATTACCAGTTGACCAAATGATCAAATGCCAATGTGTTGTCATCCTAACAATTACAACAACTAAATCCCTTAACCGGGTAGGTCCTAACATGCCTTAGATCTTTAAGTCCCCTAACAGGACAACTCTCAAAAAGGGTGATATATCCTCACATGAGGTTGATCCTAATAGATCATTAGGCTCCTCACGGGGCTGATAGGTAAATCTGCTAACCAGGTAACTCTTAACCGGGTCTGCTCCTAACAGGGCATATCATTATAAGACCTTAACTGATCAAGATTACTATTCTGTAGATAGTTATCTTGTGGGTACTAACTCCCACCGTGGTTTTTCCCATTTTGGTTTTCCACGTATAAATAACCTGTGTTATGTGGTCATTGTTCTATTGGTTGATTGCATATGTGATTGTGTTTCTCATTTTCTTATTAAGTTTCAAGTTTTTAAGGTGCTTAATCAGATTTGTGTTATTTTTACTTGCACTGATTCACCCCCCTCCCCCTTCTTAGTGCCTTATAAGTTCATTAAAACCTTCATTTCCATTTAGGGAATCCTCACACGAGTTGCACCGAAGTTAATTTTGAAGAGTTTGCATCAAGTTCTCTAGTTGGGCAAATTGGTTTACAGTTCAATATAAACCATCTAGGTCTGATTTATTTCAAGAGCGAGAGCCAAAAATCATAGTAAAAACCCCATCAGATAACAAATTTTAGAGGTTAATTGTAGTTTTGTTCATAGCCTACAATTGTTCGTTATATAATGAAATGTCGTTGTTTATTTGTAAGTGCAAAATTGTATTAATTTGGCATAAGGTAGGGTTTATGAATCAACCCTTATTTTGATGTAATGAAGTTCAAATCTAACCAAAAAAAAGTTTAAGCAATTAAAATGTTACATAAACTATTTTACCTTTAATTGGTTCTCCATTTCGAGGGACTTTATATGAATGGGTATTGTAGAAAGTTTAATGAAATACTTGAAAGACAATTTCTATTTGTCGGCACTTTTGTGAAATTTATTTCTATTTTGTTGTTAGAAGGCTGAAATTACTCTCCTTCAAATGTCTCAACTGAAATTATGTAAAACATTTATAATTTCAAAATCAATGAAACGATGCTCATATTGTCATCCACTTCATTGGATATATTCATTTGTAGAGGTGTGGATGGAAAATATTATTTTGACATATGTTTATGTAATTTTTTTTCATTGAAGTGTCTTTCATCATAGTTGGGCTTAGATATTATCATTGATAATGTTTTTAGAGATCATCTTTCAATTAAGTAGAGATAATATTAGTAGATTCTTTAAAATATGTCTTTAATATTGTACAAAGTCTACCAAAAAAATATGCTTTCTCATATTTTGATCTCTAAAAGCTAACATAGTAATAATAAAATTTGTTTTAATGTTATGATTGATAAAATTTAATCTTTTTTAATTTTGTTGGTAATTTTTTTCTAATATGAATAATGAATCTATTCATTGGTCAATATATGGAGAAGGATAACATTCTTGCTTTGATTTTTATTTATTTGTGGAAGCTTAGCAGTTCTAATGTTTAGGGATTTTTTTGGTTATTTTTGTGAAATATGTTAAGATTTATTTTGTGAGAATATTTGGAAAAAATACATCTATTAAAATTTTAATAATGAGATTTTTTTCATTTAAGGCAATTTAGGAAAAGTAATTTTAAAATTAGTGTTTTTTGGTATGAAAAACAAACTCTTTTTAGTTTTCATTTTCAATGACAAGAGAAAATGCATATAATTGCAATTGGAACTAGAAATCATTTTCATTTGCAAATATTCCTCACAGACTCAAAATTATTACTATCAAAATTTAAACAAAATAATTATATTCTAATAAAGTAACACATTCTATAAAAATTGCAATTAGTATAACCATTGCACCTCTTTTGGGTATAAGTGCTAGTATTAGCACATAGGCAAATGCTCATATCCAATTGTCAAGAAAAGGGGTTGATTAGTTAACTATTATAAAATTTTACCAAGACAACTTAAGTGATTACAAATTGTTGAATTGTATGTCTATTAAGAAGAATACTAATATTAATCATGCTTGTAGACCAATCTTGTATTCCTCTTTAAGTAATAATGTTGGGACTTACATTACAGGTACCTTCACTAAGATCAACCATATAAGATAACTAAAGCTATATATATATATATAAAATAAAACAATGATTAGACTTCATGAAGATGATGTTATAATTCATTTGAATATCTTTCTATTATATATGCACCACTGTTTTACCATGGAGATGAGATTTTCTCTTTATATTAAAGTTTGGCCTATTAAACATTTAGACTTTTATTTCATGAGTGAAAATAGCCATAGATGGTGTGTGCATAATATATATGTCATATGATGGAGTGTTATAAATATTGATCATAACATGGTTTCCATTTCACAATATTATTTTAATCCTTAAGTTTGAGTCATGGATCTTAAGGGTACACCCTAATCCCTAACATAACTATTAAATAAAAAAATATGTTTGTTAGATCAAGGTCACTTTAAACATCTCTTAACATTGTTTGACAATGCTAATATTTATGTATAAATTATTGATAGCAATAGTTAAAACCTCACATAATATAGATAAATAAATTATTTATTTATCATTTCTCTATTCAAGATCTAACAAATTAACACTTTTAATAATCAAAAATATGAAATTATAGTACTTTCTTATTTCTCAAAATTTTAACTTAGAAATGAAAAATAATAGATTTTAAATAAATTTATATTAATTTGATATTTTTTTCAATATGGCGTCATTAATGTAATAGCTCATATTTTTGTTTGAATTAGCACATATTTTTTTCATCCCTTAATATTATTAGTATTGATTTCTAAATAAGACCTTATTTTAAAAATGTATCAAATATACTATTACAATAATGATCTATTTCACCCTTACAAAATTAAAGACTTAGCCCACATGAATTCAAATCTCAAGTTAGACCCAAAATGAGTTATTGCACTATGTTTTTAGAAACCACTAAGAATCATTCTAGGTATTCACAAGAGGATGTAAAAAATAATTATAATAGCACTCTAATAGTGTCATCAAATTATTACATTATCTTAAGTTTGTTGCATAAAATTTATTTTTCAAATGCTAGAAACATGTTTTAAATTAGTTTTCATAAAAGTAATATATCTACATTGAATGTATTAATTTTGACATTTAATTTTTATTATATCCATATTCAATTACAATTCCTCTCACATTGTGACCATATGTACATAAAAATCAAAACATAGTCAACACATATTTTAAAAATCTATAGCTATAAATAATATAATCCATATAATTAAAAATAAAAATTAAATGAAAACATGTATTATTTTGTCAAAAATAAAAAATAAATATCTATATCACAAATTAAATAGTATTATTTATCTTTTAAATACATAAGTATCATTATTATTTTTTTTTAATATCTACAAATAAAAGTATTAAAAATAGTATATTGATATATAATATTAAATTCACTTTTTTAAAAATAAAAGTAAAATTACATATAAAATGAAATAATTCTTCAAAGAAAAAAAATGAAATTTTTTAACATGAAAGTGAAAATTTGTATTTCTGTATATAAAAAGATAAAATAATTTTAAAGGAAAGTGAAATAAATAATTATACATTTTTTCATAATATTTATTTTAATCTAATAATTATTAATACATACTTTCTATTTAATCTAAAATAAATTTTATTCAATTTTTTTCTTTAAGATAAATTAAAAATTTACCTTTTATCTTAAACTATCTTTATATCAAACTGAAAAATACTAATGAAAAGATTATTTTAGATATATTTTCTAATTTTTTATTGAAAATATTGCTTAAAAATAACATCAAACATATTACATTCATGTTATAATAATTTTCAATTTTTGTCCTTGTGACAATTGCTACAGTTATGCTCACTTTTCTTTACGATTTTGATATTCTTATCTTTCTAGCAAATGTCTGCTTTTAAATTTGTACAATGAGTTAAACTTAGATATTCAAGAGATTTGAGATTGTTAAAGGTGGAAGGCAATTCTTTCAAACTTGTGCACCATTTTAAATCCAATTTGTAAGTTGGCCAAATGATTCTAGTAGATACTCGAATTCATCACTGTCGTCAATAGTGAGTGTAGTCAACTACGGTAACCTACACACTTGCTCTGGAAACTCATATCCTTGAACTTTTTTAGACCATAAAGAAATTTTTTAAATGCATTTATGCTCTCATTATTGAAGGAGATTAATACATTTTAATATTTTTTTATTAAAAAAATATCATATGCCTAGTCAATGCGATTCTAGATTTCAGAGACATTATCTTCAAGGAAGAAATTCTTGAGATATCATCTGCTCGGCTGAACAATGTGAAATGATCAAGTGGCAATAGCCATTTAGTTTAAAAGCTAAGGAAAATTAAATAAAAATTTGATTTCATTGTCTTTTCACTTTTTGTAATTATTTGTTTTGTAACTAATGATAATTGAAGTGATTGTAGCATCATAAATTGTATCCCTATAAAATTCCATACTCACTTAGTCATCATTTTGGTGTTTAGGCCTTCTATGATTTGATTATGTTTGATTCTACTCACACAAGTACCAAATTTGTAACTTTCGTTTTCACCTTTCTAGAGGCCCAATTTTGAACCCTTTAATGCTTGGAAAATGTAGGTGAGAATTTCCTTCTCTTGTTGGCCTGCTCCAAAAAAAATTAATGAGGTGAGGTATAAAAGAAACCGTTATCCCCTCATTTGAGACATCCATCTTAGTACTTGAAACTCTATAATATTAATATACTACTCTCAGAATCAAGTCTACATTTTAAATTTGTTAACATAAATGTTTTTCCTTTTATTGTATCTAAGTGTATGCATTTTACATGTTTGTGTGTATGTACATGCATTGCAATTTTACTTGCATAACCAAAAATGAGTAATTATTCTAGTAAACAATTGGGTATTACCTTAACAACAAAAAAATCATTTCCATAATGTTCCAATCATTATCTTTACAAAGCATGTACCTTATTAGAATGAGAGAAAACAATAACTTTAATTCACACAAGTTAGAAGGTCCCCTACGCTAAAAGCCAAATATTTCTAAGAAATAACAACTTCAAAGTGAATTTGATGTTGCTGATATATAGAGAATCAAACTTGAATGAAATCCTTACCCTTGTTAGATACTCAAGTAAACACTTCCCCTCCCTGGTTGAAACAATAGTATGATGCTTTGCTAATACAAATTCTTTAACATGACATCGTCTAAGCCTAAAGATTGATTGACGAGGTGCAATTACTACAACTTAAGAACTAAAATATTGTGTGTTCAATTAGAATCCTAATTTTAAAGTTTTGTACAAGCTTTTCGTTGGAATTAACAACAACCACAAAAACCATAGTTACTGGATTTATAATCATAAGAGTTGAAAAATTATCAAGGATGTCATTTCCCCTTTCCAAAGATAAATAATTAATATTTATATTTTAAAATGGACTTGACAATTTTATATTTATGGGACAATTTAATAATATTATTATAATTGATTTTGAAAGAGATTTTTAAACACTTAATAATAAAAAATATTTCTAAATACATTGGAGGGAAGATTTAATCCAATGGTCCATTTTGGCAAGGTGTAAAAAGGTGGCACTTGGCTTCATTTTTCATTCTTCATTTTGGAGTGTTCATGCTTGAATTCATAGTAAACTCACAACTGAGCACAAAACTCAATGGTTGTTTGGAGCTTTGAAAGAGTGAAAACCCTCTTGAACTTACTTTTTGGAATTGGGGATGAAACCTTCATTTCCATTTAGGGAATCCTCACACAAGTGTCTCTTCTCAAGCATGCAATCTTCATTTTCAAGCTCGATTCCCTTAATTCCTTTCATCTTGGCCTGCGAGACTCTAGTGTCAGCAAGTATTATTTAATTATTTAGCAAGTATCAGTTAATCTATCAATCTAATAACAACAAGATGTGAAATATACCTCATCCTTTTCAGCTTCAAACCACGAATTGTCATCCATAATTCTACTCGACTTTGACATAGTGCACCCTATTGATCGAATAATATCGTGAACAGACAACACCTCCTCGTCCCCATTCATCACTGTGGTGATCAATGCTGCATCGACAAGGAATGCGACTTCCTCAGCCCCCACTATGGACTCTACATGTCGACGAATCACATTCTGGTGAAAGAAACAGCAGATGTCTAAGAATGCCTCTTGAGTAGACTCCTCCAACTTGCTATATACAAAGTCAAACAAACAGTTGCTGAGGTCCTTTTCTTTGATTTTTTGTCCTGTATGCAAAGCTTCAAGTATCTGTGTACAACGATCTGCTTTATATTCCTGCTTGCGCAAATGTGCACCAACAATTTTCAGAACCAACGGAATACCGTTGCAGAGCTTGACAATCCTTTCTAGATCATCTTTGATACGGTCACGGATTGCAGGGTCATTGAACAGAATTGTGAGCGCATGATGTGTAAAGATTAGAAAGAGCAGAAAAATAATAACAGAAACAGAAAAGCAATAAGAAGAGACAACACACGATTTATCGTGGTTCGGCAAATTTGCCTACATCCACACTCTAAGCAGGGAATAACTTCTATTAATCAACTCAATCTACATGGGCTACACACAGCCATTATATAATCATATTCAGATATGACATGAAGAGTCTGGGGAAGGTAGACAGTCATGTGACTGTTGGGCTTCACATCCCAACAATCTCCCCCGTGAAGACCAACCGGCACAACCATGCACTGTGACACCCTGCTTCCATTGTGAGACTCACATTACAACCAACGCGCAAGACTTTAACTTTGCGAACTCTTGTTCATGTACAGTGCGGGTAAGCCTTCTCCAAATCAAATCAGACTCCTCAAAGTCTAACAACCGAACATCTTCGCTTACAACTTTCTGAGACACAAATGCACCCATAAATTCATAGCCGGAAATGCAGCCATCTGCAGGTGCAAAATACACTCTATCAACGTCTCGTGCTTCTGTGCTCCCCCGTGATAGAAAATCTAAAAGCCTGACATCTTTCTCAAACACCATGAGAGCTACCTCATGTTGTAGAAGACTAGAAAAAACCTTATCTGACATGAGGATTGTACAACAATCTACTGAATATACATATGTATCCTCTTTAAGAGCAGAAATAAAAACACCAACACCCTCGCCCGCATCAGGGAAATCAAGCCGCTTAGCTACAACCCCTGTGGCGATAATAACCGTGTTTGCTTGAACCTCCAATTTTTCAGCATTAACCGTTAATGGCCTAATGGAAAAATCAACACGAGCGACAGTTTTCATTATGATTTGTGTCCCGAGTAATTGATCCACAATGCCAGCGTTTACGGTTATCTCTGACACTGCAGATGTAGCAGTTGCAAACAACAGCAAGAAATCGGTAGGAAACTCCTCTGAAATTTTTTCAATGAGCAAGGCTGCAAATGCCTCTTCAACCGCCATGTCTCTTCGCCTCCATTCTGGGTCCCGCAAATTAGATAATGCCTTCTCCAAATTAATGCAAGTATAAAGTAACGCCTCACACCTACCCACGGGAATCATAATGGGCGTTTCGGTGTTGAAACTTGGTTGCCTACGCACGAGCCCTTCGGTTTTATCGAGATGCCTCTTCGTTGTAGGAGTCACAAAACTCTCTTTGGGAAATCCGAACCCAATATCAACAGCAACAGCAAAGGCTTGGTTATTAAAAACCTCTACCAATCTTCTCATCCGTCTACGATCTGGAGGCAAACGCTGTGTTTCAGATTTTGCTTCGAAGGATTGGTCGAAACAGGGCAAATAGGGGCTGTTAGCCATTGGACGTCTCGACCATTGCTTGGACCACAATGTGGCTCTCTTTGACTCCACAAAATCATGCAAAGACTTCTCGTTCTTCCTTAACTGCGGCTCTTCATCTCTTGGGCCCATTTGTCCATATATTGTTCCAGCATAAAGAGAAGCACAGCCAACATCATAATCCAAACGTGCTCTCGAATGCCTCAAGCCTGATTCCGCAAATCTCTGAACATCATCCAAAGAAGAATATGGACGTTTTGATCCAGATATTGCTCCATAAGAACGATTGGCTTCATCGATGTAGCTATTTACTGGCTCCAGATGTCGAGTGTAGCTATCGCTATGATAAGGAACACTCCTTGAGAAAGCCCAAGGAGGTGCTCTCCCTGGTTGACTTAATCTCCGATATTTGTTGTTGTCCCGTTTGGATCCTGAAGCCTGAATACCGCTATCTTTGGTTTTGGCATCAATACCAGCATCCTCTGTCGCTGCCATTCTACGATGCTTGTCTCTCCTGACATCTCTATCTTCCCTTTCTCTTTCTCGTCGCTTGTGTGGGCAGTTGTCGCGGTTTCCTTCTCCATTGTCTCTGCCCTTATAGGAGCTCTTGGGTTTTTTTGGATTGTTCTTGTTAGATGAGAATCCGTTCACTTGGGATTTTTTCCCTACTCTTTGTTGTCTATCATTCTCATCTTCATGGGAGTGCCTCTTCATCGAGGCCATGCCATCTGCAGAGCTCTGCTTTGCTACCTCACTACAATCTGCACCCTCCTCATCCTAGGAGTCCACAGCAGATTCAACTTGGGTCTCCGACGACATACACTCTTTCTCCCGAAATCTCTTGAATTCATCCTCTTCAACCACAACTTTTCCAGCATCTTTCTGCTCAGAAATTCAGCGTCTATACAGGGACTATCTTCAAATCCAACCAAGGTATCACGACGTTCAACCTTCACAACACAAATACCAACAACTTCCTGACCATTAACAGTTTGACCAATAAGTGCCAAAGCTGGCTCAAGGGGAGAGCAAATGAGAATCCCAACATCCTTTTCTTTTGCTGGATTCTCCTCTTCAACTGAGTCCCCCTCTTTCTTCCAGCCATCCCACCAATGTACGCGGCGCTTGAAGCATAGTGGAACGTAAAACTGCCATAGAAGTTATAAGTTTTACCTTCTCCTTCTTCCTCCATCTCTGCTCAAGCCAACATGGCTCTGATACCAATTGTAAAGATTAGAAAGAGCAGAGAAATAATAACAGAAACAGAAAAGCAATAAGAAGAGACAACACACGATTTATTGTGGTTCGGCAAATTTGACTACATCCACACTCTAAGCAGGGAATAACTTCTATTAATCAACTCAATCTACATGGGCTACACACAGCCATTATATAATCATATTCAGATATGAAATGAAGAGTTTGAGGAAGGTAGACAGTCATGTGACTGTTGGGCTTCACATCCCAACATGATGGTGAGAGAGAGTTTTGACAGGATAGTCGTTGCGTTGAAGACCACGTTCCTGAAGCACGTCTGTTTCCTTGAGGATTCTGGTCGTAACAAGAATTCTGCTATTCTGTGGAAGACCTCGCAAGTTTTCCGGCAGAATTTTCTCCAAGTCTTTTATGTGCAGAGCATTATCAATATATAAAAACACAGGCTTTTCTGCTCCACTTTTAAAAGCCTGAGTTAAGTGCTCTCTACCATCTTCATCATTTCTCAAATCTATTTTTCTCCCCTCCTCATAGCTTGGAAAGGCATCCTTCAAAATTTGTTGCTGCATTTCTTTATAGTTATTTTTGTCAGAATCTAAATCTAATTCAATTCTGGCATAGTTGTAACGGTTTCTATCTACAGTGTAGACAACAGCTTTCGCAAGAGTTGTCTTTCCAATGCCACCCAAACCCCAAATAACAACGACAAATGATGAGCAATCTTCCATGTTGAGGAGCTCATTTACTGATTCTACTTGGCCTTCGATTCCAACTGTTGAGAAGTAAAATAAATTTATGTTAAGCATGGAAAATTTCAAATAAATAGGAATTTCTCAAATACATAATTTTAAAAAATAAATGGTATAAAATCAGGAATAGGTTTTTTAAATGTTACTATAGAAACGACCGACAATTATATGGTAAACCAAACATTCACTTTTAAGAAAGAATTTTAAATTAGACTGTCAAAAAAGTACCTTGAAGAGTATAATTACACGATTAGGAAAAGAAAACAGAATAAAGGAGAAGAATTCTCTGTAGAGACATAATGGAATTAAATAAGATATATTTAATTATTTTTTAAATTAATTTTAACAGTAGTAAATTTCAATTATTAAGTTTTAGTTTTATGTTAAATTTAATATATTTTTTGGTATTTTTAAAAAGATATATACAGATTAAAGACATCAGCCTTTCACAATCCATCATGTTACTTGCCGCTGTTTCTGGATTTGATTATGTCTGTGTTTTTTGCATCAATCAAATCCAGGAACAGCAGTAGGTAAGATATATACAAAATCAGAGGATGTTTTTTGTGTTCTATATATACATATAATGGGTAAATTTGGTTAAAGGGATCAATCTCATAATTTTTTAATAAAAAACAATATGATTTGAACTTGTCCATAATAGAAGACAATAAAAAGATAAGTGTATGAAACCCTAAATAGGGATACATAAGCATCTTAAATTTCAGTATCATTGTTTTTAGAGTGTGAACACAAGTGCTTAATATGGAAACCATTAATGCCTTTGTTGATTTTTTTTCTTTTTCTTTTCTACAACATCCCATGCACCATTGCCATCTTCTTTAGTTTGATGGGTACAAAGATTGTCGAAGATTCCCCACTCTTGCTCATGGGAAGCCAAGGCTCATTTTCAGTTACAAATGTTGATGGATTGTGAAGTCTAATTGTTCATTTCATATTTTCTTCTATGTCTCCTCATCTTCTCTTAAAGGTTGTTGTATATATATGAGGCCAAAGTCTTATGTATGTAAGCTACAATAATAATAAAGATTTCTGTTGTGCTTTCCTGTGGATGTAGTCAAATTGACGAACCACTATTAGATTCTTGTGTTTGTGTATAATTTCTGATTTCCCAATTTATCTAATTATTTAACAATTAATATCAGAGCTCTAGAAACAGCAGGATAAAGAAGCGGCATGGTTAACGATAGCTACACCCAAGACAAAGAAGAAGCTTATTAAAGAGAAGCCTCTGGAAGAGAGGAGAGCAGTGGGGAAAATACTCCCACGGTTATGGCAAAGAAGAAGCCTAAGGAGAAGGCCTCTGCCAAGGCCGATGTAAAAAGATTACCCAGACTCTCAAAGATAAGAAGAGAAATTGGACGAGAAATGGCATAGAGTGCAACATGGTGTGGGTAAATTTTGGAGGCAATGTAGATATGGATAATTGTTTGTGAATTCAATTGTTAGTTAGTAAAAGCAATTTCTACTGAACATATTGACAATAGAGAAAAAATCCCACCATATGTTTCTGATTCTAATCTAGAACAATACATTTTTAATTGCTTGTCTGTATGCTAAAAATTATTGTTTCAGTGAATTCCCTGTACATATTGATTGACTTTGTATCGGTCAAATTTTTCTCTTTATTGCATCCAAATTTGATTCTTGCTTGTGGGACCATCTTATCTCCTGAAACAATTTGTTCCCGAGGATTTGAAAGTGGAGCAGTCGTTTTATGTTGTTTATTTTTGTGGCAAGGTAGTGATTTACAATCGAAGATACAGGCTAATCAAGGGTTATGGCGGCTGAGGAAGATGTCGAAATGAGCATAATTCACAAGTTTCATGGATGGAGCTTTGCTTGAAGAGGTGTAGAACAAGGCGGGGAAAACATTCTATTTTTTGAACTCGATAGAGGGACTTTCAATGTCTCTATTCTAGCCATTGAAGAGGGAATTTTTAAAGTCAAGGCCACAGTCAGTGATACAGGGGATGTCATGAAATTGCCAAAAAATAGAGGTTTAGGCAGGAGCCTTTTTGTTGTGAGGCATGCTTCTTTGGGCTATTGTGTTGTTGATTTGGGTCGTTTACACGTTTGTTTTTGAGGCAGCGGGGATCAAAATCCTCATCTTCATTTCTGTGGCTGAGATTAAGATCTAGGACATTAAATTGATCTTCAGAATAGTTTTTCTCAATTTGTATACAAAGGATGTGCATCCTGAGTCTTGGAGGGTGTTCAGCTCTTGTGGAAAGAGGTATAATGTGACTACAAATTCAAGAATCATGGTGGAGCCTTTTGTGAAGAATTATTTGGGGGCAGAGAAAGTTCTTGGAATAGAACTTCAGGTTACCAATTTTGGGCAGGCAACTAGATTCATGAAGAAGCCTATGGTTATGGTAGGACAATTCAAGAGAGAGGTTGTGGAATGTGTGTGCAAACAGACGTAGGCAGTGACCTGAGGAAAGAAGATGTGTGGGTATGAGTGTATCGCCCCCCCCCACCCAAAAAAAAATGAAAAAAAGAAAAAAACCAAAGTGGATAGAGTTGTGTTTAAGAAGAGAATCAACCCACTAAGGATAGTGGACAACAGGTAAGGTAGTAAAAGTGTCTTTGGTTGTGCAGGAAGAAGAGAGATTGATCAGTGATGAGCAAATAAGGCTTGGGGAAGAAATGGTTGCAAAGGATAGAACTAGGATAGGCAAAATAGAGAGATTAAGGAGGGGACACAAGGTGTTGAATCAAGGAGAGGCCATGTGAAGGCAAAAGGTGTGAATTATGTAAATGGAAAGAAAACCTCTGAGTGCGAGGGAAGAAAGAGACATCAGACTATATGCAGAAAAAGAACAAAGAGTGTCAGTATCACACTTTCACTGTGATTTTATTTTTCTTTTTCTTTCTGATTTGGTAATGAGATTTTTGTTGTCAAGAGGTGATTATCTTCATGTGATTGGGGATGTTAATTCTTAGATGTCATGGTAGGCTTTTGATTCTAGATTAGAGTGTTGGCATCATACATATTGTCTTGGCAGGTTTATGCTCTTTGGAGCATGTGGTATTCCTTTGTGGAGATGTTCGATCATGTTGTCAGGTTGTGTTCCCAAGGTATGCAGATGTGCAATGGGAGTTTTGACATTGATCTTGTTGGTTCTCTTGGTATTGAGTATCGTAGTAATTTGCTTGGAGAGCTTCATGATGGTGCATCATTGAAGCTTAACAATGGATTTATCTTGGAGGTGCTCTTGAATACTAAGACACGTGGGTGAGGCTGGAGTCTATTTGGGATTATAGAACATTTGTTGAGATGGTTTCTCTTTGATTGTTTTAGCTAGAAGACTGACGAGCCTACACCTAGTGATGGGCACGATTTCATTATGGACCTAGAGGAGATTGCTCTTGGAGAGAGTCATTATGACTTGGTGTATCTTGGAGGAGCATTCTCAATCCCTACTCTTGGTCTACTCAACAGATTTATCTCCTTATGCATTTGAGTTTAGGAGATGTTTGAGATGGTTCCTAGTTTTGGAATGATATTGAGTTTGATCTTTCTTGTTTATAGGGAAGAACAAGTTGGATCTACTATCTAAATCTATCCCAAATAAAAAGAAATAATTTTACAATATTTGCATGGACGAATCCACTAGAGACAACAATGCCCACTTCATAATTTGTAGGCACCAACCTACTAGAGAAACCAATCTCCACAATTAAGCACCAACTCAACAAGAGACACCAATCTCTTTTTTTAGGATGCATCAACCTCTTTTGCAAAATTCACCTTTACAGTATTACTCCTTCAATGAATGATGAACATTTTTCTTCACTTTCACGCTTCAAAAAATCTACTCTGCACTAACTTTTCTTTTCTCTATATTCAAATAATAAAACACTTTCTCCCGCATCATACTTACATACATGCTTCACCTTTTTATACCCCTTTTGATGCTAAAATCAATTACATAAAACACATAGGTCAACTCTATAAAATTAAACTATAATAATAAAATTTCATGAATTGCCCTCCTATTGAAGCCAATATAACAAGCAATCTCCCAAATATTTACATCAACAACCAATCTCAGTCTTGCTTAAATAAAACAACCTTTGACATAACAAAATATTACATCAATGAAAACATTTCCAACACCCCTTGATTACCCCTAAGCAATTTTTTGATGTTTTTCAAGCATCTACTCTTGAATTGTAGAATTCACTTTGTAGATTTTATCTACACAACTATATTATAGGTTTGTTTGTAGAGTCTTATATTTTAGATTAGGGAGACACCATTGGTCACATTAATCTTCTCTTTGATGAAGATGATCCTTCTTCACTTGTTGTGAGGGATCACTCTAACCCTCTTGTTCATTCTCTACATGATCATTCTTTTAAGTTTGATATGATTGAGAATACTTAAGTAGAACATTGTGAGGTCTCTTTGTCCTTAGATGTCACGAATCGTTTTATTTAATAAAGTGCAATTTAAAGATTTAATGTGATTTTGAAATTAAAATAGATTAGATCATTCATAATCTAGTGTGAGGAAATATAGTATGCAATTGATATGAAATTCGACATTTAATATTCTTTTGGGTTTGTCAATACTGATAAACTTTTGAGTGCAAGTAATGCAGGATCAGGTGAAGGAGGTCGAAGGCAAGAACACGAATCAGGTAGAATTGTTTTTAACTAAATGACTTTGATGGAAAAAGGGAATCTCACACACCAAATAAGCATATACATTTATCTTTGCAATTATGAATGAAATATTATGTTAAATTCGACCATATAGGATGAAAAATTTATTAATGATTGAATTATATAGCGATTCCATGATTTCATTTTCTTTGTGTGAAATTATCGATTATGTTTGGTTTTTGGAATTACATTTTAGTTGTACGAATTAGTAATAGATTATAAACTTGTATATTCAAAAGTGAATATAGTTCATGATTTATATTGAATATTTTAACATGATTAATTAGTCGTTGAATAAATTGAATTCTATGACCTAGTATATAAAATGATTAGTCATTGTTGTATAGATGGAAGACAACTTGATTTTGTCGATTTCACATATTCGTAGATATAGATTTTTAGGCAAAATCATAAATTTAATTAATACGAATATTGTCATAAACTATAAAAAAAATGACTATTTATAAAACGTATTTATATGGTATATACGTAAATTATATATACGACTTTAAACATATAAGATTATTATTTACGTTGTAAATTATAATATAGTCATTTATTATATATATAATATGCAAAGGTGGTGGGTTTTTGAACTAGACATAAGTCAGTGACTGTGTCGCATGTTAGTTAGGAAGTCAAAGAAGGTGGCCGACTAGTCATGTGGACTAGCACTAAACGTAGACTTGAGTTAAACGACTATCACGACATGATTTATGGAAGTCAACTTACAGAAGTTGATTTGGCATTAACTGCATGGGAAAACGTATTTCTAAGGATACGATATTAATGAATACTCATGGAAGACGATCTAAGGAGAGTCGACACTAATCAACTCAGCAAAGACTTAGGAAACCATAGGCAAATCCAAGCATCTAAAGTAATGACAAGACTCTGTTAAAAATTGAGTTAAGAGAGCCATAAAGCTCAAAGTTAGGAGGGAATATAGTGTAGTATAATTGCAGCAAGATAAGGTAATAAATGCAACTTACAGCAAGCAGTAAGATATGGTGAAGTCGATAAGAAGCATCGACTCATACAGCAATTAAAACTCAGTGATCAAATTGAAACCGTTGCAAGGTTTAACGATAAAAGTCTTGATCTTGCCACGAAACAAGTGTTTGTATTTAACTTAAAGACTATGCATGTTATACACCTATGGGTTTAAAGACATGTGTGGAGATTATAGTTAGAACCAACTACTACGTGGCTAGTTGAACTAATAGATGTGACATCAGAAATAATGGTAACAGTAAATAAAAGCCCAAAGGATAGCAGAAAACGTAGCTCGGGATTAGAATAAATAGAAGTATAAACACACACATTCGGTCATTCATTTTCAGAAGGAGAGAAGAGCGATAAATTCTTGAAGGGAAGGTTAAAATAGAAGAGAGGAGAAGATATTTGGATATTATCGTAGAGAGTGAGAGATAGAGATAGTTTGATATAGGGGTAAGTGCACAAAGATGGTGGTCAAAAAGGGGGGTATAAGTGGACACTTTTTTTTTTCTAAAATCAGGTGAACTTGAACTTGGAGGCAAAATTTGAAAGTCATCCACTCAAGATATGAAGATAATTAAAGAACAAATATTTTAGTACTCTGAATCTAGTTTCCAAACTACTAAACTTTTTCAAAATTGGATAAGATTAAGGGGGTCAAATCCTTCGCGCACGAAAATAAGACCCTGATTTTTTCAGAAAAACATAACATAGTGTCTGACGTGCGCATCAAAAAAGTCATATTTAGATTTAGTATTTTGACAAATCCTTTTGCAGAAAGATAGTTAAGAGTGAGCACTAGAAGATGTGTATTTTTTTGTAATTTTTTGTTGAGTATTTTTTTTTAATGATTTTTTCGATAGAGCACATCCTGAAAATTAGGTACCTGTTTGTGCGTGAAGCATAAGTTGCACTAAAAAAATCAAAAATGCAATTTTTTTTTTAAAATTGTAAAGAATCAAGTTCACTACAATAATATATAATTTTTTTTAAATTTCGATAATTATATCAAAAGTTATTAAAAAAATGGTGCACGTATGTCTGTGAGAACTATGGAGACACTAGTAAAAGAAATTCAATAATAATATGTTATTCTTGTTCAAATTTAAAAAATATATATGGTTAGAAAGCTCAGAAGATGGGTGAAAATATGGGGGAAATTTTAGAAATACCCACTTGATGATGTGTAAACCTGATGCTGACAAAGTCGAGAAACCAAATTGATAAAATAAAACATGCCAAAAGGGAGGGAAATGGAGGGAAATCAAACTTCCAAGCCGTAGCTTTGTCATCCAAGCCTATTTCCAAGCCTGAACAAACAAAAGCGTGTACGGGGCACCTATGTTATAAAAAGCACGTACGAGGTACTTATGGTGTAAGAAGCATGTATGTTCTATGTTAACTATAAAAAGCGCGTACGCGCTATTTTTACTATAAAAAGCACGTACGCGCTATTTGTACTATAAAAAATGCGTACACGCTATTTGTACTATAAAAAGTGCGTAAGCGCTATTTTTACTATAAATAGCGTGTACAGGCTAAGTTTGTTTAAATTTTGGGAGTGTGTATAATATGCTATTGTATATGTGTGTGTGTGTGTGTGTGTGTGTGTGTGTGTGTGTGTGTGTGTGTGTGTGTGTGTGTGTGTGTGTGTATACATATAATATATAATTTATATATAATATAAAAATATATATATATGTGTATGTATATTTAATAATATATAATATATTAAATATATACACACACATATGTGTGTATGTATGTGTATTGTCTCTCTCTCTCCCCCTCTCAAGTGCGTACAAGGTGTGTGTGTGTGTGTGTGTGTCTCTCTCTCTCTCTCTCTCTCTCTCTCTCTCTCTCTCTCTCTCTCCATCCCCTCTCTCTTCCTCTCCCTCCAATATATCTTATTTTTGTTTGCATATATATAAGGTGATAAGAAGATTGACAAGGTGATCGGTTTTCTTTTTTTTTTTAAAGAATATAGGATATAAAGTAGAACATTTGAAGAAAATGAACGTATTGGTTGGATAATATTTATGGGTTGTATGGTGTACTAAGGGTTCATATGGTGTATTATGACCCCTCAGGTGTCGTTATGGGTCATATGGTGTTCTGTGATCCCTTAGGACACCATATGACCCCTTAGGACTCCAATGGTGTCGTTCTAGGTCATATGGTGTCCTAAAGGGGCATATGGTATTCTATGACCCCTTAGGATACCATATGATCCCTTACATGTCATTAGAGGTCATATTGTTTCCTAAGAGGTCATATGGTGTCCTATGACCCCTTAGAACACCATATGACCCCTTAACACACCATACAACTCATAACGACACCATATGGTGTCCTAAGGGGTCATAGGATGCCATATGACCCCTCAGGACACCATACAACCCATAACAACACCATATGGTGTCCTAAAGGGTCATTTGGTGTTTTATGACCCCTTAGGACACTATTTGGCATCATTATAGGTCCTATGGTGTGCTAAGGGATCATATAGTGTCCTATGATCCCTTAGGATACCAAATGACCCCTGAAATGTTGTTAGGGGTCGCATTGTGTTCTAAGGGTCATATGGTGTCCTATGAGCCATTAGGACACCATATGGTATCATTATGTGTCTTATGTTGTCGTATGACCCCTAGGACACCTTATGACCACTTAGGACACCATATGGTGTCATTAGGGGTCATATGGTGTCCTAAGGAGTCATATGGTCTCCTACGACCCCTTAAGACACTATTTGACCCCTTAGGACTCCATATGGTGTCATTATGGGTCGTATGGTGTCCTAAGAGGTCATATAGTGTTTTATGACCCCTTAGGACACCATTTGGTGTCATTATAGGTTGTATGGTGTGCTAAGGGATCATATGGTGTCCTAAGGGATCAAAGAATACCATATGACCCCTTAGGACTCCATATGACCTCTTACGTGTCATTATGGGTCATATGGTGTCCTAACGGGTCATCTGGTATTCTTTGATCCCTTAGGACACCATATGATCCCTTAGGACTCCATATGGTGTCGTTATGGGTTGTATGGTGTCCTAAAGGGTCATATGGTATTCTATGACCTCTTAGGACACCATATGATCCCTTAGGTGTCATTAGAGGTCATATTGTTTCCTAAGAGGTCATATGGTGTCCTATGACCCCTTAGGACACCATATGACCTCTTAGGACACCATACGACCTATAACAACATCATATGGTGTCCTAAGGGGTCGTAGGATGTCATATGACCCCTCAAGATACCATACGACCCATAACAACACTGTATGGTGCCCTAAAGGGTCATATGGTGTTCTATGACCCCTTAGGATACTATTTGGCATCATTATAGGTCCTATGGTGTTCTAATGGATCATATAGTGTCATATGACCCCTTAGGATACCATATAATCCCTTAGATGTTGTTAGGGGTCGTATTGTGTTCTAAGGGTCACATGGTGTCCTATGAGCCATTAGGACACCATATGGTATCGTTATGTGTCTTATGTTGTTGTATGACTTCTAGGACACCTTATGACCACTTAGGACACCATATGGTGTCATTAGGGGTCATATGGTGTCCTAAGGGGTCATATGGTCTCCTACAACCCCTTAGGACACTATTTGACCCCTTAGGACTCCATATGGTTTCATTATGGGTCGTATGGTGTCATTAGAGGTTATATTGTTTCCTAAGAGGTCATATGGTGTCCTATGACCCTTTAGGACACCATATGAGCCCTTAAGACACCATACCACCCATAATGACATCATATGGTGTCCTAAGGGGGCATACGATGCCATATGACCCCTCAGGATACCATACGACCCATAACACCACCATATGGTGCCCAAAAGGGTCATATATGGTGTTCTATGACCCCTTAGGACACTATTTGGCATCATTATAGGTCCTATGGTATTCTAAGGGATCATATAGTGTCCTATGACCCCTTAGATGTTGTTAGGGGTCGTATTGCATTCTAAGGGTCATATGGTGTCCAATGACCCATTGGACACCATATGGTATCGTTATGTGTCTTATGGTGTCGTATGACCCCTAGGACACCTTATGACCACTTAGGACACCATATGGTGTCATTAGGGGTCATATGGTGTCCTAAGGGGTCATATGGTCTCCTACAACCCCTTAGGACACTATTTGACCCCTTAAGACTCCATATGGTGTCGTTATCGGTCGTATGGTGTCCTAAGAGGTCATATAGTGTTTTATGATCCCCTAGGATACCATTTGGTGTCATTATGGGTCATATGGTGTCTTATGACCCCTTAGTACTCCATATGACCTCTTATGTGTTGTTATGGGTCATATGGTGTCCTAAGGAGTCATATGGTGTCCTATGACCCCTTAGGACACATGCATGGATCCCTAGGATACCATATGACGCTTGAGAATACCTTTTGACCCTAGAGAGGGAGAGAGGGGGAGGAGAGGGAGGCAATGGGAGAGAGATACACCTAAGAGAGGAGGAGAGTGAGATAAAGAGATAGAGACTGAGAGGGAGAGACAAGAGATAAATGTGTGTGTGTGTGTGTGTGTGTGTGTGAGAGAGAGAGAGAGAGAGAGAGAGAGAGGAGGAGGAGGTATAGAGAGATCTAAGAGGTGGATAGAGGGATAGGGAGAGAAAGAGAGACCTAAGAGGTGAAGGGGGGAAAGGTGAGAGAGAGAGAAAGAGAGGGTGAGAGATAGAGAGAGTCTGAGTGAGAGGGAGGAAGGGGTGGAAGGATATTACAAGAGACTAGAGAGAGAGAGGTGCAAAGAGAGGGAGAGAGGGAGAGAGGGAGAAAGAGAGGTAATGAGAAAGGGAGAGAGGGAGGGAGAGGGGAGAGGGAGAGAATGAGAGAGAGACACTTGAGAGAAGGAGAGAGTGAGATAGAGAGAATGAGGATGAGAGGGAGAGACTTAAGAGATAAAGAATGGGAGAGAGAGAGAGAGAGAGAGAGAGAGAGAGAGAGAGAGAGAGAGAGAGAGAGAGAGGTGGGGAGGTAGGGAGAGAGTGGGAAAGAGATACACTTGACAGAGGAGGAGAGTGAGATAGAGAGATAAAGAGGCAAGAAGGGAGAGAGACTTAAGAGAGAAAGAATGGGAGAGAAGAAGGGGTATAGAGAGAGAGAGAGAGAGAGAGAGAGAGAGAGAGAGAGAGAGTTGATAGAAGAGGAGAGATATTTGAGAGAGGGAGAGAAAGAGAGGGATATATGAAAGAGAGAAAGAGGGTGAGGGAGATGAGAAAGAGACAGAGAGATACCTGAGAGAGGGAAGAAAGTAGAGAGGGAGATGCCTAAGAGACAAAAAGGTAGGGGTTAAGGAAGAGAGAGGGGGAATGTAGGGAAGAGATGAGAGACATAATGCTGATATGAGCATGCTGATTACTGAAATTTGACTAAGTTTGAAATTTATAAGAATACTCAAAAAACTAGAATCTCCATTATAACTCTAAGAGATCTAGGACCACTCTCAAACATCCTGAAAGTATATACATAAAATATAACTTAAAGTATAAATGTTATATTTTATGTATATATCCTATTGAAAAACCTAATGGAATGCTAGGTGAATTGCATTTTATTGACAGACATAACCGCGTATGCAGTTTTAGTTTTTAGTTAAATCGTGTATGCGGTTAGTATTCTTTATACCGTGTACGCGGTTAGTATGTTTTAAACCACACATGCGGTTTAGCTTTGGTTAGGCTCAGCAAAACGAGCCTAAACGCGTACGGGGTTCTTTAAATTTGAAATACCCCGTACGCGTTTTAGTGTTTTTCATGTGTTTTTTTTGGTGTGTCCACTTTTTTGACCACCATCTTTGTGCACTTACCCATAGAGATAGGAATAGTTGGAGAGAGACTTGCGAACAAGGCGTGGAACTATTTGACGAAAGAGCGTCAAGGTCGAAATCTTACAAACCACTCCAAGTTTTCAAGAGGTTAGAATTCCTTTGTTTATGGTTTTTATTTGTTATATTTGGTAATAAATGTATAGAAATGGAAGTTTAGATAATAGGTACGAATGTCCAAATGGGTAGCAATTATTATTATTTTATTTGAAATGTATTGTAAACCATTGTGGAATAGAAGAAAAGAATTTAGAGAAAAGATGTTGTTAATAAAGTATTTTGTCCAAAATAATTAGTTCTAATTCTATTTTAAGAATGTGTTTGTGTACTTTTTGGATATATATGAGATTAGATTCATACATGTATAACACCTTCTTTTGCATGTACCTTATTTAGTCGAAAGATTGATTAAGAGATTAATGCTTATGAAAGTTCTTCCTTATCTAAATATGAAAAATTGTCTTCGATAGATATTGTTTATGGTGAAAATGGATAACAATAACAACAATATTGAAAGGCTAAAATGAATCCAACCACTAAACCCTAGCCTAACAATGAACAAAGATCCACCATAACATATGAAGATTACCTAAGACAATGCAAATAACTCAAAATAACAAAGATTATACCATCACATGTCCAATAGGGTTTTGATCTCCATTCTTCCTATCTCCATTGATCTTGCTTGATATATTTGCTCTCAGATTTTTATATGCACAAGAGCTCAATAAAGAACGGAATGTGGTTGCAAGTAGGATCTTAGTGTAGCCAAGTACTCCAAAATCAGTCATTAGGATGTGTCATTAGGGTTTGACAATGAAGAAAGCATCTCCTTAAATAGAAGACACAATAGGAAATGGAGGGTTAAGATTGAGAGGTGTAAAAAGAGAGGTCGGCTAGGATTAGAGGGTAGGTAAAAGAAATAGCAAAATAATGAAAGAGGTAGGTAGTGTATGAATTAAGAGATGAATGACATGTGTCATGTGTAGAAAAAGATAATGAATTAATTAAATAAATAAAGATTTATTTAATTAATAGAAGAAATAGGACAATTAAATAAATAAAATATTTATTTAATTTAGGAAAGGGATAATTTAAATAAATAAATGTATTTATTTAAATGAGAAATAAGGCTAGAAGAGGATAAATGAATTAATTAAATAAATAAAAATTTATTTAATTAATAGAAGAATTAGGCTTAGATAATTAAATAAATAAAATATTTATTTAATTAGACATGACAATTTTGAGTGTCTACATTTTGCCCCTCTTTGAGACAATGCGGCTTGTCGCGTTGTTTCAAAGAAGATAAGATGAACTGATACAGAGTTGCCCCAGAATGGGAATTATATGCCCCCTCGAGAGATTGGATGAAAATGTCTGAAAAGATTGCAGACAATCTCTCGATAAGAAAGACAGGGTAGAATGGGTTGATCGGATAAAATGACAAAGTCACGGGATGAAGAAAACTGACTCGAGAAATGAAGGCGAGGGCTAGGGTAGGCTATAAGATAGACCACGGGCAAAAGACATCCTCATTGTCATCCACACCCTTAGAAGATCACAGTGCAAAGCGAAAAAAGAGCAGCAGCAGTCAGCAACGATGGCTTTCATTCATAGATTTGACCGTGTTCGCCGATTCCAGCGACCAGCCGATGCAGGAGAGCCGGTAAGTACCCGAAAACCTCCTCGTACTTTCACGCATTTCAAGTTTTGTCATAAATGCATGTTTAGTAGCAATAAATGCGCTAGGAATAGGGTAGTTGAAAAATGCAAAAACGCGCAACCGCGTCTATGTTAGTGCCAGGCGCGTCTGTGTCCAACAGGCGCGTTTGTGTCGGTTCCAGGCGCGTCTATGCCTGGGACCGCGTTTGTGCTGAATACGGACGCGTTTGTGAAATGTAGAAGCGTCTGTGCCCTGTAGGGGCGTTTATGTCATGTAGGGACGTCTGTGTTCCCTGGTCGCGTTTGTGTATGGCATAGGCATGTTTGCGTTCAGGAAACGCATCTGTGTTTCAGAAGCGCATTTGTGCAGTCTATAAGCGCGTTTAGGAGTTAAAAGCGCGTTTGTGTCTCAAAATGCATGGTTTTAGTCTTTTAGGTCAAATCGGCAGTTCTGTGATGAACATATGCTGTCGATTGGATAAGCTGCTGAGAGGATACACTCAAGAAGGTCCTCTAGGAAGATTAGGATAGATTAAGGCACTTTGTGATGAACAGGGAGCACCAAGATAGGCAGCACTTTGTGATGAACAGGGAGTGCAAATGTGAGTAACACTTTGTGATGAACAGGGAATGTCACACACGTAGTACTTTGTGATGAACAGGGAGCACTACTAGGATAGATAGCAACACTTTGTGATGAACAGTGAGTGTCACTAGGATAGATAACCAAATGCATTTAGATAGCAAGTAGCATTTTGTGATAAACAGTGAATGCCACGATAACTGACAAGATTGATTGTGTGACTGCAGGAGTACTTGCCTATGCTGGAGTCACGGGAGAGATTCCCATCAACTCAGAGGTTGCGACCAGAGTTGTCAATCCAGGATAGGATTTCGATTGAGGAGATGGGTCTTACACACGTGCTATATGTGCCCGAGTTTCGGGCAAACATGGGTTTGCTGACTACACTGGCGGAGAGATGGCACTCCGAGACTTGTACGTTTCACTTGCCTATGGGTGAGATGACAGTAACTCTTGAGGACATCTACAGGATTCTGCATATTCCGATCGATGGAGAGTTGATTCCATACGATCGTGACGGTGACAGGGAGGCATTGAGACGGGTGTTTCAGGATCCCGGTTTGGAGATGAGGGCAGGTCACGTAGCCTGGGATACCATGACCGCTACAGGTTTAGCATTGCCGGCAGTTATTGGAGGAGCTATCAGTGGTTACTTGTGTCCAGACAGGGCTACACGAGGATTGGCAGTTGGTTGGGGAGGAGCTTTGGAGACGCTGATGACAGAGCACACCAGGTATGCATGGGGGCCATGTGTCCTGGTACATTTGTACTATGAGCTGCATCAGTTTGTATACCACGGATCAGTGGGTTTGGGCTGCGGAGTTACTCTCTTACAGGTGTGGGCATATGAGCACCTTCCGATCACACGACCGATCCACTTCAGAGGCAGATGGCATGGACGGAGTTTTGTTCATTTGTACGATATGATCACATCACAGCCTCAGATTGGTCGGCTGGAGCATTGGAGGCGCGTCATAGATGATATTGACATGGTTATCTGGAGGCCGTACCTGGGGTGCGAGGAGTGGGATGACGACGCAGTGGAGCTACCCTATGCATTCAGGAGCAAGTATCTGATTGGGCGGACGCCCTATATTCTGGAGAGGCAGCTTGTAGACAGGGTATGCAGACAGTTTGGCAGGATTCAACGGATGCCACGAGGCTCGGGCATGTATGCCCGTACAGTCAGAGATCAGGTACAGTTCGGGCCGCTTCTATCATATGATCAGGTCGTGACACAGCTGGCGGAGATGATGCCATTACCATGAGACATGTGGCCGGAGGTAGAGGATGCAGGGATGGACGCAGAGTACTCTGCGTATTGGGCAGAGCATCCCTTTCCGAGATTGACAGATCCGGGAGAGCTGTTGGAGGGAGAGGCGGGAGATGATGATGATGATGGTGGTGGAGGAGATGGAGGTAGGGGACGGCGGAGGCGGAGAGGAGTGGTGGGGGAGAGGCGAGTGGCACCTCGGAGGGAGGGAGGACAGGAGAGAGCAGCCCAGGTGGTGAGAGGTCGGGGTGGATTGCCCCTACAGGTACCAGCAGCACAGGGTCCTAGACAGGGACCTAGACAGGTGCAGGGACAGGGACAGGTACAGGCACAGGTACCTATTCAGGAACTGAGACAGGTGCAGCGGAGGCACAGGGATAGGCACCTGTAGAGGAGGAGCCACAGGCAGAGGCTGAGGGCGGAGATCCTGAGGAGGATGAGTTGTTGGAGCTACGAGAGATCTGCCAGGGCCAGGCAGACGAGATTGAGGATTTGGTACGGGAGAGGGATCACCTCAGGATCAGGCTCAGGGACACAGAGCGGGAGAGAGACCAGGCCATCCAGAGATATACTGAGGTCGAGGCAGCTCTGAGGGCAGGGAGGCGGGCAGCAGAGGATGCAGGGGCAGGCTACGCATATGTGCTGCGAGCCGGAGAGGAGATCGCCTACTGGAGGGACCTGTACTATGGTGTCGTGCCAGCAGATCAGCGGGCGAGGAGCTTCCACAGATCGTCGCGCACAGCGACGGCTACGGGAGGGAGTCGTAGGAGGCAGGCATCCAGCGGTGGGGTCACGGGTCCTCCACCACCACCAGACAGGCAGGGGGATCCTGGAGCGAGACCATCTAGAGCTCAGACTCCGTCGAGGCCAGGCGGCTCCGAGGGAGGGAGTTCATCATAGCCATAGAGGGCTCCCCTTTGTATCAGTATATGTACCATTTTTTGTATTGTAGACACCTGCGGGTGATGTTTGTAGCCATATGATTCTTTTGACATCATTGTATCATGACACATTTTGATTATATATGAGATGATTCATTTTTGCGGCAGCTATATGCATGTGTACCTTATGTGATGAAATGTTCTTATGTGATATATGTTTTATGATATGGATGCTTATATGATGCAATGCCATATATTTTTGTTCTTTTATGTTGTATATGTGATGCATGATGCAAATGTGAATGTATGTAATGCAAATGAATATGATAATGCAAATGATTATTTACATAATGAAAATGTGAGATGTGCTAACATGTGTTGTGTGCAGGATGTGATGCAATTGTGATATCTATATGTATGTATGAAATGCTTACATGTGGTGATGCAGGTGTAACTATATGAAATGCAAATGTTTTTGGTGTGTCATTATACTCAGTCATGTGATAGCGGGCTATGCGGACTTGAGAAGGACAATGGAAGTCAATCAAGAAAGGGGGATGAAAGATAGAAGATATGAAAGTGAAAGAGCTTCTTGTGCGTTATCATCATTGAGCTTTATTATGGCAGAATAGGTTATGACAATCGAGGCATTTGTTCGGCCCAGAAAGTCATTGTACCTGTTTGCATGGAGATAAGACAGTCACAAACAAGGAATGCCCCAGTTCATACTAGACTCACAGTGTCCTCATATCCTTGGACAAGTCATAGCATTACTAAAAGACAATCCACAGACAACAAACAAAATAGGTGACGATACCCCATCCTCGCCTTTCTAGTCAAAGACATCCTGGAAAAGCTAAAAGACATGTCACCAAAAAGATAAAATCAAAAGAAAATCAAGACTCGACACCAACATCCATTGTAGTCCTCAAGTTTAGTGTCTCTTGTCACTTGTTTAAGTCTTGTTTGATTGTGGTCACAATGTTCACTTTCACAAAAAGGATAGATAGCACTGAACCATATATTGTCTGAGTCTGTTGAAAGATTCGATTTTGTTGAAGCTCATTGTTGCAGCTGTGTCTCATCTGAAACTGATTGAATCCCTGAAACTGATACTTTATTGTGGAGAAGATGGAACTTTATTGTGGATCTTCGATGCAAATGTTGCTTTATTGCGGATTGTGCGCGGATAGACTTGAAGAAAACTGGAAGAAACTGTACTCCTTGAAACATGTGATGTTCTCAGTTCCACACCCATTACTAGACTTAGGATCGGCCGTAGTCACAGATAGGATCTGATTTATTATGGATGGAAAGGGAGTGAAAAGGGAGGGTTATGGATGGCTAACCAATCTTAGGTAGATCAATAACAAGCCATGATGGGAATGGGTAAGTTTATTGTGAGTGAATAGGTTGTGAGTGTGTGCAAAGTGAAAGATGAAAGAGAATCCTGAAGGAGGGAGGAGCAAAGTCTCTACGCATGGCGCTGGTGACCCAGTTTTCACCATGGTACTTGCCCAGGGCGCCACCGAAGTGGTTTTCACCGTTGGACGAAATTATTTCTCTTTACTTTTTTGATTTTTCAATTTTTTTGTTGTCACAAGGCGCCTGTTTGCCAGGTTTTCACCAAGTAACGATTTTTTGTTTTATAATTTTTTTTTTTTTTTTTTTAATTAAGATGCTCCAAAGAGCTTATGTGTAGAACCTGCGAAGGTGCATGCTGTTGATAGGATCCTCCAAGGGTTCACCTTCTGTAGTTGAGAGCTGATATGCCCCAGATCTATATGCTGTTGTGATAATGTAAGGACCAAGCCAGTTGGGTTCAAATTTGCCCTTCTTATCTCTATCTTGTTGATTCTTGGGGTTCTCTCTAAGGACTAAGTCACCTACCTCAAATGTGCGAGGCTTGACCTTGTGATTGTAACTGCGACTCATTCTTTGTTGGTAAGCCTTGAGATGATTAAAAGCAGTGTGTCGTCGTTCCTCCAGCAGTTCTAGTTCTTGTAAGCGAGAGATCCTGTAGTCTTCATCGTTGATTATGTTTCTCAAGGAGACCCGTAAAGAAGGTAACTCGACCTCAATAGGCAAGATGGCTTCAGAGCCGTAGACAAGTGAGTAAGGTGTAGCTCCTGTAGGTGTGCGGACACTGGTACGATAAGCCCAAAGTGCGGGATTGAGTTGGACATGCCAGTTACGGCCAGCGTCGTCGACTGTCTTTTTAAGGATTTTGAGAATTGTTTTATTAGACGCCTCAGCTTGGCCATTACCTTGAGGGTAATATGGTGTGGAGAAACGATGGGAGATATGGAAGCGCTCACAGAGTTCCCGAACATCCTGGTTTTTGAAAGGACGCCCGTTATCCGTAATAATGGAAGTAGGAATCCCGTATCGGCAAATGATATAGTTCAGGATGAAGGTAGCGATTTGTTTCCCAGTAACTTGTGTGAGGGGCACGGCTTCAATCCACTTTGTGAAATACTCTGTGCCTGTGATAATGAATTTATGTCCATTGGAAGAAGGAGGGTGAATCTTGCCTATGAGATCGAGTCTCCATTGACAAAAGAGCCAAGGAGATGCAAGTGGTTGTAGTTCCTGTGCTGGTGCATGTATGAGGTCTCCATGAATTTGACACTGCTTACACTTCTTGACAAACTGATATGCATCTTTTTCCATAGTAGGCCAGTAGTATCCAGTCCTGATGAGTTTCTTGGCCAAGGTAGGACCACTAGTATGCGGACCACATATCCCTTCGTGCACTTCTCGTAACGCAATCTGAGCTTCGTCACTCTCTAAACATCTAAGAAGGGTGCCATCTAGACCTCGTCGGTATAGGATATCAGCTAGGATAATGTATCGAGAGGATTGGCGAATGAAAGTATGGCGTTGGTTGTTTGATAGATCGGGAGGTAAGATATTGTCGCGAAGGTATGTAAACATGGAGCCATATAACTGGGATTCAGGACCAACAACACATATAATTTCCGTAGGAGTGATCTCATATGACGGAATCAGCAAGTTGTCTACCAGGAACTCATAGCAAGTCTCATTTTGCGGTAGATCAATGAGCGAAGCAATTGTAGCCATGGCATCTGCAGCACGATTCTGTTCTCTTGGTATCTGCTCAAACTCTATCTTTGTGAAGTGCTATTTTAAATCATCTACCAGTTGTTTGTAAGGCATTAGTTTTTCATCTTTTGTTTGATAATCATCAGTTGCTTGCCGGATGACCAGTTGAGAATCTCCAAAAACACGAAGCTCTTAGATCTTCCACTGAACTGCAATTCTTAGCCCAGTTGTTAATGCCTCATATTCCGCTATATTGTTGGTGCAAGGAAATGATAAGCGGTATGACTTTGGTATAGAATCGCCTTGGGGAGTTATAAAGAGTATACCCACTCCTGCCCCATGCTGTGTGTATGAGTCATCAAAGTATAGTTTCCATGGCTTCGCAGGTGATATTGTTAGAATGGACTCATCTGGAAATTCTGACTGTAGAGGAACATCATCTATCATGGGAGCATCTGCCAATTGATCTGCAATTGCTTGTCCTTTTATAGCTTTTCTGTCCACGTATTCAATGTCGAATTCACTCAAAATCATTACCCACTTGGCCAACCGCCCAGTAAGTGTAGCTTTGTTGAGAAGATATTTTAGTGGATCGATTCTAGCAATCAACTTAGTCTTGTGAGTGAGCATATAATGTCGTAATTTTTGTGAAGCAAATACCATAGCGAGACATGCACGCTCAATTGGGGTATAGTTTAGTTCATATCCCACCAATGTGCGACTGATATAGTAGACTGCTTTTTCCTTGCCGTCAGGTATTTGCTGTGCTAGGAGTGCCCCCAGTGCTGTCGGAGTAGCTGATATGTAAAGTAGCAATGGTTGATCTGGAATTGGTGGCATCAAAACTGGCGGGTTCAAAAGATAGTCTTTAAGTGCCTGAAAAGCCTGTTGACAGTTCTCATCCCATTTGAACTTGATATTTTTGTGTAGTAGGTGCTGGAAAGGGTTACACTTATCTGCAAGTTGTGCTATGAATCTTCGTATGGACTGGAGTCTCCCTTGTAAGGATCGAAGTTGACTGATATTCTTGGGTGGCGGCATGTCCAAGATAGCCTTGACCTTTGCTAGGTCAGCTTCTATTCCTCTTTTAGACACAATGAATCCTAGGAGCTTCCCGGAGGTTACTCCAAAGACACATTTCTTCGGGTTTAGTCTTACCTTGTATTTTTCTAGCCGATCAAAGACAACTGAAAGTATGTCCAAGTGTGTATCTCTGTCTATTGGTTTTCCCAAAAGATCGTCAACATAATCTTCCACGGTTATGTGCATGAGATCATGAAAGATGGTAGTCATCGCTCGTTGATACGTGGCACCTGCATTTTTCAGCCCAAAGGGCATGACATTCCAACAAAAGGTTCCCCATGGACAAGTAAATGATGTTTTATGTTGATCTTCGGGTGCTATCCTGATTTGATTATATCCAGAAAATCCGTCCATTAAAGATAACATCTCATGGCCTGCTGTGAGATCAACGATCAAGTCAATGTTTGGTAATGGGAAATCGTCCTTTGGACAAGCCTTGTTGATATCTCTGAAGTCTGTACATATTCGGATGATGCGATCTGGTTTGCTAACAGGTACTAAGTTGGAAGTCCATTCAGGATAATCAATTGGGCGTATGAATCCGACATCCAGTAATTTCTCCAGCTCTGCCTTGACTAATAATGCCACTTGTGGGTGCATTTTCCTCAATTTCTGTTTTACTGGTTTTGCCCCCGGTTTGACTATTAAATGATGCATTACTAAATCCGGGTCTAGCCCAGGCATATCAGCGTAAGACCATGTGAAGTTAACTTGTCGTTCCTTAAAAAAGCTTATGAATCTTTCTCTCTCGGCCTCTGTCAATGATTGAGCCAAAAATATGTTGTGTGGAACCTCTGCTGTACCAATGTTTGTCTTTATAGTCTCCTCTACCAACATGGACGATTTTTCCTCGTATGATGCTGGGAGAATGTCGAGCCTTCCATCTTCGGGCGCCTCAGAGAGGTTTTCACCCTCAGATACGTCCTTTCTTTTTACTTTTTTAGAGTCAGATAGCGCCACAGTGTGGTTTTCACCATAAGACCCTTGTTTTGTTTTTATTTTCACATTTTTGCGACTAGAAGGCCCGACACCCTCACCAAAGTATGCCATGTTATTAAGCTCTATGGCGTATCCTGCTTTGTGGTCTCCAGGAGGAAGATCATCGCGAATGCCAAGATAATCGACAATAGCTTCGTCATTTTGAAATGTATCAAACTGTGCTGGTCCCTCATGATCCCAGTCAATGAGTTGGGGGTGGACAAGGGGAAGGTCTTTAGTGTTTTCAGAGTTCGCAAGGCTAATAGTGAAGATGTGGTTATATTCAGGTATGTCAAGATAGTCATCGAGGTCATCAATGGCACTCTCCTCATCAGTTTCGATCGTGAGTGAGTCTAAATTATCATCACTAGTAGCACCCTCAGGGACAGGTGTCCTCATCCTATGTGATCTTGACCTAGGGCCTTGAAGCGAAGCTTGTGCGGGATCCTTATGGGTTGGTTCTTGACCAATTCTGAATTTTTTGTAAAATTCCTCCTCCTCTGTAGGTTCATCTGGTTCTCTAAATGTCTCTTTGAGCTCATAGTCACTGGAGGATTTGTCTGAACCCCATTCCCACTCGTTGGAGTCTGTGGAATAGTCATCCTCTTGTGGAACTTCGGCCACTTTGATTCGCCATACCTCTTTTGTTCCTTTATTGTGTAGTCTGGGATTTAGAAAACCAAGCCCTTTTGAGCGTTCCCTTCTTGTAGTTAGCTCAGGTTGTAAGGGCTCCATGACACCTTCTTTGCGTAGTCCGAGAGGGCTTTTTCCATCGTACCCGAATCTTTGTAGAATTTTGAAGCCTTTGCCATAGTTCTCACAGGGTATTATAATCTGGTCATGTGTTTCCTCTTCAATGTCCTTATATAGCATTTTATATAAATTTTCTTCTTCCAGTTCACCCCATTTTTGAAAGATGGTAGGATCCCATTTGAGTATCATGATGGAGATTTGCTTGTTAGGATGTGGTCTCCCATATTCCTTTGGGGAGCTCATGACTTGTCGTAAGAACATTGTTTGATTCAGAGTGTATTCTCCCATGCCTTTGTCTTGAAATTTGGCTCTAAGTTCACCTTGCTTGGATGTCGAAGGTTTTAATGACTCAGGATCAATATATGCTGAAGAAGGAGTAGCCTCACGATTGCTGGGAATGATAGTCTCAGTATGTGATCTCAAGTTATTGCAATATATGAATGGATTTGGATCGCCATTGACCGTTACCTCGACTCCATTATGAGGAAACTTAATGCACTGATGGTATGTTGATGGGACTGCCCTCATTTCATGAATCCATGGACGTCCTAGCAATATGTCATACGTGAGATCTAGATCCAGGACTTGACAAACCACGTCCTTTGTGACTGGCCCTATTCTTAGTGGTAAGATGACCGTGCCCTTGGACGAACGCTCTTCATCATCATAAGCCTTAATAGTGATTTCGTTTGTAGAATTCACAGCTTTGTCAGAATATCCCAATTGTCTGATGGTGCTCAATGTACAAATATTAAGACCTGCTCCTCCATCTATCAGGACTCATTTTATTCGGTGTTTATGTATGAAGGCTTCGATATGTAGAGGTGCATTATGTGGCTGACTTATGGAGGCGTCATCGGCTTCTGTGAATGTGAGGGAGTGTGGAACGGATAGGTATCCCACCATGGCTTGAAACTGGTCCACGTTCAGATCAGTAGGGACAGCAGTATCTCTCAAGATTTTATCAAGGATGGCTTTATGTGCAGGGGATATACGCAAGAGCTCGAGAATAGATATGAGCGCAGGTGTCTTCCCTAGTT